>NC_138561.1:21012941-21328816 GCF_964273705.1 Natrix helvetica | reverse complement strand
ATTACAAATACCAGTGACTGGTGCTAATGGTTGATACGGTTTGCTGCCAGCGTCCTAGGTATCAACCAAGTACCTTCTTAAAAACTATTATTATTATTATTATTATTATTATTATTATTATTATTATTATTATTATTATTATTATTATTATTATTATTATTATTATTATTCGATTGTATCACAGCGGCCAGTTGATTCGCCGGATTTGGCATTGATTACTAGTCGGGCCCCACCCAGGGGCCTAGGACGTCGTAACGTATTTTCTTAATATACGTGCAGATCCAAGCAGTGCGGCCTTTTGCATTTGACTGATGGTGATTTTGTCAAGTTTTAACTGTTTTAAATGTAATCCCAGTGCTTTTGGAATAGCACCCAGTGTGCCGATTACCACTGGAATTACCACTGCTGGTTTGTGCCATAATCGTTGGATTTCAATTTTTAAGTCCTGGTATTTCGCGACTTTTTCATGTTCCTTCTCCTCAACCCTGCTATCACCTGGTATTGCGATGTCTATGATTGTAACCTTCTTTTTCTCAACCAGTGTGATGTCTGGTGTGTTATGCGCTAGTATTTTGTCTGTTTGTATACGAAAATCCCACAGGATCTTGACCATCTGATTTTCGGTGACTTTTTCAGGCTTATGTTCCCACCAGTTTGTTGTTGTTTTAATATTATAATTTTTGCACAAATTCCAGTGGATCATTTGTGCTACTGAATTGTGCCGCATTTTATAGTCAGTCTGCGCGATTATTTTACAGCAGCTGAGTATGTGGTCAACAGTTTCATCAACTTCTTTGCAGAGTCTGCATTTGGCATCATCAGAGGATTTTTCGATTTTGACCTTAATGGCATTTGTGCGGATAGCTTGTTCTTGCGCAGCCAGGATTAGTGACTCTGTTTCTTTCTTTAATGTACCTGTTGTTAACCAATATTATTATTATTATTATTATTATTATTGTTGTTGTTGTTGTTGTTGTTGTTGTTGTTGTTGTTGTTGTTATGTTAATCTTTGGTGAGATTCACAGCCTTTGGGGCTGGTTGGTAGCTCAACAGTTCGAGTCCCAACCAAGGACCCAGGAACTGTTAAGGTAACATCGGAGGATATAAGTTGTTCCAAGTAGGGTGGTTTTTTTGTAGAGTCAGAATGTTCAAGTCCAGAAAATTTAGGATTTCCAAATAGCGAGGTAGCCCTTTAGGTATTGCTCCAAGGGCTCCAATTGCAATCGGGACAACACTTGATTTCTTTTTCCACAGTCGCTCAACCTCAATTTGAAAGTCCCGGTATTTTGTGATTTTTTTCTTGCTGTTTATCTTCAATTCGTGCATCCCCAGGTATTGCAAGGTCCATGAACCATACTCTTTTCTTTTCAACTATTGTTATCTCAGGTGTGTTGTAGGCCAAGTGCCTTTCAGTCTGGATTCTGAAGTCAATTCCAAACTGCATAGCAATGTCTTGGCTAAATTCTTTTGTGCTTTCAATTAATAAATTCAGTTCAGCTTTTGTTTTACCAAACAGCTTCAAATCGTCCGTGTACACCAAGTGTGAAATTTTCAGTCCTTTCTATTATTATTATTATTAGGCTGCGGGAGTCAGCTGGTGCACAATTTAATAATAAATAAATCCAGCCTGTTAACCTTGGGCTGCTCATCCTTCCTAAACAGGACTGTTGCAAAGCTAAAAATGGAAAGTCCACCGTGAGCATCTTGGTTTCCAGATGCATCATCAGGGTATGGTAAACAAAAAAGTTCAGGTGGTTGCTATCATCTTTTGCATCTCCATTCAAGGCTCTCCATTCACCAAAGGGTGCACTTTTTCCCTTACCTCCAGGTGAAGAAAATACGTAGCACTCTTCATCTTCTTCGATTTTTCTTTTCGATTACTTCCAAATTGATCACAGTGATTTCTCCTTACCCTGATCTAGAATAGAATGGAATAAAAGAGTTGTAAGGGGCCTTGGAAGTCTTCTAGTCCAACCCCCTGCCTAGGCAGGAAACCCTACACCACTTCGGACAAATGGTTATCCAACATCTTCTTAAAGACTTCCAGTGTTGGGACATTCACAACTTCTGGAGGCAAGTTGTTCCACTGATTAATTGTTTTAACTGTCAGGATTTTTTCCCTTAGTTCTAAGTTGCTTCTCTCCTTGATCTAGTTTCTCAGTGGATTTTCTACCTGCAAACTCCCACTCCCACTTGCTAGGAAAGATGGAAGACAGGAGAGAGATCCACAGAAAAGTCCAAGAGTTTTCTGTGGATCTTAAATTGTGTTGGATCACAATTTAAGACGCTGTTTCTTAGCTCCAACACCCAAATGGATGCTGAAACCTCCCTATGTAACTCAATCTTCAACTTCAGAGTGACTTCCTCTTAACCTCCTTTTATAACATGCCCTGTTTAGTATAATTGGATTATCGATAATCCCCGAGTTTAGCAATGTATCCATAAAAGTTAATAGATTGAGTCCATAAGAGGGGCAAATAAGCTAAACTATCCTGTATGGTCGTAAAAAATATATAATATCCATACCAGCAACTTAAATGCTCCGCTTGTCAATGAAATTGGCACAGATTTCCCTCCTCTGCTTTTAAAAAAAGTGTAGGATGAAACTCTAGACAAGAAACTGAAATAAGATGGGAACTTAACCTTTAAAGAGAAGGACTCGGCCACTGATTTTAAAGCTGTATTCTGTATTTACCCCTGCAAAGAAGGAGATCTGAATCAGATGAATCTTTGAAAAACTTCGCATGTTCCAAAGCAAGGACAATATGTTGAAGGTAAATTCGATTTTAAAAAAAAGGTTAATATGAATGTATATTAACCCAATCTTTCTTTGGGTTGCAAACCGACACCCCTTATTGGCACGATAATCCGGGCGTTATTATCTCAGAGATACTACGGGTTCATTTCCAGACTAGCACCATAATATGAATATCGTTATAGAGCAAGTCACATGCATTTTTCAGTTTTCCAAGGCATGTAAAAGCTTTGTTTACAATATAGACTGCAGTCTAGTAAGTGTGCAGAAGTGTTATCTCTAAAAACTGTACATATCTTAAGTTAAAAAAGACTAGCAAGTTTTGATGGTTAAAAAAATGCTAATTGTCATCTGAGCTTTAAGTGAATTGTATTATTTTTTTTTTTGCTGGCGGAGGGCCTTGTTAGAAAAATACACACACACCATCACAGTCTTTGCAGAGAAGATTAAAGTGAAGCCCAATAAAAGGAGCCATACCTGTATCCCCCCAGAAAAGTCTGTAGTGTTAGTATAATGGATTGTGTGCTAGATCTTGATTGGTGAAGATAGATCTTGATTAATGACGAGGACATGGCTAGGTTTGGGACATGGTCTTAAGCTATAAAAAATGTTGATATAGCAGGTTGGGTGAATCTGGCCATAAAAGTTGATAAGCCATGGTTGATGGCTCATTCTCATGTCTGTGAAGGGGGTTAATTCAATAGACTGCAGTTTAAGCAAATATCCATGGAGATTCTCAGTCAACCATGGTTGTCCCAAAAGTGCATATTTTTCAAGAGGCAACGGGACTTTCTGGTTTTTCTTTGAAGACATTTTGCTTCTCATCCAAGAAGCTTCTTCAGCTCTGACTGGATGGTGGGGAATGGATGCAGTTTAAGCAAATCACAGCTTAGTGTACAACACAAAACGGGCCTCTCGTTCCCTTATTTTTTACTTCGCGGAGTTGTTTTGAAGACTCCTCCCCCCCCTTTTTTTAAGGTATCCATTTTCCCCATCTGAGTAGCTTGGATTGAAGCGATTCAGCAGCCCGGAGGGGTGAGAGGCTGGGCACATGAAGTCATCGTAAACATCTGGTTTTGCTTTGGTTGGGAACCAGCCTGGGGGCATTGAACAAGGACAACTTTATGTGATCTATTATTATAGTTGCACCATTAAACCAATCAGAGAGAGTTCTCAGAGCACCCGAAGGAAACTCCTGGTCCTGGAGGTTACTTTGTCACTTCTGTATCCACCTGGTTTAACCTCCAGTGCCAGGCCTGTTGTGCTAAAGAGAGAATCTCCCCTGACCTCCATGTTCTGGGCCAGCCACTGCTCTCCAGGAGCCCCACAGAACATGGAGTCTGCTTCACACAGACTGTTGCTCCAGGTTGCAAATTGGACAATCCCTTTGGCAATAGAAGAGGATCTTTCTAGCTCAGGGTTGAATTGTGGAGGTCTTAGTGTTCTCTGAGCTTGGTGGTTTTCTGGTAGACGTTTCATGAAAACACTAGATAATATTGTCAGTGCTAGAAGGAAGAGGGGTATGAGGAACAAAATGCACAGGTACAGTATATGTGGTTACTGTGGTACCTTGCTCAACAGTAGTAACTGAGAGGGATCTTGGAGTCCTAGTGGACAACCATTTAAATAGGAGCCAGCAGTGTGCAGCAGCTGCTAAAAAAGCCAACACAGATCTATGCTATGTAAATGGAGGGATAGAATCAAGATCACGTGAAGGGTTAATACCACTTTATAAGGCCTTGGTAAGGCCACACTTGGAAGACTGCATTCAGTTTTGATCACCACGATGTAGAAAAGATGTGGAGACTCTAGAAAGAGTGCAGAGAAGAGCAACAAAGATGATTAGGGGACTGGAGGCTAAAACATATGAAGAACGTTTGCAGGAACTGGGTATGTCCAGTTTAATGAAACGAAGGACTATGGGAGACATGATAGCAGTGTTCCAATATCTCAGGGGTTGCCCCAAAGAAGAGGGAGTCAAGCTATTCTCCAAAGTACCTGAGGGTAGGACAAGAAGCAATGGGTGGAAACTAATCAAGGAGAGAAGCAACTTAGAACTGAGGAGAAATTTCCTGACAGTTAGAACAATTAATCGGTGGAAAAATTTGCCTCCAGAAGTTGTGAATGCCCCAACATTGGAAGTCTGTAAGAAAATGTTGGATAGCTATTTGTCCGAAATGGTATAGGGTTTCCTGCCTAAACAGGAGGTTGGACTAGAAGACCTCCAAGGTCCCTTCCAACTCTGCTATTGTATTGTATTGTATTGTATTGAGGAGAGGAGGAGGAAGAGGAGGCCTTTGGGGTCCTTGGCGCTCTCTGAGCTTGGTGGTTTTCTTGCAGACATTTCATGACTTGATTACGTAATATCATCAGTGCTACAAGGAAGAAGGGTATGAGGAAAGGAAATTCCTCCTTATTTCAAATTTGGTTCTCTCCTTGATTAGTTTCCATCCATTGTTTTTTTCTTCTTCCCAAGCCAACCTGGATCCGGATAATTCCACTGGTTTGTTAAAATACAACTGAGTTTGGTTTGGACTGGAAGAATTTTGCTAATTCTACATCCTCTTTGGAGGTAATCATTTCAAATCCGCTCAGTTATGCCTTGAAAACGTTCTATGCATGGTTTGACTGAATGCTGGCTGAGAGGTGGATTGACTGCAAAGGAACTCAAACCCGAGGTTCAGGCCAATATTTATTGTTGCAGCAGCTGAACACTGGTGTAGTATCCTATGCAGGAGCCAAAATAGACCCCTTTCTTTTAAACTGCCCCCCCCTCGTGCAGTGCAAATTCCTGTTATGCATAATGTATTATGAACTAGAGTTTCTGGATAATGTCTCCCTTTATGAACTGCTTTATGCTTCTTTATTCCCATTATTGACCTCAGATTTAAATGCAACTCATAAGGAAAGAGGCAATGGGTGGCGGAGAAGGATGGCTTCATAAATGGACTGAAAGAGAAACCCAGACCATCGGGAGGGGTGAAGGGGGGGGTCAGACAATCCTTTGGAAAGGAAATGCTCCCAGGTTTTGGGGGGTAGGGTGGGGTGGAGAAAAAGCTCCTTTGGGTCATTGGGAAAACTCAAGAGAAGTTTTTAAACCATCCTCATGGTGATGAAGAAAGAAAGGAAGGAAGGAAGGGGAAGGGGAAGGGAATGAAGGAGAGAAGGGAGTGAAGAAGGGAGAAAGAAAGAGAAATAAAGGAGGTGGGTAGGTAGGTAGGATATGGAAGGAAGAAAGGAAGGAGGGGAAGGAAGGAAGGAAGGAAGAGGAAGGGAAGGAAGGAGAGAAGGGAGAAAGGAGGGAGAAAGAAATAAAGGAGGGAGGGAAGATAAGGAAGGAAGGAAGGAAGGAAGGAAGGAAGGAAGGAAGGAAGGAAGGAAGGAAGGAAAAGAAAATTCCAAACTCCAGCTTGTGAAAGCTGGACCTCTATAGATTCACAGGCGGCATCTTAACAGCTATTGTTCATCAGTTGCATTTCTCTCTCTTTTTTGAAATAAGTTACTGACATTTGTATATAATGACTCAGGTCAGAAACAGTTCACTGGTTTAATTGAGATTTAACATTTAGACATCAATCTTACCTTTGCTTCACTGCAGGGTGATTTCTACCATCAGTTCCTTGCTTGGATTAAGAGTTACAGGGGCTGGAGTTTTATCTGTCCCACATTACATTATGCTGGAAATAAAGTTTAGGGAATTGTCTCCATTGTCCCTGAGTTAATTTTTAAGACAAGGTTTAGTGGTGAAGTGATGAAGTGGTGAAATAAAATTCCTTTGAGCTTAGAAAGGCAGAGAATCACGGAAGGGAAAACACTCTAGATCAGGGGTGTCCAGACTTGGGAACTTTAAGACTTGTGGACTTCAACTCCCAGAATTCCCCAGCCTGGCTGGGGAATTCTGGGAGTTGAAGTCCACAAGTCTTAAAGTTCCCAAGTTTGGACACCCCTGCTCTAGATGGACTCAGGGGCTAGTTGCTTTCTTTCAATATCCCAAAACTAATAAAAAGAAATTCTAAGGTCAAGGCAAATCAAATAAACATGGGAAATATTAGCCCTGCCAAAATTCTGGTTTGATGCTTAGTTTTTAATTCATCCTGAACTTAGTTTTTCATTTGGACAAAGCCAAATTGCACAGATCTGAGACAGACATTGGGCGGTGGGAGGGGGGGCAGAGTGGGGAGGAAAATGGAAACAAAATTAAAATTAAAACAAGGGAGAATCCCAAGCGTGTCCCATCAGCAGTCCTGTTTGTCGTGAGAGATGAACCCCTCGTGAAGAAGGCAGGGCTGGGGTGTACTTTTAACCCGGGTCGACCTCGGCCACCAGAGGTTAATTTTCAGGGTCAGAAGGCTTATTTCGAGGTATGGAGGCTGGCGCCCGCGAGAGCATTACCCCAATTTGCAAAGAGACCCGGGGTCCTCCGAGTCTATTTCCTTTTCTGCAGGCAAATTAGATAACCTTGGGACTACTGACATAAGGCCCTCGGAGACTCTGACGTTGGTCTGGCTTACCAAATTTCAGAGACTGATTTGCCCTGCGGGGGACAAAACATTACGCTCTGACTTGGAAGCCCTTTGGAAAGAAAATTGTCCCTTCCTTGGGAGGGACCCTCAAGACTGTCTACTTTTCAAAGGGTGGGTTGCTATTTTAGGTTTTTTTTCCCTTCTGAATGTTATCTAGTGGCCGAGAGTTGCCCCAAAATAGGTATTATGCTAATTGAAGATTTCTCCCCAAAATCTTTCTTTCCTTCCTTTCTTCCCCTTCCTTCTTTCCTATCCTTCTTTCTATCTTCCTTCCTATCTTTCTTTCTATCTTCCTTATCCTCTTTTCTTCCTATCTTTCTTTCTCTTCCTTCCTATCTTCTTTCCTTCCTTCCTCTTCCTTCTTTCCTTCCTTCCTTCCCTCCTTCCTTCTTTCCTTCCTTCCTTCCTTCCTTCCTTCCTTCCTTCCTTCCTTCCTTCCTATCTTCCTATCTTTCCTCCTTCCTTCCTATCTTCCTATCTTTCCTCCTTCCTTCCTATCTTCTTTCCTGTCTTCCTTCCCCTTCCTTCCTTCCTTCCTTCCTTCCTTCCTTCCTATCCTTCTTTCTATCTTCCTTCCTTTATTTTTATCTTCCTTCCTATCCTCTTTCCTTCCTATCTTCCTTCCTATCTTCCTTTCTATCTTCCTTCCTTCCTATCCTTCTTTCTATCTTCCTTCCTTTATTTCTATCTTCCTTCCTATCCTCTTTTCTTCCTATCTTCCTTCCTCTTTCTTTCTATCTTCCTTTCTATCTTCCTTCCTTCCTTCTTTCCTATTTCTTTTTCTATTCTTCTTTCATACGATTCCCTACCTTCCTTGCTTCCTTGCTTCCTTCCTTCCTTCCTTGCTTCCTTGCTTCCTTCCTTCCTTCCTTCCTTCCTTCCTTCCTTCCTTCCTTCCTTCCTTCCTTCCTTCCCTTTTGGGAGGAATTTCTTCCCATTGTTAATTCCAAGTATTTAAGCCATTGGGAAAACCACAGTGGATCTGCTAATCAGAGATCAACGAACGGGTCTACCTGGCCCACCAGCACAATAGATCAGGACAGGCTGTCCAAAATTCAAATGGAATTATAAACTTTTTAGTTATTTTAGATCTTGTGACCAAGAGTATGTTTTTAAGCCTCTTTTTTTTATCGAATCAACTCTTATTCTTATGAGATTCCTTGACAATGGTTGAGTATTATTTTATTCCATTAACTATTGAGCACCCTGGGTTTAAAATTTTTTCCAAAGTACCAGAAGGCAAGAAACAATGGATGGGAACTAATCAAGGAGAGAAGCAACCTGGAATCATGGAGAAACTTCCTAACAGTCAGAACTATTAATCATCGGAACGGCTTGCCACAAGAACTTGTGAGTGCTTCATCACTGGAGACTTTTTAAGAGACCGGGCAGCCACTTGTGTCCATTTAGGGTCTTCTTGAGCAGGGGGTTGGATTAGAAGACCTCCAAGGTCCCTTCCGCCTCTATCCTGATGGAGGTGAGCCTGTCAGAACAGTGAAAGGACACCCAAGCAAAGCCACAAAATATTTGCCAAGTTGTTAAAAAAGTGTCATTGAGGCCCAAAAACAGATCAAGAGAAGCTAAACGGGGCACCCGTTGCCAGTTTGCATGGGGATGTGCTAGTTAAGGTTGAGTTTTATAGATTACCCGGATGGGGATGCCCGTTATCACCAGACAACACCCCCGCCCCGCCCTTCCAGGACTTCTGCACCCATGCACACACGCACGCACGCACACACGCCTGCAAAGGAGCCCAGATGTGCCGTGTTCCTGCCGCCAACTTGCCCACCCATAGAACAAGACGATCCCCAGATGCACCTTTCCTTATCCTTTCCCTCCCCTGCCTGGATCCATCTGCATATTTTTATTGCCACTGTCAGGAACACGAAAACTCTCTCTGCCAGCACTCAGCACTGGGAATTTATGGGCCGGCTCTGCTGGAGCGAGGGGCTGCCAGAGAGAGAGAGAGAGAGAGAGAGAGAGAGAGAAAACGGGGGGAGTGGAAGAATGATGGAAGGCAAAAGACCTATAAACTGTTGGCCCTTGATTTATGGGTCAATGTAGCCTGGTTGGTAGGATCCAGCCATCCTCCTCGTGCATTAGTAACTTCTGAATCTCTATCTGTTTGTCTGTCTTTCTCTCTCACACACACACTTACACACACATGCCTAGGCAAGGACACACACACACACACACACACACACACACACACACACAAGGCCTCCCCCTCCCTCCCTCCTCTCTCTTTTGCCTTCCCTGTCCTACTTTGGGTCCTGAGTCAGCCCAGCTGGTGGACGACAGCGATGTGAACTCTTGTGGTGCAGAAAGAGCTAAAGTAAACAATTGTGATCATTCAGCAGGCAGTTAGCAGCCTTTGGACAGATGAGCAGGGCTGAAGGGAGACCACACACGCAACCCCCTCCCCAGACCACACAGGGGCCAGACTGCACTGACATTGCACGCAACACACACACACACACACAGAGAGAGAGAGAGAGAGAGAGAGAAATGCACGCACTCCCACATGAATGACACTTCTATTCTTCCCGCTATAGATGCAGACAGGTTTTCTGTTTTTTTCTTCTTCTTCTTCTTTTTTTTTTTCCTGGGCTGAGAAGAAATGGCAGAAATGGTCTTCCTTCCTAAATTGTTAATTTTTATTTTTATTTTGCTTCGCAGAAATTCGCCTTCCTTTGTGTCTGAATGCTTCGGCGGCCAGGGATGGATGGCGTAACAGGGTTTTTGGTGGGGTTTTTTTTTTTTTTTTAAACTCGTGAATAGACTCTCTTAGAAAGTGAGGTGGCCAATGTACAAATTGGATCAATCAAGACTTTCCCCATCGGCCTTGACTTAAGCGCTACTCCTAAGTGGGGAACTTGGTTAAGGCTGGAGGAGGGGTTATAAAACAATGATTTATTGCTATCGATGATTGCGATTCATACGACGATAGATGCTACCTTCAAGATGTAGAGTAGACCTATCGGTATTCTACCCTTAGAACAGAATACCAGGATAATAAAATAACAGAGTTGTTGGAAGGGACCTTGGAGGTCTTCTAGTCCAACCCCTTGCTCAAGCAGGAAAACCTATACTATTTCAGACAAAAGACTGTCCAGTCTCTTTTTAAAAGCCTCCAGTGATGGAGTACTCACAACTTCTGGAGGCAACTTGTTCCACTGGTTAATTGTGCTCAGGAAATTTCTCCTTAGTTCCAGGTTGCTTCTCCCCTTGGTTAGTTTCCATCAGTTGCTTTTTGTCCTGCTTTCAGCTGCTTTGGAGAATAGATTGAGCCCCTCTTCCTTGGGGCAGCCTGATGAAACTGCCCTGATTTTGGGGGCCAACAGTGAAGACTATGGAAGCATATTTGGGCATGCAGATCGGTGCCGTAGCTGAACCAAGAAAGCCACCCAGCCTTAAAGGACAGGAGGGTGGGGTTTTTTTGGGGGGGTGACCCTTCAGGACAAGCAAAGGAGCAAACTTTCCATCATCCTAACACTGGGCGCCTCAACTACTGCTCTGGAGGCAACGCCAGGCTGAATTACAGCCGCATCCTCTCCCATCTGCAGTTCCTCAAGGGCCTGCAAAGAGCTCTGGGTGGCTGCTTGATAAGGTCACTTGCAGGGAGTGGGGAGGGGGGATTTTCCAATGTTGTGGGCTTTCTGTTCCCCTCCTGGCACAGAACCTCATGACGAATCAGTTAATCTGCCCAAAGATCTTTGTCTTGCAAAAGACCAGAAAGAAGATGGGTGGAGCTTAAGGCGGAAGACTATCTATGGTCTGTCTCTGTCTTTCTGTTTCTTTCTATCCATTATCTGCCCATTATCTATCTATCTATCTATCTATCTATCTATCTATCTATCTATCTATCATCTATCTATCTATCTATCTATCTATCTATCTATCTATCTATCATCTATCTATCTATCTATCTATCTATCTATCTATCTATCTATCTATCTATCTATCATCTATCATCTATCTATCTATCTATCTATCTATCTATCTATCTATCTATCTATCTATCTATCGTAGCTATCCCTCTCTCTCTCTCTCTCTCTCTCTCTCTCTCTCACACACACACACACACACACACACACACACAAACACACACACACACCTTTGACGAGGCCAATGTCACAGCAAAGCAGCTGCTCTTCCAAATTCTTGACTTTTCTGCAAAATCAAATTGTGTGTGTGTGTCTGTGTGTGTGTGTGTGTCTGTGTCTGTGGTTAGTTTTCACAGCAGTTGGGTGGTTCTTTCATCTGCTTCAGAAGTCAGGAGGCACCTGCTGTATGGGCAAAACTTTGTACTGATTTACCTGCCTTTAAAAAAAATATTAATTATGTATCCAGAGTTTATAGGGCAAACCTTTAGGTCATGTCCTCCTATCTGTGAAAAAACAATCCCTCTCTGGTTTTGCTTTTCCAAGCAGAACTTTGGGGCAAAGTTGGGTCAGCTGTACGAAGCTCTTATGCTAATAGCCATTACCAAATGACCAGGGGACTTATGAATGGCCTGTCTGCATCCTTCTCAGCTCTCTTTCAATCCTGAGGACATTTCTCAGGACTGCAAACATCTGGTAGGAATCATACAGGGATGTTCCACAATGACATCATGGGGTCCTCACTCCAATACCAGGAATCTGGCTATATTAGGCAACACTGATTGCATCGTACATTTGTTCTGCTTGATAATGTCCTGATGCATAAACCCGCCATCCTGGGCCCAACCTTTGGGAAGCCAGGCTCTGCCTGTCACAAGCCAGGACAAAGGGTGAGTGATGGAGGAGTAACACCTCCTTAAAAAACCTTGTAAGAGCCCCTTTCCAGGGTTACGGGAGAAGACGGTCAACGGTTTTGAAGGTGGAAGAGGGCTCTACGCCCCAATGGCAGATCAAGCGGCAGGACCAGCTTCTAGGAGAAGGGAAACTCTGATTACAAACCTCCACTGCCTTGTGGCTACATCCACTACTGGAAAAGGCTTCAGGAATCAACCTCCAGGCAAAATCCGGAGCCGGAGTCCCGGAAGCAGTTCGTGACTATGTGCAACCACGTTCTGGTAACTCCTGTGACGCAGCTGGAACCCATTGTATCGGCTCTGTCCTTCTGTTGGATTATTTCAGGGATGTGGCGAGGGGGGATCTGCTGCTTGGGTAACAGTCTATCCTCCATATTAATCTACCCAGGCCTCGTGCTCTGGAGAGGACACTCCAGCTTTATCTCTTTCCAGAGCATGATACCATCGTCTTTTGAGTCCTGATGCATGGCCGCCTCCCCCCACGTCTTCCGAAAGGAAACGTTCACATCACAACCTATGGGCAAAAATTTAAAAAAAAACAAAGGAGTTTAAAAAACCTTGTCAGAATGAGGCAGAAAAACCAAGGAGAGAAAAATAAATAAAGAGAAGGAAGAGGAAATCAGAATTTGACTAGCATTTGAACGTTTGACAACCAAGGATAAAATGAAGCTGAAATGGCTGGAATTTTAGGTTCAATCCAGAAGACCAATGACAAAGTGGGCCAACGTTTCTTGATCTGATTTATTAGATATGAGATGTGTGAAAAACAGTTGTTGCCTAGAACTCCCAAGAAATGTTTCTGACCTCTACTGTGGATGGAACTTTGATTTACAGTCCCACAACAATAGGTTTCACAACATTTGCTGGGTCAAAAGATCTGTAGGAAGTTAAAACCCATCCCTCTCCTAGAAAAATGAAATCTCCTGGGAAATGTTGAAAAGGCAGAATATTATATTTCCCTGGATGTGAAAAGGAAGAAACGTGTTTTAAAGACAGAGTAATTCCCTGCAGCTTCCTACCCACCTCCCCTTTGTCAATGGGCCATGAAGATGCCCAAGCCAGTCCCTTTGCATAATAAAGAGTTCTCCCCTTCAGCTCTGACAACCAATCAGAATACAAACTCAAGATCAAAGGCCAGAGAGGGCATAAAACCAGGGACTTTCAGCATCTCAACCCTTTTTTCTCTTCTTCTCCATCAAGCCATGTGGTCCTGTCCACCATTAAACCATCTTTCCAAGCAGCCTCCATGTCTCCAGTGTCTTTTTCTCCACTTGGAGCCAAACCCAGAAGGACATTTCTTTCATCAGATCCAAATCAAGTTATATTTGATATAATAGTGTACATCCAAGTCACAATCAATAATGCAAAAATCATAATCATCATAATCAAGAATGATGTAAAATACATTCATCGGGAATTCTGAGATCTGTTCTAGGCCACACAATATTCTCTGTGCCTTAGAATAGGTGTGGCCAATAGAGATTCTAAGCCACACAATGTTGCAGCCACACAGATTCTGCAATATTCACACTACATCCATTTATCCACACAACATTCTGTAAAAGCCACTGTCTGCCCTCAAAATATTATCAGTTAGGACTCCTCTTTTCTGGTTATGATTCCTATTTTCCCAAGAAGGAATTCCAAGGAATTAGAGATCATGGACTCTAATGGACATGTTGATGTCACAAAAGCTACAGCCAATTAGATGACACATCTATGGTGACATCACTGAGGACAATTTTTTTAAAAAAAAAACCTAGAATGTCTTTAGTTAGTCATCTGATTCCATGAGTTGGGAAGGCAAACAAGCTTGTTAAATATAATGGTTAGGATCGTAAACTCTCTGGTTTTTGGCTTGTTTTGGTTGGTCAGATCTCGTTCTCGTAGCTGGCAGCCTCTGTTTTATGGTTTCGTGTGATATATGAACCACTTAAGATTTCTTCAATCTATCATGGTTAAAGCAATTGTGGCTTTGTGAGATGACAGGGGCCCAGCCCTGGTTTCCTAAACATTTTATAGCTCTTTTGCTGTAATCCACCTCAAATTACTCTCCTGTGTGACTCTCTCTTGTTGCTTCTTGACCTTTTTTCAATTTCCACCACTCTTCCTTTTGGCTCGGCCCCAATGATGTCTTTCCTCCCCAAAGGCTTCCCTAGCGTATGGGAAGAGGGATGACTTGGGGTGAGGGGCTTCCCTGAGCAGAGTGCTTGCTTTGGGGCAGGTCAATCCCAGGTTCCAGAGGAAACTGAAGGTCAGCTAGCAAAGGAAATGGCTGTTTCATAAACTCATTGCCAACCAGTGACCGCAGTGACTCAGGGCCTCACAATGCCTTGGTCCTTCAGCCAGCGGCCACAACTTCCTCCTGCGCTCCGGGCGTCCAGCGGAGTGGCCTTGAAGCAGCTCAGTGCCACCAAAGGACCCACAACTCATGATCTTGGCAGCTGGAAGGGGCCTCACAGGCCTCTAAATGCAGCAACTCCAACGACATGATAGAAAAAGTTTGTTCTGAATTTTTCCCTTCCATGGGTTGAAAATAATGGAAATGTTGGGCTAAGGCAGGGGTGTCCAAACTTGGGAACTTTAAGACTTGTGGACTTCAACTCCAAGAATTGGCTGGGGAATTCTGGGAGTTGAAGTCCACAAGTCTTTTAAGTTCCCAGGTTTGGACACCCCTGGGCTAAGGTGAGTCTCAGAGCATCACAGAAAAAAGCCTTACTCGTTCCATTTTCCTAGCTCTGATTTTTGAGGAAATCACCATTGTTTACACGTTAAGACATCCGTCATGGTTTACAAATCACGATGAATAGCCTCATTCAGCAAACAAAGCCAAAACAAATAGGGTTGATCTAATAGGGTAACACAACATTGAGTTGGAATGTTCTTTAGGGCACAGTTTGTACACTGGTGCGAATTAAAGGGCAACCGTGTCTATTAATGACCACTCCATAGTCATAGTTCTGCTGCTGGTTGGATCTTGGACTCACTGTTTTGATTCCTACAGCTTGGAATTGAACAGCAGATCCTCGTCTGCTTTACTTCACCAGCCCAAATATCTTTGGATCAGATAGGCCCTGGTTTACCTAAGCAAATTTTAGATGTGTGGACGTAATTAATATGTGAGAAACATATTAATTAATTCCCTTTCCCCTGTTATTTAAAAAAAGAGCAACTGCGACTTCCCTGAACATTTCCCTACAGAACCAGCAAATTCTAGGGAGAAAGGGTAACCTAGAGATGAAGAAGTGAAGAGCAAAGAGATACTGCTGATTAATCTCAGGAGTCTTAGACTAAAAGATGACTCATTTTGCTAAGCTAGAGGTTGTTGACGTATGGTTTATTCCATAATGCTTAGTCAGATGAGTCCGTAGTAGGCATTAAGCCATCAGCCGGAGTTTTCAATGGTGGTTCCCATAACTCACTAACAGTGGTCTTTCTAGGACAAGGTTCAGTTCTGTGCAGGGCAGGATTTTGTTTATCATAAAATATTTTTAATATCACTAAAATGGTGGCCCACCCATCTCATTGCTTCACTTCCTGTGACCATGCTTGGTTCAACTCCTGGCCGAGGTCTCCAAATTGATCTGAAATGACACCCAGTTCCCAGAAGATGTTTGAATGTTTCCCTTATTTTTCTCCCAGCCTGCTTTCTCCCTCGTGTTTCCTTAAGTTCGGGAATCTGGAACTCTGAGCATTTGGACTGAATTAAGGACAGGATCCAAGCAGCGTCTCCGTCAGCTTCCTCCCTTATGCAACCGGGTTGCTGGACACCTCCAATCCGGCTGGGACTTGGCTCCGTTTGCAATTTGAAAGGAAACGGCACAATTGGCTTTTTCCCTGATACTTTTTCCTGAGGCGAAATTCTCCACGTTTGCTGAAACAATATGAAATGGAAGGGTTCCCATCCCTATTTTAAAAAGGGAGAAAAGAAACTCAAGTAAAAGAAGATTTAAATTTAGATCTGTGGTCTCCACACCAAGCCGTCCAAGAGTTTGAAGTCACAAGTTTTGCATCTAAGCAAGAGAAGGCTGCTAATGCCAAAAGAATTACGGTTGCCTTCCCTCTTCTCTTCTCTTCTCTTCTCTTCTCTTCTCTTCTCTTCTCTTCTCTTCACTTCTCTTCTCCTGTCTTCTCTTCTCCTCCCTTCTCCTCCCTTCTCCTCTCCTCTCCTTCTCTTCACCTCTCCTCTCCTATTTCTTTCCCTCCTGTCCCCTCCCTCCTCCTTCTCTTTCTCCTTCTCCTTCTCTTTCTCCGTCTCCTAATCCTTCTCTTCTCTTCTCTTCACTTCTCTTCTCCTCCCTTCTCCTCCCTTCTCCTCACCTCTCCTCTCCTATTTCTTTCCCTCCTGTCTCCTCCTTTCTCCTTCTCTTTCTCCTCCTCCTCTCCTCCTCTTTGCCCCTTCTCTCCTCTTTCCTTTGCTCCTGTCTCCTCCCTTCTCCTTCTCCTAGTCCTTCTCTTCTCTTCTTCTCCTCTCCTCCTTTCCTCCCCTACCCTTTTTCATGAAAAAAATACATATTTGCTGTACAGAACAACAAGAAACATTTGATGTGTTAGTTCTTATCACAGAAACATATTAATTAATTCCCTTTCCCCTATTATTATTATTTTTTAAAGCAACTGTGTCTTCCCTGAACATTTTGCTGCAGGATCCCCATTTTTTGTAACTCACAGCTGGTAAAAAAAATGGAAAAATTGAAAATTCACCTAGAACATATGGAAGAGTTCTCCATCTCTTTGACTAAGCCCATTTTTGTTTTCAATCCAAGAACAGTTGCAGTGATGAGCACCAGTTTAGAAGACTTTTAAAAGTGATGGATCAAATTCTGGGGAGAGGGAACAGCTGTAATCTTCAGCAATAGAGCCATGGATTTTAGCAATAGCACTTAGACGTATATACCACTTCACAGTGTTCCTGCAGCTCTTGCTAAGCAGTTTACAGAGTCAGCCTCTTGCCCCCCAACAATCTGGGTCCTCATTTTACCCACCTCGGAAGGATGGAAGGCTGAGTCAACTTTGAGCCTGGTGGGATTTGAACTGCCAAACTGCTGGCAGCCAGTGATCAGCAGAAGTAGCCTGCAGTACTGCACTCTAACCACTGCGCCACCACGGATCTGATATTTTCCAGTTGTTGTTGTTGTTGTTGTTGTTGTTGTTGTTGTTGTTTTAAATCCTAGGTGGCTATACTTCAAATATGCTAGATGAAGAACATTGCAAACTATTTTGAAGGATCCGGATTCAAGCTGTCACATAATATATTGATCCGAAGAAACGGACTTCCCCATCTTCATCAATTTTCTGCACAGGGGAAAGGAGGATGAAGAAAATTATATATATAAATATTTCACAGAGCAAAGCTACCACCCCAGACATCAGGTCATCTCTTTAAATTTGATTTAAGAGCAACTTCCCAGCATCTGGTATTGGTCTCTCTATCGTCCTTCTCCTTATCGCCGTTCCTCCTGATCTGGGGTTTGATTCTTTGCTCTGAAAACACTGCTACATTTCTTTTCTTTCTTTCTTTTTAATATATAAAGAAAATACCTCCACTTGCTGAACCTGGGGAGATCAATCTGATTAAGCTCTGGTTGCTCTTTTGCTGGTAGATTCCATTGATCAGATTGCTGATCCAGCTTAGATGATGAAGAAAACTGACGTGAATCCTAGTGGAGCATTGAGGCCGAGAACCGTTATTAATTGGTTTCAGTTACCGAAGGCTGAGAAAAGGCGGAACTCTGTGTAATAGATTTATCTTTTAATCTCCGTCGTTTGATCCAAACCAATCCGTGCAGCTTAGCGTGGCCAGGAGAGGCATGAAAAATGGCTGTGGATAGAATTCACAGCGGAGGTTTGGAGAAACTCCTGTGTCCATCGTTCCTTTTAACAGCTTTTCAAGGCCACCGTAACCAGCGATGTCTCCAGAATACCGAGAGTCCTCGACTTACAGCAGCTCATTTAGTGACCATTCCAAGATACATCACTGAAAAAAAGTGACTCGTGACCGACAAATAATTAAGGTGAAATAACAGGTGTGTTTGTTCATTGGACATAAATGAGGGGAGAGGTATTTATTTATTGGTCACCATTACCTCCCATCTGACCTTCCAGGAGGAAAGTCCATCAGAAATAGCCCACAAGCAGTGTAAATGGTCATAAATCAATGTTTTAAAGTCCAATAGATCAGTGTTTCTCAACCTTGGTGACTTTCGCCAAGATTGAGAAACACTGCAATAGATCGTGTCCAACTGTTGGAAGGTCATATCTCAAAGACCTCTCTAGTTGCCATTGAGGAGATCTTTTGAGCAGGCTCTGTCAGGTTATTGTAAAACCGTCTCCCCGATCATCTATGGAGATTCTCCATCGTCCAGGTCATGGTTGTCCCAAGAGGACAGCCGGACTTCCTGGTTTTTCTTTGGAAGACGTTTTGCTTCTCATTCAAGAAGCTTCTTCAGCTCTGACCGGATGGTGGTCAGAGAATCCTTCCGTTCCCCACTATCCGGTCAGAGCTGAAGAAGCTTCGTGAATGAGAAGCAAAACGTCTCCAAAGGGAAAAAAAACACCCAAGAAAGTCCAGTTGCCTCCTGAAAAAGCACCTTTGGGACAATCAGGACCTGGAGGACTGAGAATCTCTACAGCAGGGGTGTCCAAACTTGGGAACTTTAAGACTTGTGGACTTCAACTCCCAGAATTCCCCAGCCAGCCATGCTGGCTGGGGAATTCTGGGAGTTGAAGTCCACAAGTCTTAAAGTTCCCAAGTTTGGACACCCCTGCTCTACAGACTATTGTTTTTGGCGTTGCTTTTCCTTCACCTTCGGTGTTATGACTTCTGTTCCAACTTTCCTGAATTTGGAGCCTCGGGAACATTGGCAAAACAATTCTAATTTCCTTTTCCTAAACCCGTGTCATTGGAATATCCAGGATAGCCGTCCAAAAAAGGGCTTTTTTTTTTCTTTTTGCAATAAGCATATGTCAATATAATATTTTAAAATAGTTAAAGATGTATATAACGCCCATCTTATGATATACCTCACCTTTGGAAAGCATACGTGAGTTTCTACAATAACAATAAATGGAGATAATATTCAGATAGTGGTCAAAGAATCCTTCCATTCCCCACCATCCTGTCAGAGCTGAAGAAACTTCTTGGATGAGAAGCGAAACGTCTTCCAAGAAAAACCAGAAAGTCCAGTTGCCTCTTGAAAAAAAAGCACCTTTGAGACAATTCCCTGATCCCAAGTTCTATTTTTTTCCTTCCCTTTTATTTTTTGCAAATCTACAGGCCTGGTGACCCAGGTAAGCATCAGAGCCGGTTTTGCTGGACCATTTGACCTTTCCCCTCTTCTTGCTAAATAGACTTAATTGCCCCATTGGCCTGTCATTTGAGCCACAAATAAGGGAGCCTCTAATTTAATCCTGCAAGGAAAGAAAAACACCAAAGGCATCATCGCGGGATGCCAGTGGTCTCTGCAAGAAGAGATGGAAGCCCAAAGGTAAGGATTCAGGGGGGCTTATTTTCTGGTATAACATTTGTCAAATGTTAGCCAAACTAATTGCAGGACCATTTGAAGTATTACCTGAACACAACATCCAATGCTTCAAGTGAAAAACAACAAAGCATAATATGGAGCAAAATAAAATAAAGGTTTGGGAGAGGAAATCAGATGGAAAGAGATTAACTTAACCTAAATAGCACAAGGATATTTGAGTCAATTGCTTCAAATATCTTCTTTCTTCCTCTCTTCTGAGCATTGCCAGAGAATATTATTAGCTTTCTTACAGATGCAAGTCAGATGTAAGTTGTAGTCTTCCAACATAAACTCTCTCTTTTTGGATTTTATATTTTGTTGATCTTGTCCGTTTTGGAAGGTCCCTTTGTTTCCATATATACTTATTATCTTGCACAAACTGCCAATTTGCCTGCATCCCAGACGCTGATAACTGCTGATACCAATTCATTTCTTCTTCTTTTGTGTGAAAAAAGTTTATTTTTATTCTTCATACATATATTCACAAATATACATTCTCATAGTTATTATTAATATTGTGTGTATATCGTTTAACATTTATAACAATTCCTTTCTTCATCTAAAGATTTAAATGTATAATCGGGATTGCTTTACCTGCCATCCCATACATCCATCTTGTTTTACCACAACCCTACTTTTCCTTCCCTCTCCTTTTCTCCTTCCCTCCCTTCTTCTCTCCTTTCTTCTTTCCTCCTCTCCTTTCCCTTTTCTTCTTCCCCTTCCTTTCTCCCACTGCTCCCCTCCTTTTCCCCTTCCTCCTTCTCTCCTACTCTTACTTCCCCTCCATGTCCTCCTATCCTTTCCCCTTTCTTCTTTCCCTCTCCTTTCCTCTCTTCTCCTCTTATCTTCCTACCTTTCCTTCCTCTCTTCCTTCCCTCTTTCCGTTGTTGTGATTACATATTTTCCTCTTCAATCTGGGGTGGCATTCGAGCAAACCCAGTTCTGTATTTACATAACCATCTCGACTTCCCTCTTCCTCATTTTATTTTCCATTCTATTAGTTACACATACATCACGAGATCTGAAGATCAAGGTAGAAGATGTCAAAAAGCTCCTTGAGATAGACAATGCCCGGTTGAAGTGGCTCTTGGACGGACTAAAGGATGGCCATAAAAACAGACGCAACCATAGAGGACAACAGCTTACGCTTCCCAAGAGATAAGGGTGGGCAGAGGGCCACCGATTTTCTGAACCCCAAACCCCCACTTTGTGGAGACAAGCATTAGCGGCCTGCCTCTACGTGCCTTCAACTTCTCCCAGCTCTCCTTCAAGTTTCCTCTTTCTCCTTATAAAGACATTGTTCCTTTTCAGCAGCAAAAACACTGGTGACTGGAGGGGTCCATGACCTTTGGACTGCTAAACTCTCGCTAACTAAATAAAAGCAGCGCAAGAGAGAGCGAAGGAGCATAAATCAGGAGGGTCTGACAGAGACCACCTGGTATGTGCTTCCTTGCTACAAGGAGGCACCAAACCGATGGTTCTCAGCTGCTGGCTTAAGAGCACCACCTTGGAGAAGCAGGGCGAGGGGGAGGGGAATGCAATCCAGTAGGAATATCTGGATATGATACCAGTGTTTCAATATATCAGGGGCTTCCACAAAGAAGAGGGAGTCAAGCTATTTTCCAAAGCACCAGAAGGCAGGACAAGAAGCAACAGATTGGGAACTAATCAAGGAGAGAACCAGCCTGGGACTAAGCAGAAAGTTATTGACAATTAAAACAATTAATCAGTGGAAGGACCTGTCTCCAGAACTTGCAGGTGCCCCATCACTGAAGCTTTTCAAGCAGAGATGGGACGGTTATTTGTCTGAGATGGAATAAGGTCTTCTGCTTGAGCAGGGGGCTGGACTAAAAGACCTCCAAGGTCCCTTCGGTTATCTTCTGCCCAAGCCAACTGAAATGAAGCAGGAATGAGGGGTGCCGGTTTTCAGAACCTGGCATGGAGGAATTGTAAGAAGACAAAAATGAACCTAGCATGGAGGAACTGTAAGGAGACAAACGTCTTGAAGTGTTGCTGGTGCTTGATCGTTTCCAGTTTTTGACAGCTCAAAGAAGACTGGAGATTGAATAAATGCAAAATTTGTGAGTGGCTGTTTGTCCTTTTGACCACTGAATGATGAACTAAAGAAGCTCTTTCATACTTCACCCATGGTTACTTTTTTTTTAAAAAAATCTTATTTTTTAAGTACTTTTCGAGTGAAGCTTTTGAAATGGCATATATGTGCCAAATCCCTATTTTTGTGCTTACAATTAGCTTCCAATGGGAGATTTTTGAGAATCAGCAAGAGACAAAGGCTATTATATTATGGGTGGTCCTATCCATCCCTCAATCGTCTGGCAGCTGTGGGTTAGTGAAGGAAATGAATATTTGGCTCCACCTCTTATGTTTAACTCCGCCTACTGTCACTCTGAAGCACCTGACCCTGGACAGGGGACCTTAGCATTGATTAAAACCCCAACCTGATTGTTGTTCTACCCCCCCGGATAGAAGTCTGCAGGAGACCATCAGGTCTTCTTCCATGTCGGGAGATTAAAGAAGAAAACTCAGCTCAGAGAAGGATTTTTGGTTCCATCTGCTCTGTTGTTGATTAATTCGTGGTCTCCATCCAATATTTATCCTTAGGGAGAACTCGAACCTGCTTCCCTTTATATCCCCTGTGAATTTTTATGAGTAGGTCTAAAAAAAAACCATTGGAAGAAAGTCCATGCTTTTTGTTCTTGTTATTTACCGCTGAACAGACTGTTAGTAAGAAACGGCAATTGTTTGACATGCCTAGATTTGCTGGAGCTTAGAAGTTTTGCAAAAAGAAAAAAGAAAGAAAGAAAAATAATAAAAACAATTTTCATTCATAAGTGAATTACCAGAAGCTGGCTGATGCTTTCTGCCGCGCTGGGCCTTTTACTGCCTATTCAAGCCCCTTTTCTCCAGCGTAAACAGAACTAATCGCTCTATATCCTCTGTATATTGTTTCTTAATATGAATGAAGCGAAGCAGGCTAACTGGTAGTTGTTCAGATTATTGTCTAACGTAAACTTCGAATGGGCTTTGAAGGGTGGAAGCTTTGCGAGCGGAAAACAGAGCTGAGTAACCAAAACAACAATCTGTGGTGTTAATATGCAGCGATAAATATTCGCCCGGCATTAAGAAATTGGTATCTCTGTGACATGTAAATGTGAACTGACACATTGCTGTGGGAAGGAAGAGAAGGAAGGACGGAAGGAAGGAAGGAAGGAAAGGGAAGGGAGTTCCAGAAAGGAGGGAGGGAGGAAGCTGAGAAAGGAGAGAGGGAGGAATGGAAGTAGAGAGGAAGAGGAAAGGAAGGAAGGGGAAGGGAAGGAAGGAAAGGAAAGAAAGGAAGTTAGTTAGTTCCAGAAAGAAAGGAGGGAGGGAGGAAATTCCAGAAAGAATGGAGGGAGAGAGGAAGCTGAGAAGGAACAAAGGAAGGAAGGGAGGGAGAGAGAAAGAAAAAGAAAGATAAGGAAGGAAGGCAGTTCCAGAAAGAAAGGAGGGAGGAAAGAAGTTGAGAAAGGAGAGAGGGAAGAAAGGAAGTAGAAAGAGAGGAAGAAAAGAAGAAACGAAGGGAGGGAGGGAGAGAGAAAGAAAAATAAAGATAAGGAAGGAAGGAAGGAAAGAGACAGAAAGAAAGAAAGAAAGAAAGAAAGAAAGAAAGAAAGAAAGAAAGAAAGAAGTAATTAACATATGGTGGCTTAATGTTGAATAAGTGAACTCTGTGTCCAAACATAAGTGAATCCTGCTGGATTTTACAGAGTTTTAAATGCTGGATATCTGCAATCAAACAGAGAACAGCGTTGTAAGGAATATTTGGCTATTTTCTCTTCTGCCAAAAAAACCCAAAGCAGCTCACATTTGTTTTTTATTTTCCTTTTATTAAATCACTCTTCAAAACCGCTCGCAAAGTTTAAGTTTATACAGTGACAATTAGTTTATGGGGTTTCTGAAGTGGATTTAGATTTGAGTGATAAAATTACAGGCCAAAATTATAACCATGGTGGAAAATACTGGTTTGTGTTTGGTTTTGCATACCACAACTGAAAGATCCCCAGGTTTTTGCCCATCAGCAGAAGGAAGTCACTAGAACAGGATCTGCCTTTCCAAAATACAAGCTGGATTCCAGGACATGCCACAATAGATTTGTATAAAACGAGCAGGGAATAACTTTGCTTCCTTTCATTAATGGGGGGAAAATAGATTTGTTCTCAAAACTGGCAGGTTACGAAAAGAGTAACTGAAGTTTAAATATGCAGCATTCTTTGAACTTAAAAAAAAAAGATGAAGGAATGACTTAAAACAATAAATCTTGGATGGTTCGTCCAATCCTGAAGCTTCAAATGATAAAAAGATGGGTCAACAAAAGGGAACACACGCTGGGTCCCGTGGCTTGCTTAGAATTGGTCTGGCATCTTGGGGTGAAGCAAAACTTTTTGGCTTGTCAAATAGCAACAGCACTAGCACTTAGACTTATATACCACTTCACAGTGCTTTACAGCCCTCTCTAAACGGTTTACAGAGTCAGCCTCTTGCCCCCAACAATCTGGGTCCTCATTTTACCGACCTTGGATGGATGGACGGCTGAGTCAATCTTGAGCCGACCAGGATCAAACTCCTGGCAGTGAGCAGAGTCAGCCTGCAATACTGCATCCTAACCACTGTGCCGCTACAGTGGTTTTTAATGGCCTTTTACAATAATCTAAATACCCTTCTATAGTGAAGGTGTTATAGTGGTAACCAAGTTGTGGTCCCTTTTCTCTATCTTATCACCCTACAGTTAAGTTGGAGTACATCTAGACTTATATACAACTTCACAGTGCTTTCCAGTCCTCTCTAAGCAGTTTACAGAGTCAGCCTCTTGCCCCCAACAATCTGAGTCCTCATTTGACCCACCTCGGAAGGACAGAAGGCTGAATCAATTTTGAGCCTGATGAGATTCGAACTGCCAAATTGCCGGCAGTCAGCAGAAGTAGCCTGCAGTACCGCACTCTAACCACTGGGCCACCATGGCTCATGCTTTATTGTTTTATTGTTCACTGCGCTGTGCAGAACCAGGCAACTATGGTTAAACTAACCAGGGCTTTGCGTAACGCGTGGGTAGCTCAGCCTACCCAAGGTAGAACTTATCCCAGCGCGCTTCAGAGACGCCATTCTTGAATCTGGCCCAGAGGTTGAGTTGTTGGTTGAGTTTCCACTCTCCACGTCTTTCCAGACTATAAGGAAGGCAGGTGGATACTCAAGACGATTGAAGCGTGGCCGGTCTCGTTATTGTTTGCTTTTACAATTGAAGTAAGACGATTTAATTTCAGATCCCTTTAGGTACGGTGCGACATTCAGCATTCCTCTTCTTTGGAAACCCGAGGAGCTTCCATTCTTCGGTGTTATATATCCAAGGTCTGCAAGCCAGGGGAAGGGGGGCTTTGAACCATTTTGTAAAGTTGCCTCTGCAGCACTATCTCCCCCCCTCTCTTTCTCTCTCCCTTCCCCTCCCCTCCAAGTCAGCTTTTATTGGCTCTGCAGAAAAGTTTCCATAAGGGACAGTCATTTCCTCCCGAGGCAAAAAAAACCAACAAAAAACCCACAACAACCCTAAAGAATCAAAACTTCTCTGCAAGATGGGAAAGTCTGGACAAATCGTTGGGATGAAAGAGCTGGAGGCATCAGAAAGGCTACTTAAAGCCGCATGCCGAGAGGTGCTGAAGCAGAGCATGCTGGCATCACTGGGATTAGCACGCCTTGCAGATCTGAGCGATGTCCAGAGAACATTTTACAAACATCCGGCCTGCTGCGTTCTTCGGACAGGGTGGGCGTCTCCATCTTGGCTTCTAGAAGAAATTTCTACCACAGAGACAGCATAAGGGGAAGAACCTGTGCGTTGGGCAGGCACTTGGTAATCTTTGCCCATGGGCCTCTTTCCCAAGAATCTCTTTTTCTTTTCGAAATCTAGGCCCAGTTATGAGGGTTGAACTTGTAAGGGATTAGAGGATCCGTAACTAACTGGGAAGCTGTGAGATCTTTCACCAGGGAGGTTTTTCAAGAGTGGAGGGGATGGGCGGGAGGGACACACACACAGAGAGAGAGGAGGCTGGATAAACATCTGCCAAGGATGATTTACAACGACAGAGTCCTGAAAAAGACCACAGTTTGAGGAGATGCCTTGGAGACGGCTAGTTTTTTTTCAGGAGGATAGTAACCCTGCTCCCATTTGATGAAGTTGTGATGGTATCAAATGGAAAAGGTAATTTTTATCCCCAAGCAAAAGGCACCAATATTTAGCAGGACAGTTTGTACTCTCAACTGTAGTGATCAGCTAAAATTTCCAGGACTGCCGAGATGCTCAACATCTGCTTCAGTGATCACAAGGTTGTGATATCAGAAAGATCTACAGATGTATTACCTCCCAAGCAACTTGGCGAGACATCATTGCTGGACTTAATAAGGTTCCTTATCACCTTAAGAGTTGCATTACATGGGGGGGAGGGATAAGTTCCTCTATCATTGAACAAGTAGACCAGTTTTAATACATATTTTAATGTGTATTAAAATGGAATAACCACAAGGATTCCCTTGAGAAGAAGAAGATGGAGGAGGAGGAGGAGGAGGAGGAGGAGGAGGAGGAGGAGGAGGAGGAGGAGGAGGAGGAGGAGGAGGAGGAGGAGGAGGAGGAGGAGGAGGAGAGGGAGGAGAAGAAGAAGGAGAAGAATGGAGAGAAGAAGAAATTGGAAGAGAGTTTAGTTACTAAATTTGGCCTTTTAAAAGAAAAATAAGGATTCCAGCAAAAGGAACTTTTAGTTCACTGTTTCTGCTTCATTTGAATGCAATCTGATGGTATATATATATATCTTATTTTCATGGAAAGCATAATATCACCACTTCAGCGATTCCGTTCCGAAAGTGTCCAATTTTGCAGCCCTCTGGGGGGTTATTTGAGTCATTCCAACTATGGGAGAAAAGTATGGAAGAAATTCACATGTGATGGTCCACAGGTATGTTTGTTTTGAAGGATGCCTGTCCATCTGTGTCTGCGCTGTATCAGATGATCACTCCCAAAAGCCAGATTTATGCTGATTGCTAATTTGCTGACTGTTTATGCATTGAACTGAAGGAAGGCAAAGCTAATGAGGTTGGGGTATAATTGCCCATGATTGCGAGATGAAAACAATTTACTGAAGCTTGGAAAAGGGTTTTCGGTGGCAGAAATATTGATGCCAAGCTGAAGTTGATGCTCTGGACAGACCGACCCCTTCTTTCCCCTCTCAAATGCATTGGCTAAGACCATCAAGAACCAGCTCATCTCCAAGAATGCTTCAGAAGACGCTGGTGGCATGTTGAACGAACAACAGAAATCTAACTTTTGTGTCAGACAAAAAGATCAAGACCCCCAAAAGTCTTTTGGATTTACTGAAACCCAAGTTTCCTCTATTATATTGGGGTAGGTGGGACCTGGTTGGGGTATCATGCATGACTAAATACTTGGGCTTTCAAAATTCTCCATGCACAGCGTGCTAATGGTTGAGTTCACTTCTATGGAGATTCTCAGCCATCCAGGTCATGGATGACCCAAATGTGCTTTCTCAAAAGGCAACTGAACTTTGGTTTTCCTTGGAGGCATTTTGCTTCTCATCCAAGAAGCTCCTTCAGTTCTGACTGAGTAGTTGGAGGATGGAAGGCTTTATACTGATTTATATCCCTTGATGACCGCAAGGAATATGAATCCTTCTATCCTCCACCATTTAATCAGAACTGAAGAAGTTTCTTGGATGAGGAGAGCAATGTCTTCAAGGAAACACAAAGTCCAGTTGCCCTTTGAAAAAGCACCTTTGGGACAAGACTTCTGCTTAATCTATGAATGAATATGGAAATCATTAAGAAATACAGAAAAGCTTGTAATCCTCATTCAATGCTACTGGATAAGGAACAGGATTCTTCAAGGACAGGAGTCAGCAACCGGTGGCTCTGGAGCAGCATGTGGCTCTTCCATCCCTCTGCTGCGGCTCCCTGTCACTCAAAATATGCATCACAATTGCCAATGCGTGACACCCGCCGACATGAGATTTATTGAGCTTTTTGACCCCTGGTAGGCCAACCATGGATAAATCCAAGAGCAGTTTCAGAAGAAAACAGAACATTTAATTCAACTACATATGTTAGTTTTGAGGTCACTCAGGAAACAGTCAGGCACGGGAAGCGTTATGTGGCTTCCGGTGTTTTCTTTTCTGTGGGAAACAGGTCCAAATGGCTCTTGGATGGCGATTCCTGTTCTAGGACATATCCCTGAAGTTCTACCTTCTGTGGACTTCCAGGTTATGTGGGATTCCTCTCCTCTTTCCTCCCTTCCAGTTGTCTTCTTTGACTCGCAGCTTCACATTTGGCTCGGAGGGCTCCCAATCACCAACCACCTGATTCTTTTAAGAAGAAAGCCAAGTCTGAGGCAATCTTTGTTCTAGCCGGGTTCTTCCTCATTTTCGGGCCCCGCCAACCCCTCATTTCTAGAGCGCTCCAAGAAGTGAGGTCATCCCTTGCTGGCTTTTATGTCCCACCTTTCATTCGCTACCCTTCGCTTGACCTTCCCACATCATTATTCACATGGAATCTCTACCGCCTTGCAGTCAGAGGCCAAAGGAGAACGGGTCGCAGGCCAGTTCTGCAGGCCAACAAAGCAGAGATTTTGCAATGCTCTGAAAAACCTAGTTGGCAGGGTTCAGGTGTTTTCCTCCGGTGGATTTAATTTTTTTTTATAACGCATGTATTTTATTATTTCCTAAGCTCGCAGTAATATCTATCTTTATTACGGTCAAAGACCAGCAATAGACATTACTTTTTACAATATATTTAAAAAGCACTGACATTAAATATATATTTTAAAAGCACTGACATTAAAAGTGGATAATAACATACATGATCTCAAACTGTTCGGGTCACTCCCTGGTTTACGTGGGTGAAATGCCGATAAGTATGGGAGTAAATACAATGGTCCAGAAATTGTTAGAGATATGTCCAAATAATTGGTACAAGATGACAGCTATAATTCTGTAACCAATTTTTTTCTTGTGGACATTGAAGCAACACAGAATTTTGCCTTTTTCCTAAGCTCATTCTGACATCTGCCTTGACTTTTTCTTTCAAACGCAGAAGAAATAAAAATCCACAAAAGATTCCGGGATTAACCCCCCCCCCCAAAAAAAAAGATCTCAAACTTCTTGCTTACTTATTTAAATTTAGGTCCTTCTATGCGTCTCCATCTTCTGCAATTAAAAAAAAACATAAAGAAGTGAATGATTCTTTACAACTTGATAACATTTTGGGAGGTGTCCTTCTACTGTAAAATATGATGGAATAGGAACAGAATTGTATGTCTTGGGGATTAAACGGCTCTAAAGGCAAGCCAAGTAGTAGGTTGCTGGGATTACGAGCGATAGACAACAATCGATACCAGTCAAAACAACAAGGCCACCTCCGCTTCAGGTTTTTCTTCTCTGGAAAGCTCCAAATAATCTGGACAGAAATTGGCAAAGGGTGTATGTGAATGGGTGTGTGTGTGTGTGTAATGCGTGTGAGCAAATCCTTTCCCTCCTGTTCGTTTGGCTTCAGTTCCTCTCCAACTGCTTTTTCGCTTGCGGAGTTTCAAGGGGAGAACATGTCTAAAGGTTGAATCATGGCACCTGGATCAAACTTTGTTCATCTGAGACATTTCGTTGCTCATCCAAGTAACTTTATCAGCAGGAGTAAAAAATGAGTTAGGCAGAGAGGAAGAGAGGCGTTGGAAAATACCAACTCTTGCCACACCGACTTCAGGGGTTCTGCCCAAAATGGCTTGCCAGTGTGTCTGAGAGGCCTGTAGCCATCCTTTCTTTTGGGTCTTTGGCCTGCCACACTTTCTATTATTCTACTTTGCATTTTCTATTGTGGGAAAATGGGAGGGGGGATTGTACGGAGTTAGATGATATGTAGCCATAACAACAT
Organism: Natrix helvetica; assembly: GCF_964273705.1. NCBI lineage: Eukaryota > Metazoa > Chordata > Lepidosauria > Squamata > Natricidae > Natrix > Natrix helvetica. The sequence goes on along the minus strand of NC_138561.1, from coordinate 21,299,245 downwards.
TCTTTCTAGAAAGCCAAGGTCATCCTTTGTCTTTGCACCTCTGCACCTGACCGGAACTGGATGGGTGGAACTGTCAGCATGGCAGTGGACGATTGGACCATGTGATGGCCTTGTGGGTGTGGGGGCAAGATCTTGAACTTTCAACTGGGTGGGGAAAACCAGGAAGCTTTGAGATTTGGGTTTCCCCAGATATCCCATCATGGCTCTCTTAATAAATTGGAACTTTGAGGAATTCTTTGCCTCGGACTCTGATTTAATTTTGGATGCTATTTGGAGCCCTGACATTTTCAATAGGTCAGCGACCCTAGATGAAAGAAGGTAGATGAAAATGACCCTACAGAAAAAGAGGACTGGGGGTGGGTGGGATGAGTCCCCTCTCACCATCCTGTCCTTCGTACACCAAATTGTTTCAAATCCCAGGGAGCTTTGAATTCTGAAAACGAAACTGCAGTCAAAATACTATGGCATTGAGACACACGACTGAGGCTCCCTGTAACTCTACACAATGGGATGGATGGATGGATGGCAAAAACCCAGGACCTTTTGAAAGACCCTGAGTGATGAGCCAAACAGCAGGTGGCACTGTGGCTAACCAAAATGTAATGGTGGATTTTTTTTGGGTGGTGGGGAGGTAGTGTTTTAGAAGCAAGAGAGAAAAAGGAAGAAAGAATAGAACTGAGTTCGGTGGTCTTGCAGCTTAAATTGGTCACTTAGGAAGCTTTTTCTAGGTGGAAATAGGGAAGTCATATTCAACTCCTAACAACCAGATAGGTCAAGGGTGTCAAACTCAAGGCCCTGGGGCCGGATCTGGCCTGCAGGGTGCTTAGATCTGGCCCGCTGGGCCGCCCTGGAAACAGTGAAGGACTGGCCCACGTTGCCTCTGCCAGCGAAAAATGGAGCTCCGTTTTCATTGGCAGTGGGTTGCAGGAGGCCGTTGTAGCCAAAAACAGAGCTCAGAAGCCCGTTTTCACTGGCAAAGCACTTGGGCCACCACAGGTGTCCCTGACACGAGTGACATTGAACTGGTCATGCCTACCTAGCCCCAGCCCCCCAAAGGCAAACATAACCTTTATGCGGCCCTCAGTGAAATTGACACAGATGAATGGATGGATGGATGGATGGACGGACGGACGGACGGGGGAGAGAGGGAGGCAGAGAGAGAGATGATAGATAGCTTTACTTCATGACTGCAAATAACAACATTCCAATTAAGTGAAGCAAAGTTCGATCTTTTGGGATTCCATCTCAACCCAATGACATCACAAGTCGTAGCATTTGCCTTTTTGGGATCAGGCGCAAAGGGTCAGGACCACACATTACATTTCAGTTCAGAAGAATTATTGCTCACGCCTATACACAAGAATCTGGCCAACTAAACATCAAGACCAAGTTGGCTTCAGCGAAGGTTCAACGGAATTCAAGAGGACTTGTATTCTTTGCGGGAACGTAATGACTCTAAGCTGATGACCTGCTTAACTCTGCCCCCCAGCTGTGCCAACTCTTCTCAACTAAACTTCAATGCTAAATTGGCTCCAGATAAGATTCAACGGAATTCAAGAGGGATTGAACTTGTATTGTTTGCGGGAACGTAATGATTCTAAGCTGATGACTTGCTTAACTCCACCCCCAGCTGTGCCAGCTCTTCTTCCTACTGGACATATTTGTAATTGTGTACGAGAACAGGTGACAGGGACATATGCTAAAAACCTGGATTCTTTGTTGTTGGATAGGCCCCCAAAGGTTCTCTACAGATTTTTACACCGAAAGCTCCTACCCGTTTTTCCATTGCATGTTTTCTCCCACTCAGCCTCTGAATGCACTGCCCGCCCTCAGAGGGGTTAAGTCGGCTTTGTAAGAGGAGGAGAGCCTGCTTTCGTGATGACGCTGGCAAAGAAACATCATGTACCAGCATTCTGACTAATTGCTGGGTGTTATTGGCAGATGGCAACGAGCTCACCGCTGCCAAGAGATCAATTCGGTCTTTAGCTCTGCGCCAGCAAGTGAGTTATCTCCCTTTAGAGTGATTTTATATCACTTCTTAATCTTATTTGTAAACGTGATCCCTCGATGACACGATGCGTAAGACTTTGGCTAGAAATATCTAGTTCATACCATGAACTTGGCAGGCTACAGAGCAGCCCCTGGAGCGCTGAAGGGCTTTTTTTTAAATTTATTTTTTTAAATTCTTTTTGATACCCGCTCAACAAATTGTCAGAGATGCACGCATGAAAGGAAGCTATTGCTTTCTTTTCTTCTTGTTCCTTTTCTTTCCTTTTCTTCTCTCTCTTTTTTTTGGGGGTGGTGGTAAAACGATGTCTAAAAGAAAAATAAAACTCAAACCACCCTGGGAGTCCTTCTGGCGAGAAGAAAAGGGAAGGAAACTAATATTTTTTTTTTAAAAAAAAGGAGAGAAAATAGAAGCTTGATTAAAGTGAGTTGGAAAGAATGAAGACGGAAGGAAATCCCAGCGAGAGATCACAGGTCTTCTCCCAAGGCCCCCATTTTTGGCATCGCAGAGATAGAGGGGCTTCACCCGTGGAGGCTTTCCTGCCTAACTATTGTGAATAAAGATAAATTTATGCAATAAACGCATTGGAGTCATATTGCTTCTATTAAAGATATACTGTTTCTGGAGTTGGAAGTTTCAATTTTCAAGGCAGGCTTAATAGGCCCCGAGAGAGTTCTTCCAGCGATTATTCCATTTTAAAGCATAATCGTGTTAGCTCCTTTCCCATTCGTACTAAACTTTCTATTTCAGTGACGTCCCTCCTCTTTAAAACTTACGGGAGTACAGGTAGTCCGCGACTTGCGACCACAACGGAGCCCAGAATTGATGTTGCTAAGTGAGACAGTTGCTCGGTGAGCTTTCCCCCGTTTTACGACTTTCCTTGGCGCACTTGTTAAGCGAATCGCTTGCCGTTGTTAGGTTAGTCACACGGACGTTAAGTGAATCCGGCTTCCCCGTTGACTTTGCTTGTCAGAGGGTCACAAAAGCAGGTCATGTGACCCCAGGACACGGCAAACGTCGTAAGTATGAACCAGTTGTCAATCATCCAAATGTAAATGGGGTTGCCATGGTGATGCTACAAAGTGTTAAAAAATGTCCATAAGTCACTTTTTTCATTGCTGTTGTAATTCATAACCGTTACTAAATGAACAGTTGTAAGTCAAGAACTATCTGTATTTGCAATGACCACTGATCCTAGTCTCTAACCTGGCCAGATCCTTTCACTCTTTATTGCCCATCTATGGCCTTGGAGATAAGTTGCTATAACCCCTTTTCTTATAAAAGAACATGCGAAATTAACAGCAAAACAATGCTATTACTTATTTTGGGGGAAGGAGCAAAAGAGAGAAACAGATATATTAGGAAGAGTTAATTTCCTCTGAGGATGTTGCGATTGAGAGACGAAGCCCAAACCCTCTGAAAGGCTGGGATGGAATCCATGGAAGGATTTCCACAAGGGTGGTGGTGACCAGGAATCTTAGTTAATTAATTAGCAAGCAACCAGGGGTGCATCTTTAGAGAGAACGGGGGGTTGTCAAGCTATTTTCCAAAGCACCCGAAGGCCAGACAAGGAATGATGGATGGAAACTGATCAAGGAGAGATTCAATCTAGAAATAAGGGAAAATTTTCTGACAGAGAGAACAATCAACCAACGGAACAGAAGTTGCCTTCGGAAGTTTTGGGAGCTTCATCATTGGAAGCTTTCAAGAAGAGACTGGACTGCCATCTGTCAGAAAATGGTGTAGGGTCTCCTGCTTGGGGGTGGGATTTGGACTAGATGACCTACAAGGTCCCTTCCAACTCTTGTTATTCTGTATCTGTATCTTTATGGTAGCTTGTTGCATGTTTGTTTGAGAGAAAGGGAAAGGATGAAATGCAGGATATTTTCTGTGGTTGCTGTTATTCTTCTTAAAATCTTAAAATAGTAAGGCTGTATAAGGGACGCGGTGGCTCAGTGGCTAAGAGGCTGAGCTTGTCGATCAGAAGGTCGGCAGTTCGGCGGTTCGAATCTCTAGCACCACATAACCGAGTAAGCTCCCATTCCTTGTCCCAGCTTCTGGCAATCTAGCAGTTCGAAAGCACGTAAAAAACGCAAGTAGAAAAATAGGAACCACCTTTGGTGGGAAGGTAACAACGTTCCGTGCGCCTTCAGTATTGAGTTATGCTGGCCACATGACCACAGAGACGTCTTCGGACAGTGCTGGCTCTTTGGCTTAGAAACGGAGATGAGCATTGCCCCCTAGAGTCAGGAACGACTAGCACATATGTGCAAGGGGAGCCTTGACCTTTAAGGCTGTATGACTCAGGGTTTATTTCTATTTCATTATGCAGCTCCTTTGGTGTCCTCCATCTAGGCAGAGTCTGGGTGAAAGGGAGTTACTGAAGTTAAAAGCAATCGTGAATATAATTCAGGAGGATAAAAAGGATCCTAAGAATGCAAACCCCGAACAAACGTTGCGCCAACAACTCAAAAGCCAAGCGAACCGCAATATGTCGTTGTGTGCTGTGGGGACCTGATTGTTCCATGTAATGTGGTTTGCTTGCTTTGGCTTCGCATGTTGTCTAAGGTCAACCATTGTGATTTATTAGCTATGGTTTGTGGCTTGGTGGGGCTGGCAAACCCAGCTTGGCTGCTCTGAAGCTCAAAATCACCAAGAGATGGTAAAAAAAGGGAGTTAAAAAGGAGATTCTGGTCTCCGGCTCTCTTAACGTTTTTGTGAAACGGGGACTCCAAAGGAGGAGACAAAATTCCAGAGGTGGGGGGGCATTTCAGGGGACATCTGCTTCTATCCTTCAAGAAAAGACTTTGGCTGGTTTGTTGTGCAGGATGTGAAGGGAAAAAGAATCAGCCTTGTTTGTGTCCAAGCGTGACGTACCAGTTCAACCAATGGGAGTTTATCAAGGAAGACGATTTCTCCTACCGTTTAGCCCTCTTCCAAAGCAACTGGAGGTAGATGGATGGGTAAAACCAGCTTGAAAGTAGATATTTATCTAATGTTTAAGATGGTTTCAGCAATCTTTAATAGAAGGATTTCAGGAAGAAAGGTTTTTCTTTCCAAGATCAGCATCCTCTTATCTACGGTATCTCTCTTATCTCTTTTCTCTCTCTCTTTCTCCCTCTCTTTCATCTCTGAACGTCCATCTCTCTCTCTCTCTTTTTCTCTCTTTCTATCTATCTATCTATTTATCTACCTACCTATCATCTATATATCTATTATCCATCTATCATCTATCTATCTATCTATCTATCTATCTATCTATCTATCTATCTATCTATCTATCTATCTATCTATCATCTATCTATCTATCTATTTATCAATCTATCTTCTATCTATCTATCATCTATCTATCATCTCTTCTATCTATCTATCTATCTATCTATCTATCTATCTATCTATCTATCTATCTATCATCTATCTATCTATCATCTATATCATCTTATCCTTGACATTGTATTCTTCACATAAACAACTCAAATTTCTTTGAATGTTGAGGACTAGGTTCTCTGTCAAGATGTCCTCTCTTAAAATGACAACTTGGTGCACACAGGCATTGGTGTGACACTCCACTGCCTCCCCCATATATTCTTGATCCATCCTTCCTCCTCCTCCTCCCCCTCCTCCCCCTCCCCCTCCTCCTCCTCCTCCTCCTCCTCCTCCTCCTTCTCCTCCTCCAATTCCAGTTTGAAGTCAAAGGTTATCTAAGGAGAGAAGAAGGAAAAGCAGGTATTTAAGTTGTCCAGCTCCTCATGGTTTAAGTAGATTACTCTATGCCTCTAAATTAGAACTTGTCCCTTTGGCAGATAATCGTCCTGCTCGGTGCCCTCATCAAGCCCCTGTGATTCATTTTGCCCTCTTCCCAAGGGGGGAGAGAGAAAAGGAGCCTCTCTAGCATTCAGCTTGAAGCTAAACGCATTTCAGTTCCTTGGAAAATTCTCAAGACTTTCCATCAAAGGAAGCTGGAGTTGCAGAGCCCTTGTATGCCTCTGACCCTGATCTAAATTTGCATTTCCTTTCGAGTTCTGATTCTTTAAAAAAAAAAAAAAACAAGAAGGGAAAAAAGTTCTTGATTTCTTTAATGGCCGTGAAAGCAAGCGATTGAGAACATTTGCAGAAGGCAGGCCCTGAGCCAGGAAGAGGCTGTGGGGAAGTCCGGTTGCCAAGAGATTCCAGCCCAGGGTTCTGGATTGTAACCCAGCAGCTACTTAACAAGTCTTGGCTATCCATTCAGCAGAGCTTGCCAGTTGTTATAGGCAGCAATGATGCAAACTGGGCTGTTTTGGCAACGTGCTCTTAAACAGGGGAACAAAATTACCTATGTTTTGTTTTTCCCCCCAGCCTTGCCTCCATGTAGAATTCAAAGGAAGCTACCAGCCTTCCAGGGCTGGTTGCTTCTGCAAACGAGGCTGTTGGGAAGATTGGCGAGGCACAGAACCAGTCAGAAATTTATCATTTATTTTATCTAAAAACACAGTGTTAATGTCACTCCAATCTCAGGACTCAAACTCCGCTTAAGCTGGTGGCCAGCGGTGCTCTTAGCATCTTTCCTCAGAGATTTCTCTTCCCAGAGAGCTTGCTTCTTTAGATTGGCTTCCAGATTTAGTCCATCTTCTTTGAAATCTCAGATACATACACAACTGGCCAAATTTCCATGAAACCACAATGGAATTAGCAACCTCCTTTGCTTTGAAGTTGAGAAGGTCCTTCAAAAACCCACAGTGTGTCACATTTTTGGGCTGGGCATTAAGCTTATTTGATCATTCCTAGATATTAAAAAATCTCAGCTATGTCTATCCAACCACAGTGACCTCAACTCAGAGGGGAAACTGTCACTGGGTGACATAACGGCTTTTTATGAAAGAATGATCTTCTCATCATTCCATTTTTATTTTAAAAGGCATCCTTGGTCGAGCTAATCAATTGATTATACCCAGCTCCAGATTTGACAACAATAATCTGAGCATGTTTTTGCATTGTTCTGTCCATGCCTAATCAACCAGCCCTTTGGGGGGTTATGATAAATAAATGAAAAACATCTGCCTGGAGAAATTGTGACTATAATAATGCAATATTAACGTGTTACTACTTCATGGAGCCATTGCCGGATTCTTAAAATAGACAGCTCTTGTTTATAAAAACTCCAACTTCGTATCTTCTGGCAAGAAAGATTTCATTTGCAGTTTCCAGGAGTGACTGTGCTTTCAAAGCAAGGATTCCAGAAACGGAGAAAACCAAGGATTAAATCTTAAGATTTCCAGCTACAAATCATAGATGGAGCCAGTGGCAGTTTCCTCATTGGTCAACCAACTCTCTTAACATTTCTGAGCGCCCGTCTATTGGCAGTCACAAAAGACTAACGTAGCTGGCCTTAAGATCCGTGCTTAAGAACATGAGTGCTGGCATGCTGAAAGACTTGTTTTGATCTGCTAAAGCTCACAAGATTGCATACTAGAATTCGAAAATGTCCTAAACACTAAATTTTTTTATCAAGCTTTGTTTCATCATCCCTTCCCTCCTCTCTTCCTCCCTTTCTGTTTATGTTTTATAAGTATATTAATACTGGGGGGGATTTAACCCACCTACTTTATTTCAGCTGATTTCATTTGCTAGCCAAAACATACCCCTCCCCCAGCACTGAATCAGAGCACCATTACTTAAACATGGGCTATCAAACTTTACTAAAAGAAATATAGATGTGTGTCCTTACCTAACTGACTAACCCTGCTATTTTTCTTTTGGGTACAGGTAATCCTTGATTTATGACCAATTGCTTAGCAACTCTTCAAAGTTACGACGGCCCCCCCAAAAAAGGAATGTACAACTTGGTCAAAGTTCTGACGCTCAGCGACTCAAAGTAACATTTGTGATTGTTTGCAGCGTCCTGCAGTCAGGCGATCATGTTTGATGATGGTTTGATCAAAAACTGGCACTTCCAGTTTACGGCAAAATGAACGGTGGGTTCGCTTAAGGACTGCAGTGTTCTGTCAACCTCAGTTTCCTTTTATACGATGGCCGGGTTTGCTTAACAACGCCTGCAAAAAAAAGAGGTAAAATTGGGTTGGTCATATGACCAATCCGTTTAGGACTTATGATTGTATTGGCAGGCCCCATTATAGTTATAACTCAAGGACTACCTAGTGCTGCGTAACGGAGGGAGCTCCTGTTCCTTGTCCCAGCTCCTGCCAACCTAGCAGTTCAAAAGCACATAGAAATGCAAGTAGAAAAATCGGAACCACCTTTGGTGGGAAGGGAACAGAGTCCCATGCGCCTTTGGCGTTGAGTCATGCCGACCACATGACCACGGAGACATCTTTGGACAGCGCTGGCTCTTCGGCTTTGAAATGGAGATGAGTAGTGCCCCCTAGAGTTGGGTACGGCTAGGACGTATGTGAGAGGGGAACCTTTACCTGTAGAGTAGAGGTTCCAAACATAACTTGGCTTAGAAGTGACCACATGTGCTTCATCCTGCCCTTCAATAAAAATGATGACAATCATTTCATGATAAATAAGACCCTACCAAGCATGATCTAGCTTTGGAGAAGATGATTCAGAGGTCCTCACCCTTGTCACTCAGATCCTCCTCCCTGTGGCTGTCCCATCCAGCAATCAGTTGGTGGGGCAACCCACCCCCTTGGCCTGGTCCTCTTCTCCTTCTTCCATCAACTCAGTGCAGCCAAGAGAGCTTCCCAAGATGAGGTCATCTCCCCAACTTCTAGCCTCCTCTATAGCTTCCGGTAGACGAAGACTTGTGAGTGAAGAAACAGGATCTTTTGAGGATCAGCCAACACAACGACCAAACAAACTGGAAGCGACCCACATGGCCCAAAACAGTTCCCTGGTTTGTCCTTGAAACACATTTCCCCACTTTCCGTTGCAAGTAGCAGCCGATGGAACCATTAATTCAACATTCCAGCCAAGACTGCAGGTACCTCCAGAAGATGAAATGTTTGATGTCCCCAAAGAGGACGATTATGAAATACGCATCTGCAGAGGCCTTAGATGATCAGTATTGAGTTACCTAATTCACCCCCTCTTTCGTTTTAATTGCATTCCAAGATAAATTAAATCAAACTTTGTTTGTTTGGATCATACTCCTTACAATTTGTACCAAGTGACCTAAGTACTCCGGAATATTTGTAGCTCAGGTTTGAACTGTGAGGTGTTTGGTGCTTCTGAGCTTGGTGGTCTTCTTGCAGACATTTAATTACCCAACTAGGTAACGTCATCAGTGCTAGATGAACTAGAAACATCCTCAAGAAGGCAACCAAGCTGAGAGAGCACCAAGGACCCCTCATAATCTGAATTAAGCTACGCACACAAAAATAGCCCAAGGAAAACCTCTCACTAATAACCAGGATCTCCTCCAAACAAGGTTTCCTGAAATAGCTGATTTCCAAAAGCATGTTCTTCTGTCTAGGACTGCTTCGTTCCAATGCACCTTATCAGAAAATCCATTCTTTTTAATTCAGCTGCCATGTCGGTGGCATGGCAAACCAGTGATCTCAGCATTCAGCACGGCATTTTCAGAGGCGCAGCTGGCAAAGAGAATGTCAGGGTTCCAAATAGCATCCAAAAGTAAAACAGAGTTCGAGGCAAAGGATTCCTCAAAGTTCCAATTTATGAAGAGAGCCATGTTGGCACATCTGGGAAAAGCCTAATCTGAAAGCTTCCAGGGTTTCCCACCCAGTTGAAAGTTCAAGATCCTGCCCCCACCCCCACAAGTCCATCCCATGGTCCAATCATCCACTGCCATGAAGACAGATTCCACCCATCCAGTTCTGGCCAGGTGCAGAGACAAAGATGACCTTGAGTTTCTAAGAAGAATGTTGTTATGGCTACATCTCACCTAACTCCATATAACCCCCCCTCCCATTTTCCCAGAATGGAAAGTAGACAGTGTAAAGTGTGGCAGGCCTGAAATCCAAAAGAAAAAAAAATGGCTTGCAGACATGACAGAGACATCTTTGCAAGCCTCGTTGTTTTCCCAGCCAGTGGTCAAGCACCGTGAACTTCGCCCAGGAACAGGAACAGACTCTGTGATTCTGGCATCGACCTGTACTTACTTGCCAGGCTTCAGAGGTGAACCAGGGCCAGGAGAGAAGGCTGTTGAACAAGCAACCCTTGAAGCATGAAGACAAAGGCTGGGCTTAATTTTTTTCTTCTTTTGCCTAGACATCAACCGGTCTTGATGATGCTTGCCTGTCTGGCATCATGCGAGCGAGCCCGTTTAGAGGAATTCACCCTGGGTTCAGTTTCAGGGCACTGCACATTTTCCGATGAGGCTCAAATTTTAGTTCAGCACTCCACGATTCCCAGGTTCTCCCAACCGGTTCCAGCCAGTGGTTGCTAGGATGGGAGGACGGGGGCAGGATTGGCGATCCAAAGCAACCGGTCACACCTGTCTTTGATGTTGAAGACCAGATGCATTTATTTTCTCTGTCGTCTATATAAGAGCCGTGGTGGCGCGGTGGTTAGAGTGCAGTACTGCGAGCTACTTCTGCTGACTGCCTGCAATTCAGCAGTTCGAATCTCACCGCCTCCAGGTCGCCTCAGCCTTCCGCCCTTCCGAGGTCGGTAAAATGAGAAGCCAGATTGTTGTGAGCAAGAGGCTGACTTTGTAAACTGCTTAGAGAGAGCTGTAAAGTGGTATATAAGTCTAAGGGCTATTGCTATCTTCTGAGGTGGGGGGGGGCGAGATTACACCCTACTGGTGGTCCTTGATTTATACCGACAACTGAACTGCAGACTTCCATCACTATGCAAAACATTGGTTAAGAGAGTTTTGCCCCGTTTTGCGACCTTTCTTGCCACAGTTGTGACAAGTGAATCAATGCAGTTGTTAAGTGAATCATTTGGAATCGGGCATCCCTCGTCGTCTTTGCTTGTTGGAAGCCAGCTGGGAAGGTTGCAAATGGGGATCCCATTTCCCTGGGACGCTGCAACCGTCCTAAGTACATGCCAGTTGCTAAGCGCCTGGATTTTGATCGCATGACCCTGGGGATACTGCCACAGCTGCAATGGCAAAGACCAATGGTACGCCACTTTTTCCAGTGCCATTATAATTTTGAACAGTCACTAAATGAATGATTGTAAGTCAAGCGCTTCTGTACAGCATCCCTAACCTGAAGGTCCTCCAGATCTCAAGGGCCTCTCCTCCCCAAAATCTCACGGTCTGCCCCTGGAGGAATTCTGGGGTTCCAACCCCACCAATTTGGAGAAGCTACTTTGCATTCATAAAGGACACGGTGACCTGGGTCTCTTGCCCAATGCCGTATCCCCATCAGTGCCACTTTTCATTTAAATCACCGCAAGTTTCTAGCCCTTACCTTTCCAGGGACGGTTTCCGATATGGGCTTTCCATGTGGGAGTCCTTGGATCTGGTCTGTCTTAGATTTGTTTGGGCCTTTATCTGGTATGTTGATTGCAGCAGCTAAACACAAAATTTGGCTGCACAATGAAACCCGAAACGAGTTATCCCTTCAGTCTAATAGCTTTTCCCCTAATCTCAGCATCTTCCTAAACCAGGCCCACATGTTGATGGTATTTTTCCAGCGCATTCACAATTAAAGGCCAATTGCTGAAAAGGGCATGGACGTTGCCAGAGCTATTGGCACCCTCTGCTGCTCTTCACTTTCTGTTTAAGGGCAAGAGGAATGAAGAAAATTTTGCTGAGCAAAATCCTTAGCTAACCCTCTAACCTAACAGATGATCACTGTTTGATTCGGTTCCAGAATGCAAGAAAATCCAAGGATTTCTTTTTTTGCAGATAGCCAAGAGAAAAACAGCTGCCACTCTTGTGTTTGCCAGGGTTTCTAGGGGCAGGGAGTTCTAAAGATCAGCTCTGCTGTGAAAGAACACCTGCAAGGAGACCTCGCATCTGCTGAGAAAATGGAGGCACATTGCTTGTGGATACCCGCAAACTTGAGTGGCTCAGAAACAGAGATGGATAAATTCACAGAAGGCAAATTTGCCAAGAGCTACTGATTTAGGGACGCAGTGGCTCAGTGGCTAAGACCCTGAGCTTGTTGATTAGAAAGGTCGGCAGTTCGGCGGTTCGAATCCCTAGCGCCGCGTAACAGAGTGAGCTCCTGTTGCTTGTCCCAGCTTCTGCCAACCTAGCAGTTCGAAAGCAAGTAAAAAATGCAAGTAGAAAAATAGGGATCACCTTTGGTGGGAAGGTCACAGCGTTTCATGCAACTTCGGTGTTGAGTCATGCCGGCCAGATGACCATGGAGACATCTTCGGACAGCGCTGGCTCTTCAGCTTCGAAACGGAGATGAGCAGCGCCCCCTAGAGTTGAGAATGACTAGCCCATATATGTGAGGGGAACCCTTATCTTACTGATTTAGGAAACACAGTGTGGTATTGCCAATCCAAATATCTTTGGGTATGAGTAAGTGAGTGGTAGGTCTGTCTGCTATTTGCAAACATTAAGAGGCACCTGATTGGCTAGAGCAGTATTTTCCAACCTTGCCAGCTGTAACATGGGTGGACGTCTACTCCCAAAATTCTCCAGCCAGCCTTGGATTATAGCAGGGCTCACCAAACCTGGTCACTTTAAGACTTGTGGTGTTCAACCCCCTGAATTCCTCAGCCAGCCATGTACGGTAACTTCCTTAATAGATGGTGGGTATCCAATGAGCATAATATATCTTCACTTCAGCAAAGTGTGTGTGTGGGGGGGAGAGCTGTCAGGGGAATTCTGGGAGTTGAGACCCCAGGATCCTGCAACCATAAATGCATGCCAGTTGCCAATTGCCAAGCACCCAAATTTTGATCACACGGGGCTGCTGTGATGGTCCTAAGTGCAAGGACTGGTTGTAACTCCCCCTTTTCAACGCTGGTGTAACTATGGTTATAAGTTGAGAACTACCTGTAAGCCTCTTTTTTGGGCTGTAGCGTCAAGGCTGCTGTGCAGAATTCCTTTTGCTCTGAAGAAGTGGAGGGCTTGTAGATATCCTCTCTCTTTCTTAGATCGTTGCACTTTGCTCCCATGTCCCAAAACATCTACTTCTATGGTCCCAGCAGCAAGCACATTGACCTTCCCAGCATCCCAGGTAGATGATTCAACCTGTAAAACATCATCTCCATCCTGCCCCCAAGGCTTAGTTGAAAAGGTTTTTGGAGGTTTTGGAAAAGCTGGTGGGGGTGGGGGGGTGAAAAAGGGGGCCACCCTTTCAAATTGCAGGCACAGACATTTTGAATCCAATCCCCCCCCTCCCCACCGCCCCCCAGAAGTTTCTATTTTTATCTGCTGGGCTTGGAAGGTTGACACTAAACGTCAAGGCTACACTTCAATTTGTCAGCCTCCACCTCGTTTGTCAATCGGCAGGCAGCTTTTCGGTTGTCAAAGGCGGTAGGATCCATGCCGGAACATCGATCAAACGTCTGACGCAAAGAGGACAAACAGCTGCCCTGGGGAAGGCTCCTGTCAATGCCTGGATTAGGGGCCTCCGAGGAAAAGGGGGGCAAAAACATCCTGGTTAAACTGCTGTGTTGTTTTCCTCCCCTCCCCAGGTCAACCAAAGAACCTCGCTCGGCATGGACTTCGAGGGAGGGAAACCCATGTCTTTCGGAGGTTGGATGGTCTCTCTGTGTGTGTGTCTTGACTTTGAGAATAGTCTTAAGCAATTTGGGATTTGTTTGGGGAGGGTTTGGTTTTTCTGGGAGGGGGCTTAGAATTATTAATCCCTGGATTAATTTGGGGAAGAGCTGGGATGCCAGGATCGTGCGGGGAGGTGTTGTGGCAAGGAAGGTTTGGGTTGGAACATGGAGCTCCAGGGCTGGGGGGCTTTTTTTGGACTGAGAATGTCTTGAGGGAGGAAGAAGTTTCTCAATTCTTTGCTTTGCTCTCCTGTCCTTTACAGGATGGACTAATTTTCCCCACCTCTAATTTCCCATGTTAGTTTCTCCACATTTCACTGGCTGGCTGGTGGGTTGAGCCTTCCTTCCTTTCTTCCGCCCTCCCTCCCTTCTTCCATCCCTCCCTTTTTCCTACATTCCTTCCTTTCTCCCTTCATTCATCCTTCCTTCCTCCCTCCTTTCTCCCTCCCTCCCTGCCTCCCTTTCTCCTTCCCTGCCTCCCTCTCTTTTTCCTATCTTCCTTCTTTTCTCCCTCCCTCCCTCCCTTTGTCCTATCTTTCTTCTTTTCTCTCTCCTTCCCTCCATCCCTTTTCCTCCTTTCCTTCCTTCCTCCCTTCCATTCATCCCTCCCTCCCTCCTTCCTTCCTCCTCGCTCCCTCCCTTTGTCCCTTTCTCCCTCCCTCCTTCCCTCCCTTCCTTGATTTTCCATTATGGCTTTCTGACTTTATGAAGACCCAAAACATTGGGAAAACACTAGTTTGGATAAAGTGGCCTTACAGGATCCTCACCTCATGGCCCTCCTGCCCATTTGGGGGGGGGGGTTTGTCCTCTCTGCATAGTCTCACCTCCTGAACTCAATCTGGTTGCTCAGCCTTCAGATCATATCGATGGGTGCGGTGGTCAGGGCATCCTGCCAGAAAGGATTACTGTCTCGTTGCAGCCCAAAAGCCTGACATTCTTTCGAGCAGGCAGGCCTGTGGGGATGCTGGGTGGGCTGATGCATGCCGTCATACGTGATATATGTAGCATCCCCACCTAGCCTTGCTGGGGTTGCAAGTTAAAACGCCTCTATAGCTATTCTGGCTTCAGTTTGATTCTTGGGCCCTGCACATTTCTTCCCTCACTCCATAGGACTTGGTCTCCTACCAAGACAAAGGCAGAGGCAGCATCCTGATCCCTTGTCTGTAAATCACCTGATCCTGGAAGAGCTTGCTGGATCCATCACCTACCTCTCCCATATTCTTTCTGTATTGTGACTGTGGGGTTTGTTGGCCTTCCTCTGAGCTCCACTTAAGCGACAGGGCTGATCCAGGGATTCCCTTAGGGGTCTGCAGGGAATAAAAGGGATCCCTTGTATTGGGTGTCAATCTGGTTTCGATAGCATCCATTAGGAGCTCTCCATGGTGCTGCAGAACTCCTGCCCCTCTACTCAGGAGTATTTGCCAGCTCTTTCCAGACTGGTGTTTCTCAACCTTGGCAGCTTGGAGATGTGTGGACTTCAACTCCCAGAATTTCCCAGCCTGTCTGAGTTCTGGGAAGCAAAGTCCATACTTCTACAAGTGACCAAGGTTGAGAAACACGGTTCCAGATTATGTTTACCATCTCCCAAGGCTCTCAGTTTGCTTGGAAGAGAGGAAGGGGTGTTGGTAGGGTCACCTAGTCCTTCAACATCTCTCAAGTTGACTCCATATACCTGGAGACAGCAATTCCTTCAGCTGTGTTGGTTAGGTGTTCAGGAAATGCTTTTCCAAGCAACTTTGAGGACACCGCTTTGCAAAATCCTGATTCAGTTTATCTAGATTTCCATGTAATACATCATGGTTTGTCTAGATAGGAGTACACTTCAAGTCATGAATTATCCAGAAGAGTATATTTCAAGTCTCTTTTTTGTTTGATTCTGGATGAATATTTATGAATAAAATAAGAGGGAAAAGTGAGGTTCTGGTTTTCCTACATACTTTAATCTTGGAGGCACTTTATTGGTCTTCAAAACCTGATAAAACAGAAAATATTGTTTGGGCTCCACATAAACTCCAAACCCTTCTAAATTATTTGTGGTAATGGATAAACCCTTCACATAACACAGACACTGTCTGGATTGGGAAAAGGTAAAACATTTAGGACGAGGTTGTGTTTTGCTATTTTTTTGCATGCTAGTTGTGGATAAACCCGCCATCCTGGGCCCAACCTTTGGGAAGCCAGACTCTGCCTGTCACAAGCCAGGACAAAGGGTGAGTGATGGAGGAGTAAACACCTCCTTAAAAAACCTTGGTCCAGTTGGCCCGGCTGGGAGCACCTCGTAAGGGCCCCTTTCTAGGGTTACAGGAGAAGACGGTCAATGGTTTTGAAGGCAGAAGAGGGCTCTACGCCCCAACGGCAGATCAAGCGGCAGGACCATCTTCTAGGAGAAGGGAAACTCTGATTACAAACCTCCACTGCCTTGTGGCTGCATCCACTACTGGAAAAGGCTTCGGGAGTCAACTTCCAGGCAAAATCCGGAGCCGGAGACCCAGAAGCAGTTCGTGACTGTGTACAATCACGTTCTGGTAACTCCTGTGATGCAGCTGGAGCCCATCGTATTAGCTCTGCTGTTCCATTGGACTAATTCTGGGATGTGGAGAGGGGGGATCTGCTGCTTGGGTAACAGTCTATTCTCCATATTAATCTACCCAGGCCTCGTGCTCTGGAGAGGACACTCCAGCTTTATCTCTTTCCAGAACACGATACCATCAACTTTTGAGACTGAAGGATGCCAATGCAATGCAAACCTAGTTCCCTCAATAATTCATCCTACGTTTTAGCCTTCAGACCGTTTATCATCTTTGTTGCTTTTCTCTGAAGTCTACCATTGTCTTTTGAGACTGAAGGATGCCAATAGCAGTTGAGGATGAATACTAAATATTCCCAGATACTGTGTGTGTGAGAGAGAGAGAGAGGGAGAGAGGGAGGGAGGGAGGGAGAGAGGGAGGGAGGGAAAAGGAGGGAGGGAGAGGGAGGAAGAGGGAGAGGGAGAGAGAGGGAGCAAGAGAGAGGGAGAGAGAGAGAGAAGGAGGGAGGGAGAGGGAGAGAGAGAGAATGTGTATGTATCTGCATGAATACTGGAATACTATACTACTTTTCCAGGAGGTTGGAAATAGGGATATTAAATATATGACCTTTTTTTTTTGCAATTCATTTTTTCCTCAGTATTCTGCAATATGATACGGTGTCCCAACCCACTAGTAATCTGGTCTTGTCAGGCTGTTGCAGAGTGAAAGTTGATTCAAGAGAGAGAGAAAGAGAGAGAGAGAGAGAGAGAGAATGGCACATAACTTATAATTCCATTTCATTCTAATCTCTACCTTAATCCTCTGTGGGTGTTGAATTAGATAAAATAAAGCAAAGTCAGTCAAGGCCTTGCCGATTCACTTCTCTGCAATGCGGCTTGCCTGCCTGCAAAGCAAACAAACCTCGTGCAAGACAAGGGAGATTAAAAAAAACATAAAGGGAAGCCTGGCCGTTTGCTGAAAACTCGGTCTTTTCTCTTTGGCAAATGTGGCCTGTGGTTTGTTTCTTCGTCTGAACTGTTCACTCATGGCCAGACAGAGTTCCCCTATTTACATATCTTATGTTCAGTTTATAAACACAAGTGCATCAGACGGAGGAAATAAACCAGCAGGTGTGAATAGCAGTGAGGATACCTATGTGAGGTCTCAAATGCCAAGGTAAATAAATGGAAATTATCAGGAGGTTCATGTTGCTTTATCTCAAGGGGAAGCTTGTTTGGTATGCAGAGTGGGC
Organism: Natrix helvetica; assembly: GCF_964273705.1. Taxonomy (NCBI): domain Eukaryota; kingdom Metazoa; phylum Chordata; class Lepidosauria; order Squamata; family Natricidae; genus Natrix; species Natrix helvetica. Next base: position 21,281,874 of record NC_138561.1, on the reverse strand, counting down.
CACTCCAAGGAAGATCCTGTTCCTGGATGATGGTTTACAAGATCTGCCTTGAGCAGGAGATCTTCCGTTATTAAATTCAATGGTGAAAAGAGTAAGGTTCTACATTTAGGCAAGAAAAACGAAATGCACAGGTACAGTATAGGTGGCACCTTGCTCAACAGTAGTAACTGTGAAAGGGATCTTGGAGTCCTAGTGGACAACCATTTAAATAGGAGCCAGCCATGTGCAGCAGCTGCCAAAAAAGCCAACACAATTCTAGGCTGCATCAACAGAGGGATAGAATCAAGATCACATGAAATTTTAATACCACTTTATAAGGCCTTGATAAAGCCACACTTGGAATACGCCATTCAATTTTGGTTGCCATGATGTAAAAAAGATGTGGAGACTCTAGAAAGATGCAGAGAAGAGCAACAAAAATGATTAGTGGACTGGAGGCTAAAACATAAAGAACGGTTGCTGGAATTGGGCTTGTCTAGTTTAATGAAAAGAAGGACTAGGGGAGACATGATAGCAGTCTTCCAATATCTCAGGGGTTGCCACAAAGAAGAGATAGTCAAGCTATTCTCCAAAGCACCTGAGGGTAGAACAAGAAGCAATGGGTGGAAACTAATGAAGGAAAGAAGCAACCTAAAACTAAGGAGGACATTCCTGACATTGAGAACAATTAATCAGTGGAACAGAAGTTGCCTCCAGAAGTTGGGAATGCTCCAACGCTGGAAGTTTTAAGACGTTGTTTGATAACAACAAGGTGAAGTGTAGGGTTTCCTGCCTAAGCAGGGGGTTGGACTAGAAGACCTCCAAGGTCCCTTCCAACTCTGTTATTCTATTCTATTCTATTTGGAAAGATATTTGTGAGATTATTTCCAAGTATCAAAGGTTAACTGTGAGGACACAAAGTCATTGCTTGTTTTCCCGTCTGCATTTCGTTTTGGTTTAAATTAGCATTTTCCAGATGGGCAATCCCAAAGGTGGTTGAGATGAAGCCTCCAGAAGCCTTCAAAGGCTTCGGAAGAAAACAATCATTGAAAACAACAATGACAAGAAAAGGAACCTGAGTGAAACTTGAAGGTCCACAGAATATATCTAAGGCATATTTGGATGCCAGAAAGTCTCTTTTCCAGATCTAGAAAGGCTTCCATTGCTCCCCTTCCCCACAACGGAAGCCACATTACAAAGGCAGGAAGGGACTTCAAAGAAACACGCTTGGCATGTAAAAATGACTGTCAAAAGTACAAAGGAATAGCTAAGATTTAGAAGGCAACCTAGGTCAGAAACGCTTAATGCCTTTACCTTTTGGGTCTCTGGTCAAAAATGGTGCCTATGTAGAGGAAACCTGACTCATTTGCATATCAAAGAACAAAGGGTAGGATTGGGTCCTGTTTACTAGAAGAATAACAGAAGAACAGGGTGGGAAGGGACCACCTTAGAGGTCTTCTAGTCCATCCCCTGCCTCAAGCAGGAAACCCTGGCCTATACCATTTTAAACAAATGGTTGTCCAATCTCTTCCTAAAAACTCCCATTGTTGGACCACCCACAACTTCTGGAGGCAAGTTGTTCCACTGGTTAATTGTTGTCACTGTCAGGAAATTTCTCCTTAATTCTAGGTTGCTTCTCTCCTTGATCAGTTTCCACCCATTGCTTCTTAGATGTTGGAAAACCACCTGTCTTCTAAATGGTACAGGATCTTCATGGATGCCATCTTTGAAAAGCAGTTGTTGTCCACCAAATGTTGTAACACACACACAAGCACAAACACACAAAATATTTCACTCTTGAAGACTTTTGCCCAGGACAGTTTCCTACGCAAAATCATTCTCCCAGGGACACGGTACTGTTTTAAAATCCTGCAGAACTCCTAAAGTTGAGTTATGAAAGGAAGTTTCCAGCTTTCAATGGATTAAAATATATATATATATATATATATATATATATATATATATATATATATATATATATATATATATATATATATATATATATATATATATATATATATATATATATATATATATATAAAGGCTTCTTTGGGTGGGTGGGCTTGGGGTGTTTTTGCAGTTTTGGGGACATAAAGACCTCCAAAAACAATATTAATATCATCAGTCTGGAAGGACAAATTACACCTGTATTCTCTAACAGAGAAAATCATCCTAGCAAATAAAGACTTCCTTCTTTAAATAGCTGCGGAGAAGGGTTTTTCCACCCCTTTCCTCTCCTCTCCTCTCCTCTCCTCTCCTTTCCTTGTTTTTACACCCAGATTAAGGGGGGGGGATGCACGAATAAGGTTCAAACGCTAATGAAAAGATAAAACGTATCATTCCCACGACGTGGAGACAACTACTTACCAATATAAACAAGAACCTGGGTGGTAACGCTAAAGGTTTGCCTTTTTCTTTTTTTTCTGCCCCCCCCCCCTCTTTCTTTCTTTCCTTTTTGACAGCTCGTGGTGGCAGTGATGAATCTGTGAAGTTATCTAATTTTCCACTGTTTTAATTAAGGGGCCTGCATGCTGAGGGTGAACAGCTGGATTCTTTGTACTGCTTTCTGTTGCCTGACAGAGAAAAATGTTGGATGGCGACTTCAGCCAAGCTCTCGGCCTGACCTGAGCAGATGAACGTTCTGGGATTCATAAACTTGTGGTTGGAAAGCAGGAGGCTTCTTGGCCTCCTCACAGGCCAATGAGTGGGTCAGGCAGCGAACTCCCTTTGTAGTCCTCCCTGCAGTGAAGAAGTTGGTGATTGAAAGGTGAAGACTCAACTTGGAAAAGGAAACCTAGCCGTGGATCCATTCTCTTTAGCGAAGGAGAGTTTTTGATGGAGCAGTTTAGCTTTGCTCGAGATGTGTCGGACAAGGTCAGAAGGGAGTTTTCCTGGTCTTTGAGTGGGGAAACTGGGAGTTTCCCCCAAGGAGTAGGTGGGAGCAGGAGAAAAGAGGAGGTAGAAATCTCCACTTGATTGCACAGAACTGTCAAGTGTTCCAAGTAGCGCATTTGCAAAAATCAGAATTCCAAGGAAGTCGACACCTCAAAGAACATGTTTATTGGATACATCATATTGGTACAGCCAGTGAACGCCAACTCTAAAAGTTCCTGCGGTTTCTCTCCAATTAAAAGAGCAAATATTTCCCTCCCTGGACATCCCCGGTCACATTGCCCAATGAAAGTAGCTGGCAGGCTGCTTGGTGATGCCTTCCCTCCTTCAATTGCCACCTGGAAAAGAAAATGTTTGACTATCTAGTTCCCCTCCCTTCCCCTTCGTGGCAACTATCAGCCAGGTTTGCTTCAGAGTTGATAGTAACTGTCAGAATATTCATGAACTGGAATAGGACATAGTAACAGGTCAGCCATTGGGGACAGGCTAGAATATGACATAGAAACAAGGTCAGCCAATGTATAGGCATGGCAACTGGGTCAGCCAATGGGAACTATTTGGTGACTGAGAGCCTGGGTGTGGCTTACCTATGAAACTCTGAGTCTGTGCAAGAGAACTAATTTAGTCTGCTCTCTCAATTGAAACTGAAAACCAATCTCTTCTCTCTACCATATTGGAAGAATCTGCTGTTGGCATTGTACCTTTATTCATGTGTTATTATGTATATAAAGAAGTTAATGAATCCTGCTGAATCAGTTATCTGGGTATGCTTTCTGGATTGAGTTGGAAAGAAAGATAACAAGGGAGAAAGAGGATTTTCCTCTTCTCTTTTTCATGACCTGGCTTTGGAGATCACCTTGCATGGAGCTGCAGGCAAAAAAAATATCCCAAAAAATGAATCAGGTTCAGTCACACGATGCCTCGACTTTCAACCACAATGAATTGCAACCATAATTCCAGGCTTGGTTAAAGTTATAAGTTATGGGTTCTGTTTCTCTGTATCTGTCTTGGCTTGTTTCTTTGCCTTCTTTCATCAATACAGATAATATTTATTTCTTGCATTTTCTCAAATTGTCCTAAATGCCTTTGGGCAAAGATAACTGGTCCCTGGAAATTTATCATCTAGATTGTCCCAATGATCCTTTCCACGAGTATAGGCGTGAACACCGATCAGTCACGAAATGGGTGGATGAGATGAGTCGCACTCAAGCTGTTGAAAGTGGCTGATCCATTTCCATGATGTATACACAATCGGGGCTTCTTGTAGTGATTTAATCAGCTGGGGATTGAATGACCTGTAAAGACCCTTTGGAAGACACCAATGTGTCTTCTTGAAGTGTCTGCTTGCCTTTCTCTCTTTCCCTCTCTCTCTTGAATTTCTTAAAAGCCCAGGGTGATAACTCTCTAAGAGAGTCAATGATTTGGAAAGCGGTTGACCATTGTCAGATAATCAGTTCTGGGAAGGGGATGAGTTTTATTAGTGGCGCAAGAGATACAAGCCAGTGCCCCTGCTGTGTTTACACTGAGTTGCTGAAAGATGCTGTGTAATTGCAATTAGCACAAGGAAGCAACTGCTGACTGCTGGTTTGAGGTTTTTATCGAGCGAGATTTTTCACATCCACGATGTTGTGAGTGTATGACTGTAACTTTGTTGCTTGTATCCTTACGGTTTATATTGATTGTTTCCTAGTATGATTTGATTGCTTACTTGTACCCTATTACTATGATTAAGTGTTGTACCTTATGATTTGTGGCGAATGTATCTTGTCTTTTTATGTACACTGAGAGCATCGGCACCAAAGACAAATTCCTTGTGTGCCTAATCACACTTGGCCAATAAAGAATTCTATTCTATTCTATTCTATTCTATTCTATTCTATTCTATTCTATTCTATTCTATTCTATTCTATTCTACTCTACTCTACTCTACTCTACTCTACTCTACTCTATTGTGCCACCAGATTCTATAGGCTGTGGCCAATCTGTTGAAGTTAAATGATTGTCAACCCTAGTAGGAAAGGTTGGGTGTGTGTAAATGGTTCACACCAGAGGTGAGTTTCTGCCAGTTCGGCCTGGATCAAGTGAACCGGTGGTGGAGGCGGTGGGAGGCTCCACCAGCCCACCTGGATGCTTCTGCCAGCGTGCACAAGTGAACCGGTAATAAAAAAAATGGAAACCCACCACTGGTTCACACCTGTGGTAAACGATGCACACAAAAGGACAGCTTGGTGAGCTTTAACCAGATGTAAATTTTTATGCACCCCAAAATAACGGTTTGGATCTCATAATGTACAGAGAACTGCATTCGCTACTCGGACGTATGTTTTTGTCTCAAGAGCAAGTTTATCCTTGCCGGAATTAAGTTGTTTGCCGCATAGCTACTATTAGGACCATATACAACTGCATGACTCTCATAGAATTTCTCTCCAACATTACGGATTCTATGAAACGGTCTGCCTGTTGCATGACTGGCCAGTTGTTCTGTTCTAAGCACACACGTGAGCATCGAAGCAGAGGATTAATGCTACCATCGCTGCTCAATTCCGGCAGGGAAGGTACAGCTCAAACATTTCCCTAGAAGAAAGCCAGAGATTTGTCTCTGCACAGATATCTCCGGTTAGCCAAGCCAATCGCTTCTCTGGTTAGGACACCTTGTCAAGGAGGAATCGGTTTTTGTAGAGTAAACAACTGGCTTTCGGCAGAGGAAAATCAAGGAAGGGAAAGGATCTGCCAATTTCCAGATATCCTGACTGGTGGTGAGCACACTTCCTTCAGCTGTCGAGGAGAAAAATGTCACCAGCTTCCAGCCAAATCTACTTTGTTTTCAACTTCGGAAATAGGGATCGAGTTGAAAAGAAAAAAAAAACACGTCATGAAACTTTGGAGTCTTCCCGCCCCCCAAAAAGAACATCCTTGTTTCTGTTGAACTTTGCATATTTTGTCCATCAAGGCTACCTCTGTTGATCCAGTCCTGGTTCTTTTAGAACTTTTTCTAAGTGAATGTCATGAGACAGACATGGGCCATTAATTAAAACCATGTTACAGATCGTCCCCAACTTACGACTGTAATTAAGCCCAAAATGTATGTTGCTAAGCAAGACAGTTGTTAAGTGAATCACTGTAGTTAGTAAGTTACAGTTGTTAAGTGAATCTGACTTCTCCATTGACTTCGCTTGTCAGAAAAGGGGAGGACATGACCCCGGGACATTGCAACCATCATGAATATGAGCTAGGACCTTGGTGGCTCTTTGAGTGTTTAAGGTTGCCAATTTCTAGACTAGCTCATTTTTTATCACACGGCCATGAAGCTGCTGGATCAGTCATAAGTATGAAACAACGGTCACCAATCCTTTCTTCAGTGCCGTTGCAATTTCAGTCGTCACTAAACAAGCTGTTGTCACTTGAGGACCACCTGTATATATCGAGACTTGATATAGACTTATCGTATATATCATCCAACAGACACACCTCCCTCTAACTGGTGTTGTACAGCTATGTTGGGTACCCTTCTCATCAAGGCCAACCCAAAGGTAAAACCCAGCCAACGTATCTCATTTCGGTCTTCTTTAGTAGGTTGCCCTTGAGTGTCACCGTTGAGGATGCTCAGAGCTTCGGATAGGTTTACTTCTCCCTTTCTCTTGGCATCATAGCACATCCATCTGTCTTGTACAATCACCACAGTCTTCATTGAAGTTATTGTTTACCTTGAAGGAGACAACTCCTTAAATCCCAAGAATGCACAACACAAAAGTAACACAAAGCGTGGTTTTATGGTACAAAAGGCCAATCAAGTTTAAATCTTTACTTAGCTATCGAACTGAGCTCAATTTCAGTTTTTTTTTGTTTTCAAAGAGAAACATGTGGGTTCCATTCCAGCTCATCAGAGGTGGAACACATGTGGTTACTAGCTTTGAAAGGAATTAGACCAATTTGTGAATAATTGGCATTGGGCAATTATAAACGCCTATTAATCACAGCAAGTGTGGAATAGTAACAAGGGGTTGTGTCTTGTCCACCATCCTAAAAAAAAGTTGCTCTTGTTCAAGACCTCCAAGATCCCTTCCAACTCCATTCTAATGAGCAGAAATAGCATCCTCATTCCTCACCAGGCGCACATCCGTAATTGCCTGGCTTTCGTGTCTGGGCCAAACCTTGTTTCAGTGCCACGAATGTTCTTTCTAGTCTTGATGTTTGCCATCATGGCTTGAACTGAAGGGCATCCAGATTTTAAAGACTTGTCCCTGAAACTGCAATCCCAAGTTCGGGATCTGTGTTTCTGGCATTTAGTTATGGAAGTGTGATTTCCTCTCTTTGGTGTGGCCTTATCCCACTCTATTTCCACTTGCTCTGTAAACAACATTTTGTGAAATCTCAGCTTAACAATGGAGACAAATTCCTATATTTACTGTTCCTAATTTCAATAGGTCAGTTTTAATCAGAGAGAAGATGTGAAATGAAGAACAGAGCTGTGTGCCCAAGATTGTTCTCTGCAATATTCTTTCTTTCTTTCTTTCTTTCTTTCTTTCTTTCTTTCTTTCTTTCTTTCTTTCTTTCTTTCTTTCTTTCTTTCTTTCTACCTTCCCCTCCCCACTCCCTTCTCCTTCCTTTCTTCCTTCCTTCCCTCCTTCCCTCCTTCCTTTCCCTCCTCTCCCCTCTCATCTCCCTTCTCCTCCCTCCCTCCCTCCCTTCCTCTTTTATGTTGGATGAATCTGTTCCAGCTTGTATCATATTCATAGATCAATTTTCAAAACATAAACAAATTCCTCAGTTATCACCTGTGCTTTGTTTTTACTGTAATTTGACGTGGCTTTATGGGTCTCTTATTTACCACTTGTTTTTACTCTACTGAGAAACAGTTCTACTGTATTTATCTGAAACTCGTGTGCTTTTATTATTATTATTTTTAAATAGGGCCCTGCCTCTCAATCTTAATTAGACGTATTTGGCATGAAGAGTAACAAACTCATGATAAATAAGAAGAGGCAGGCATCCTGTTGGGAGAAGTTAGTTTACCCTTTGCAAATGATCCTTTCAACTGCAAAACGATCTTTAATTCCATCTCCTTTAGACTTTATAATTAGTGAGAAATATTTAGTTAGGCCTTTGAGGGGTGGAGACTTTGCTCTTGGCTCAATTGCCCCATTACGGGCCAAATCTTTCCACTTCTAAACAATGACTCATACTTTTTCAGAAGTTGGGCAGACTTATTTTGGGGGTCTGGAGCAGGGGTGAAATTCAGCAGGCTCTGACAGCTTCTGGAGAACTGGTAGTGGAAATTTTGAGTAGTTCAGAGAACCGGCAAATGCCACCTCTGGCTGGCCCTAGAGTGGGGAGGAAATGGAGATATTGCAATATCCTTCCCCTGGAATGCGGTGGAAATAGAGATTTTACAATATCCTTCCCCTGGAATGGGGTGGGAATGGAGATTTTGCAATATCCTTCCCCTGCCATGCCCACCAAGCCACGCCCACAGAACTGGTAGTAAAAAAAATTGAATTTCATCAGTGGTCTGGAAGTCATTTTTTTCTTAAGTTTTATCTGATGACCCAAAAATAGTGGTGAATTAAGTGGAGCTTTTTGCAAACACAAGCCACTTTATGTGTCCAATATGGCATCAGACAACCCAACGGTTGAATTGTGTTTGCGAAAGAAAACCTGAGAGCTTTGGCAAGAAAACCTGTTTTGAGCCCAGGGAAGACAAACATTTGTTCCAAAGGTGCTTTTTAAAAAGGCAACTGGACTTTGATTTAAAAACAAAACAAAACTTCTCATCCAAGTGGCTTCTTCAGCTGTTTTTAAAGGAAAAAAAATGCCTTTTTAAAATCCACGTTTGGGAAAATCCTGACTCAGATAATTTTCATTGATGGACTTGGCCAATTTTGAACTCCAGATAAAAAAACGTTGTTAGAATTGGCTACTATGGGAAGAATTCATCTGTTCACAGATTTATTTCTCTGGTAGATGTGGCTAATCACAAAACATAACATTGATATTCCAGAAGACCGATTTAGAGATTTCTCTGGATTGCACACTCTCATACCTTACAAAATTGACTTCATATTTCCATCGTACGTGTACCCCAGTATTATGTGCTCCTTTTATATATTTTTACTACTTTAATCCATGTACTCTGTGCCATAAGCTAAATAAATAAGTGCACACTTTTGTTTCCCAGAATATGTTTTAATACCTCAACGTACTTTTAGAATTTTGTTTTCTTGGTTGGATGGACCCACTTCTAGACAAAGTGCTGGGCAATGTTTTACTCAACCCTTGTTATTTTCCAAGAATGCCAACACGGATCCCTGATGAATTCATGGAAACAAAGGCTAGGCTTAAAGAAGGCTTCCAGCTTCCCATCCATGTTATTTTTCAATCCAAAGATTTTTTAAAAAGGAGTTAAGAGGGGGTGTGTGGTTTAACCAACCCTAAGATGACTGTATCTCCAAATATATTGCTCTCTGTTCTGGACCTCTGGTCTGCATCTCCCAAACAACAGCTGACTTGCTCCTTAAATTAAATTTGAATTAAAAGCAGCCTCCCATGTTGATTGCTGTTCATACTTCCCTCTGTGAAATCACACAGAGAAACACATCCAAGAAAGGAGGGATTTTGTGGGGAATCCTTATAGACTTTCCCATTTGGAAAAACCCAACAGCCAGCTTGGCTAGTTGAAGGATGATCTAAATTGTCCATTGTCCCAGAAGGTGCTTTGGGCTACCTTAGTCAAGACAGCTGTGATCCCGAGCCAGACGTTCTCCTTTTTAGCTCCAGATGTTGCTGTTTCCAAAATAGTTTCCATTGGGGGCAGAGTGAATTCCCAGCCCATCGGCCCTCAAGATCTGTGGTGGACCTCAGCCACACTTTCCAAAACAAGCATTTTTGGGGCAAGGGAGTCTTGCCAATGGCCTCAAAAGCCTTCTTTTTATTTTTAACCACTTCAACGGGGTCTCTGCCCAGCCTCCTTTGAGTTTCTTTTTTTTGAGTGTTATTTATTTCTTACATTTTTTTGAAAGTCCACCTCTATGTTCCCACTGAGTGGTTAACAGCTTGGTGAAACAAAACCATAAGCTAATAAAGTGTAACATTAACAGAGACGTACGGTTGAATAAATGCATGTATATGTACCAGGCAGACAGAGAAGGGATGTTTAAAATCATAGCGGTAGACGAAGAGGTTAAGAGCTTGGTTGTCTCAAGAAAAATGTGTAGAAAGGAGAGGATTTCTGGAACCGAGACCAAAGCAGACAATGTACTTTCTCCTTTGGAGACAGTGTGTCAGATGAAGGACACCTAGGTTGGATATGACCAAACATTGATCCTCATAGTTCTGACATACCTTTTGCTGGGGCATTTGCAGGAGGACTCAAAAAGGTCAACATGGTGAACTACATAAACCATTATTATGGGGTCCTTGGTGCTCTGTAACCTAGGTTGTGCTTTTTTTTTTTTTTTTTTGCAGATCTTTCATGACCCAACTAGGTAACATCATCAGTGCTGGAAGGGAGTAGGGTTTGTGGAGAGGAGGAGAAGGAGGAGAACTATGAGGTCCTTGGTGCTCCCTGAGCTTGGTTGTTTTCTTGCAGATCTTTCATGACCCAACTAGGTAACATCATCAGTGCTAAAACACACAATTCCTTTTACAGGTATCACTTGTGATAGCAGCCCATCTCTTTGCTATCTTCCTTGCACAGACACCCCTGGTTACTGCCTTTACAAACAGTCCTCGGCTTATGAGTGATCGCTTAGCAACCCTTGAAGTTATGACAGACCTATCCCGGTTCGCAATAAGTGGCATTAAGGATCCCATGATTTGTTTTGTGCAGAAAAGCTCCACCAACATCATCCCTTTCTTTTCTGATCTTCAGAGTCTTCTACAATCCATTGCCCATGCTCAGAAAGGAATGGACAACTCACTGTGGCCAACTTGCCATGGCCAATTTGCTGTGAGACAATTTAACGATTCAATTTAATTATTGAAAATAATTGAAAAAATGTTTTAATTTTTGTCATTCACATTTTATTTTGTCCTTCCTTTGGCATCCTTTCTTTAATGATTCTATTCCACCGTTTCTTCATTATTAGCTAACATTTGTCCTGCAGCAAGTTGGCCATGGGGAGCTGACCACCGTGAATTGGCCATGGCGAGTTGACTATGGCAAGTTGGTCGTGGTGAGTTGGTCGTGGTGAGTTGGTTGTGGTGAGTTGGTTGTGGTGAGTTGGTCATGGTGAGTTGGTTGTGATAGGTCCGTCATGTGAGTTGACCATAGTGTATTGGCCATGGGGAGTTGACCATGGCAAGTTGGCCATGGGGAGTTGTTGTAGACACCCCACTCAGAATATCTGATTGCACCTTTGAGAAACACGGAAAGCTCTTTCATATTTTTTTGTTAGGATCCTAAGTTTGGAATATATCACAATGAATCGAGTGTTTATCAAGATCTGGATTTGCAAACTATTTCCTGAGGATCCCCCTCTCCTCAAATGGGGTCACAAAAGGTCCGCACTGAATGGAATCCATTAATCTCCTTGTTGTGAGCAAGGAAATGTGGAACAGTGCAGGTGCAAAGAGTCTCTGGGCTATTTTTGGGAGCCTGTTGAGTTGAAACACTCGCAGGAAGTGCTGTTTCCCTCTGGCAGAAGGTTGAGTTATTATTTTAGGCAGTGGAACTAAGGTTTGTGTGCAAGGGATTGTTCTGTTTTCATGCACCTTGGGATGGGGAGGGGAGATTGGCTGGGAGTTTGCCTCCGGCAATAACAGCCGCTAATCAATCAATCAATCAATCAATCAATCAGGAAAGTCCATCTGAAAGGCCGAGGTACACTTTGTGGGTTCCCCCTTCTTGATGGTGAGGGTCCCACTGACTTAAGCCAACTTTGATTGTATGGACAGCACTGAAGTGTCCAGTTGAAGAGGAAGCTTATTGCCTCCTTCTGAAATAAATACGGTTAATAAAAATGAATGTTTATCTCCAAGAGCTCGTGCAGATATGGGAAATCAACGCATGAGTGGAATAGGCCCAAGCTCCTCTGCAGAAAGGCTATTTGAACTATTTCTTGGCGTTCTTACTCTGGAGGGACACCGAGCTGACTTATCTCTGGGCAAAATGTGGCCTCAGATGTCATGAAGGGGCAGTGAATTGTTTGCGACAAAGTTGTCAGGAGGTGCATAGTTATTTCTGGGGGAAAGGAAGGGCATTTCTGCCTCTGCTATCAAAATCACTTGGCTGACTTTAGTCGTGGTCAGTGTGTTATCCCCAATTTTCTTTCTTTCTTTCTTTCTTTCTTTCTTTCTTTCTTTCTTTCTTTCTTTCTTTCTTTCTTTCTTTCTTTCTTTCTTCTTTTTTCTTTCTTCTCTCTCTGTCTCTGTCTCTGTCTGTCTCTGTCTCTGTCTCTGTCTCTGTCTCTGTCTCTCTCTGTCTCTGTCTCTGTCTCTGTCTCTCTCTCTCTCTCTGTCTCTCTCTCTGTCTCTCTTTCTCTCTCTCTCTTCCTCTGTCCTTTCTCCCATCCTCTCTCCCTCCTGGTCTTCCTGCCCTCCTTCATTCCTTCACTCACTCCTTTCTCCCTTTCTCTCTTTCTGCCTTCCTTCCTCCTTCCTGCCCTCCCTCCCTCTCATTTTTAGCAATAGCACTTAGGCTTATATACCACTTCACAGTGCTTTACAGCCCTCTCTAAGCGGTTTATATAGTCATCCCTTTGCCCCCAACAATCTGGGTCCTCATTTTACCGACCTCAGATGGATGGACGGCTGAGTCAATCTTGAGCCGACCAGGATCAAACCCCTGGCAGTGAGCAGAGTCAGCCTGCAATATTGCATCCTAACCACTGTGCAGCTACAGTGGTTTTTAATGGTCTTTTACAATAATCTAAATACTCTTCTATAGAGAAGGTGTTGTAATGATAACCAACTTGTGGTCCCTTTTCTCTACCTTATCACCCTACAGTTAAGATGGAGTACATCTTCCATCACACCACACCACTCCCTACTAGTGATTGTAAATATCCTGGATAAAAAGGGCAGTATACTTTATTAAGCAACCCATTCTAAATTAATGTTATTAAGCTACTAGTTTGGGTTCAAACTCTGGCATAAGAGGGTTGTTTTAATGGCTTTTTTTAAAATGGATTGGGCTGCCCAGATGTTCTTAGCAGAGTAGAAAATTCAGTTCTATCCTGTCCAGTAGATCACGAGAAAGGATTCAATTGCAGAAGTGATTGGACTTTCCATAAGGATATGAGGATCAAATTTCCCCTGCAGAATTCAGAGGGTTTTTTTCTCTGATCTTGGAGGTGAGCCAATGATCCACCTTACCCTCTCTCGGGGCAATGCATAAACTGGTTGTGAGGTTGCTTGCATCTCTCCTATCTTTCTGCATGGAGGAAGAAGCAACAGAACACCTCAACTCATACCCATCAAGAACTGAGCTGCAGAGGAGACACTATTTGGCCAGCCACGAAGACAGATGGAAGATACCAACCTAAGCAGAACATCAATAAATCTTCCCTTCACCTCTTCACAGCCCTCCCCCCCAAATGTTTTGCTCTCCACCTTTTCAATGCTGCTGCTTTAAATAATCCCTTAAACTATGTTGTACTTTCCATTTAGCAGACATCTGTTTAAACATGTGTTCTCCGGGATGGGGATGAATCACGTTGCATGGATTATATATTTGTGTTTCATTTCGTCATTGTCCCACATTAGTTTTAAAGGCAACAAGAGTTTGCATGGCCGTTTAGCAACATTCCTGTTGCTGTCCCCCACTGTGGATCTTGTGTCTTTTATATAGGAAAAAAAACCTTGGTTGGCTTACAGAGGAGAAGTAACAGTTTAGCTCAGGGATAGAATACCTGATGTGTATGCAAAAAGTCCTGAATCTGGTCTCCAACATCTGCATTGGAGAAGCTTCTACCATTTAACCTTGAAAGCTTCTGATGATCATATTTCAACCCATAGTTTGAGTAGGTATCTTCTTCCAGTCTTCTCACTTCTTCCTGTCCATGACTATGCAGAACAGAAAAAGACCACTCAAGTTGGAAGAATACAGTATAGAATGCAAAATAATAGAGTTGAAAGGGACCTTGGAGGTCTTCTAGTGTAATCCCCAGCTCAAGCAGAAGACCCTATATCATTCCAGGTAAATGGCTGACCAATCTCTTCTTAAAAGCTTCCAGTGATGGAGGACCCACAACTTCAGGAAGCAAGCTGTTCTACTGGTTTATTGTTCTCACTGTTAGGAAGTGTCTCCTTACTTCTAGGTTGGTTCTCCCCTTGATTAGTTTATATCTGTTGCTTCTTGTCTTGCATCTCATGCTTTGGAAAATAGGTTGACCTTCTATTCTCTGTGACAGCCACCTCCACAAATATTGGAACATTGCTATCATGCCTCTTCTAGTGCATTTTTTCCCATGAAACTAGCCAACCGTTCTTCATATGTTTTAGTGTCAAAGCCCTTAATCATCTTATTTTCTCTTCTCTGCACATGGATGACTCTCCATGGGTGGGTGAAGGACTGCTCCAGTCCTGTTTTGAATCACAATGACAATCTGAAAATGATCTGAGAGCAAGGGCAAAATCCAGTAGGTTCTAACAGGTTCTGGAGAACCGGTAGCAGAAATTTTGAGTAATTCGGAAAACCGGCAAATGCCATCTCTGGCTGGCCCCAGAGTGGGGTGGGAATGGAGATTTTGCAGTATCCTTCCACTGCCATGCCCACCAAGCCATGCCCACCAAGCCATGCCCACCAAGCCACGGCCACAGAACTGGTAGTAAAAAACATTGAATTTCACCACTGTCTGAGATGCATCTGTGTCCCTAAACAACCATCATCATCTATCTTGGAAGGTGGGAGGGAAAAGAGGAAAAAATATACCGGTATTATTATTATTATTATTATTATTATTATTATTATTATTATTATTATTTTGAGAAGTTGGGCATGATCATTTGTTCATTCACATAACTTGATTTATACCGCCTCTGTCACCTTTGTTGCAATTATCATGCAAGGTTTATTTATCAGGATCAAACCCAACCCAACCTTACCATCCAGTCATCTGCATTAGTCTGAAATCCCATAAAACTTTTCAGGATTGCTTAATTTTGGAATTTGAATTAATCATACATCCTTAATCTACCCTTAAACTTTTCTTTCTGGGCCTAATCTTGGATTTCCTGTGACAAACAATTAATAGATTTTCCGTGTAGAAAGAAAAAAAGAAAAATTTGCATTTTGCTCATTTTTACAGCCTCGGAGAATTCGAAAAGGCTGACATTTCTGCTCTGAGCACCGCTGGCTCGGGAGCAGATTCCCCATCCTTCACAAGGTAGGGTGTCCGTTTTTGGCATGGGTAATGATTGTGTTATCCTGTGTCGTGGTTCCCAGGATATGCGTGCCAATGTTAAGTCCTTCCAAAAAGCAGTTTTGGAAACAATTTTGTCAATGTGCGATTCAAAGAGATTTGATGCTCGCACGTGTGTGTGTGTGTGTGTGTGTGTGTGCGCGCGCATGCGCGTCTATACACACATACACACACACACACACACACACCTCCATTTGAATGGTCCCTTCCAACCCGTGGTTTTAATTAGCTGGCTGGGAACCCACCAAAAAACTTCAGTCACCACGGAGTTGGCAGCATCACAGACGGTCTTACAAATTACTTTAGTTAGAACTAAAAGCTTCAGAAATCCCTTGGATTAAGAGGAGGCCCAGCTAGGCCTTGTTAGGACGAGTCAGGAGAGAAAAGCTGTTTTTATTTATGTTTAAGTGCTCATCAGAGTTAAGGATGACAGCACTGGAAGATTGCATAGACCTTTCCTATCCCCCACCAAAGGCAACATAGAGCTCTCAAGGTCATCTATAGGGCAAGGAAAAGTAAATAGGAGGAGGAAGAGGAGGAGGAAGAGGAGGAGGAAGAGGAGGAGGAGGGGGAGGAGGAGGAGGAGAATGGAGGAGGAGGAGGAGAGGAGAAGAGGAGGAGGAGGAAGAGGAGAAGGAGGAGAAAGAGAAGGAGGAGATTCCCCAGGAAGATTCACTCTTCAGACAAAGATAAAAATACAGGTAGTCCGATCCCAATGGATCAACCAAACTCTTGGCCAGGGAGTGGGAGACCTGTTGCTACATTGTGCTTGCCATCTTTTATTTTTAATTTTTTAAAATTTTGCAGATATTTTATTCTATTGTACATTTGTTTCTATTTCTTTGACGGTTGTGAATCATCCATATTATTATTCTATTCTATCATACTAGCAATCAACGGTCCCCTTCCCTCCGCCGATAGAATAAATCTGATTTTTTATTTTTAAAGGGAGTTCCCTCTTTTCAATTTAAGCTTATCTTTTGTGTGACCTCTTTGGAAATTTCTAGCCAAATTACTTTTTTGGAGGGAGGAGGGGGCGGGTGGCTCACTGAGCAACTGAAATAATTGAAGGTGAAAAGAAACAGATGCGTTTTGTTAGTGCATACAATAGTTTTCTAGGTATTTGCCAAGGTTCAATCAATGCTATATATCAAGTTACAGTGGCAGCTATCTTTAGCATCACTAGTTTGGGAACATAGCTCTAAATATATACGTATGTATGTGTATGCATACGTGTGTATGTACATGTGTGTGTGTGTGTTCCTAGATTTTTAAAGAGGTTCAATGTATTACTCATACGAGGGAAATAAAGTCGTTACCCCCAACCCAATTTCAATACAGCATGGTCCCTAAAACAATGTAAGCAGGTCTATGCCTTATCCCAGGTTTACTTTCTAGCAAATATTAACATTATTTGGCCCTTTGGAGTGCTGAATCCCAGAAGGAATTCACAGACGCCAGTTCATTTGAGAACTTCCTTCGCATCTCAAATATGGGGGGGGGGGGGTTTCTTCAACATTGTGATACCTCCCTTTGGTTCTCAGAATAAAGGCTATTCTATTTCTATTTGCAGGTCTTTGTACTTTTGTTTCTATTTCTATAAATCCTAAAATACGAGTTCCAGGTGTAGCTATAAAATTAACATCGATAAACCTGCCTGAAGCAAAAATGACAGAGCTAATTACAGAACGGAGGCGGTGGATGGTCCTATCACGTGCACAATGGCCAAATTGATCAATGATGTATAAAGGCAAATATCTTTTCAATGGTAGTTTTTACACTCTGACAATGTTAGCAGAGGTTAACAAAAGCTAAGTGGATTGTATGTATGTATGTATGTCTATATCTATCAATCTATCAATCTATCAGTCTATCAATCTATCAATCTATTTATCAATCTATCAATCTATCATTCTCTCTCTCTCTCTCTCTCTCTCTGTGTGTGTGTGTGTATTTACTTATATATTTATCTATCTATCTATCTATCTATCTATCTATCTATCTATCTATCTATCTATCTATCATCTATCTATCTCGATCTCAACTATCTCGAACAAAACTTCAAAATGAAGGCTGGGACCAGCCTTCTTCCAACATGTTACAGACTTTGCATGCTGGTTAAAAAGGGAAAAAAAGAAATGGGGTGTGTGTGTGTGGTTTGGATTGCCTGGTTGCTCTGCTCACTTCAGGTTTTCTCAACCCTCACAGGGAATGTGCAGAAAAGCAGAAAGTCTGTCATGCTAGTTTTCCAAGGGAATTTGTGCCCAGAGCCATTCATGATGCTTGCAGGGAGAGAAAAATGTTCCCATTCATGAATGCGTGAAGTAGAAAAGTAAAAAACCTTGATCATATGGAAATAAACACAGCCCTGCCTGGGGAAGAGCAGAGGGGGGGGGGTGCATTTCATTATATACAATATTGGGCACATACTTGATGTTCTCCAAAATACAATTCACACACAGTATCCCCCTTCTTCTCCTTCACCTTCACTTTCACCTTCACCTTCTCCTCCTCTTCCTCCCCTCTTCCTTATCCCTATCCTACCCTTTCCTCCTCCTCTCCTCCTGCTCCTTCTTTTTCTCCTCCTTCTCCCTCTATCCCCCTTCTCCTTCTCCCTTTATTCTCCTTCTCTTTCCTCTTTCCTCCTTCTCCTCCTCTGCTCCTTCTCCCTCTATCTCTCCTTTCCCTTTCCTCCTCCTCCTCTTCCTCCTCTTCCCTGCCTTCTCTTTCACTATGAATTTAGATATGTGTGTGTGTGTGTGTGTTGTATTTGTGCTGATAAATAAATAAAGGGAGACTAGTATAGATCTATTTCAACCTATTTAGGTCTCATCAGCTAGCCATAAATAGGTTGAAATAGATCTATACTAGTCTCCCTTTATTTATTTATCAGCACAAATACAACACAAATATAAAAAGGCAACATTAAAAATAAAAATATGGTTTTCTGCCTGGATGGTCCTCTGTAATGAGCCAAAGGACAGAAAGGGGGTGTAGTGAGCTCCCTCCCATATTTGGGCATACCAGGGGTTGTAACACAAATACATACATACATACATACATTTATACATACATACATACATACATACATACATACATACATACATACATACATACGTATATATTTGTTTTCGTAGATTTTCACGGGTGTAGGTATGCTGGTTTTGTTGTATTCGGGTCTTTTCCCGTGTAAGGTTGAGATTGTCTTTGCAACGTTTCGGCAGGATCTCACCTGCCGAAACGTTGCAAAGACAATCTCAACCTTACACGGGAAAAGACCTGAATACAACAAAACCAGCATATGTATGCATGTATGTATGTATGTATGTATGTATGTATATATATCCTCTTTCTCCTCCCCTTCCCCCTCATTTTAATGTTTACCTTCGATAGCCCCTCCATGCCTTTCAGAGCTTCCCTGTACTGGATGCTCAGAGGCCCACCCAGTCAGCGTCATGGCTTTAAGGAAGCAGGCATGCAAAGGCTCTCCCTCCAATTTAAAATCTATGTTCTATGAACTGTGCACAACTCTGCCTCCAGAGGAGATCTGCTCACCTCAGAGGGCAAGCGAGAAGCTTTCTGCTATGCTTGCCAACCGGGCAAAAATGGACAGCAAATCTCCCATGTCTTCCTTTTCTGATTTTGCTTTTGTTTCAGTGAGTGTTGGCTTGAGCAACATTTTCCATTACGGCTTTTTAAGGGCTGATCCTGCAGCATCCAAATGATGTATTTTGTTCTTGTTGCTTTTGTCACTTAATCAGCACTTGGTCCCCAAGCTCACCTCCTTTGAAAGTTAATTAGCTTGTCATCTATCCCTATAACATCTACATATCTTTATGTCCATCATCATCACCATCTGTCTACGTATATCTATCTCCATCCATTCATCCATCTGAAAAATGTATTGAAGCCTTTAAACGAGAAAATAAAAACTAATCAAAAATACAAAGTCCATCTCATTCTAAAATCAAAAATGATTAAACCCGCCATCCTGGGCCCAATGTTTGGGAAGCCAGACTCTGCCTGTCACAAGCCAGGACAAAGGGTGAGTGATGGAGGAGTAAACACCTCCTTAAAAAACCTTGGTCCAGCTGGCCCGGCTGGGAGCACCTCGTAAGGGCCCCTTTCCAGGGTTACAGGAGAAGACGGTCAATGGCTTTGAAGGCAGAAGAGGGCTCTACGTCCCAACGGCAGATCAAGCGGCAGGACCATCTTCTAGGAGAAGGGAAACTCTGATTACAAACCTCCACTGCCTTGTGGCTACATCCACTATGGGAAAAGGCTGCAGGAGTCAACCTCCAGGAAAAATCCGGAGCCGGAATCCCGGAAGCAGTTCGTGACTGTGTACAACCACGTTCTGGTAACTCCTGCAACAAAGCTGGAACCAATCGTATTGGCTCTGCCGTTCCATTGGACTAATTCAGTGACGTAGAGAGGGGGGATCTGCTGCTTGGGTAACAGTCCATCCTCCATATTAATCTACCCAGGCCTCGTGCTCTGGAGAGGACACTCCAGCTTTATCTCTTTCCAGAGCATGATACCATCGTCTTTTGAGACTGAAGGATGCCAATGGATAGAAATGATTATTCACTTGATCAGTCTGGTCAAGATCCAGTCCAATCCATGGTGGAAACTGTTGAGGGTCTCTGAAATCAGAGGAGTTTTAATGATCCATCTCTCCTTCACATTAATTATAAGGAACTGGAACTGTTTCTTCGTGACAAACTTTCTGAAAACATAGAAATCAAAGGCTTCCTGTTGGAAATTATTTTTTGTTATCCCCAAGGCATTGAGGGGAACAAAATATCTAAGATTAGCTTTATTTTAATTTCTGTTTTTAGATTTCTGCTTCTTAAAAAAAACTGAGAAGTTGCTATCAGTGATATCATGTCCGTTTCAGGTTATTTATTATTATCACGAGCACCTCTATTTCCTCTTTTCAATTAGGAGAGATATTTCATCATCTCTAATAGATCTAGCAGTCTTCCTATTCTAATATTCCTGGTTAAGTGTAGGCTTTGCCTTAGGCTTGAAATCTGAGGTGTTTAAAAGGTGGAGCCTTTAAATCAAAATGCCAGGCTTGTTTTTAGAAGACAATGTTCCCTGAAATGTAAAAGACACCGATCTCAGATTCAATAAGTCAGTTTCAAAGTTTATTTTGAGTATCAGCGCTGAGTTAAGCCCTAGTTCTTCTACATAAATATGCATTCTTGCTCTTGCTCTTCATCTCAGGAGGTTTTCTTCATTTCAGCAGTAGAACATTTGGGGAGACAAAGAGGACACATGTTGTGGTTGTTGTTGGTAAGACAGATACTTTTTATTATGGTCACAGGCCAGCATTTGTTGCTGGTAAACAATTGTGAATTAGGGGATGTAGAGAGGTCTACCATCTTCCTGTTGTAAATTTCCTCTGACATAAAGTTCTAGTAGAGAAGCCATTCTCAATGTGTGTGTTCCCCAGTTGGGTAGAATTTAATTCCCAGGATTCCTCAGGTCATCATTGAGAATGCTGGGAGTTGAAGTCTGCACATCTGGAGTGAAGTTCTAAAGAAGAGTTTATCAACTAATCAAGGAGAGAAGCAACCTAGAACTTCCTAACAGGATAAACTTCCTAACAGTGAGGACAATTAACCAGTGGAACAGCTTGCCTCCAGAAATTATGGGTGCTCCACCAATGGAGGTTTTGAAGATGAGATTAGACAGTCACTTATCTGAAATGGTATGGGTTCTCTGGCTTGAGCATGGGGGTGAACTAGAAGACCTCCAAGGTCCCTTCCAGGTCTACTCTATTCTAGTTCTAACCTTGGCAGCTCTACCATGTGTGGTCTTCAACTCCCAGAATTCATCAGCCAGCATGCAAATTCAATTGAACTGAAGCCCATGATTGAAGTTTCCAAGGTTGAGCAGCACAATCCTAAACTGGGGGAGAAGTGGATTTTGCTGGAGTAAGGAATGCATTTGGGCTTTGGAGGAGCTGCCCAAGTATAAATGGATATCCAAAGAATGATCTATCCCCGAATTGTTCACTTGGGCATGCTGTTAGTAAAGTTATTCCATGGAACAACGGTACTCAAACCTCTAGTTCACTTTAGATAAATCCAGGATTATCTATGCTTAAGAGTTTTACGGCTCTTTTAAAGACAGTGTAAAACTTCATTGCGGTGGGGGGAAAGCATGGACTGTGGTGCCATTCCACAGGTGGCTCATGTCACAAGCATTCTTGAAACTGGTGGGGTTAGCAGCTTCCTGCCAGTTCAGTAGGAAACCTGTTCTGAGCTGGTTATGATCAGACCTTATAAGGCATGGAAAAGAGAAAAGCAGAGCAGCCCAGGAAGGAAAAATGAAACCGTTGTGTGAGCAGTTTAGAGGGGGGGGTTGTAAGAGTTAAGGGGAAATAATGTACAACTTCCTAGATGACGGCCACACCATGGTGGTGTGGACTAGCTAGGCTAGATCAGGAATGTCCAACCTTGGCAATGTGTGGACTTCAACTCCCAGAAATTGTCAGCCAGCTATGAAAACAGAAGTTAAGAGTGCAGCAGCAGATGGGGCTAAGCTCTTGGAGACCCCAATGGACTCTATTGCCTTATCTCCTCTTAGATCTTGAAATGGGACCCTGAAGATCTGCCAGCAGTAGCTTCTTTGAGTTCTCCTGAAACCCCTGCTTTCTTGGAAGTGTCATCTGAACTGGTTTCTGGGGAAGGAGCTTGCTTCAACCCGTCTACCTCTCAAATCCTTGACAGCAAAGCTGCTTTGGAAAACCCCCACCTTGCTACATGTGGTCCTCCTAACCGAAGCATCAAACGGCACCCTGTGTGTTGAGTAATGACCTTGAACAGTTTCTCTGTAACTGTCAGCTTGATGTGTGTAGGTCCAAATTAGCCCCCCTCCTGGCCCTCCAATTGCTTGTCAGGAACTTGGGGGTGGGTTGTGGGGGAGGGGGCTAGGAACACACATATGGTTTCATCATATCCCTTAGATTTTCAAGGACCAAGTGGAATTTTGAAATGATTTGCTTTACAGTTCCCTTAAGTAACATTATCTTGTTAAAGACATTAACCCTGGCCTCTTTACTGTTATATATTTGCTTTGTTTCCATCCAAGGAACAACCTGTAGGAGAGACACTCAACAGGAAGACAGAGGTCAAAGGTCATGAAAACATTGATTTTCAAGATGGCTGAACAGCTGTCTTGGGAGCCCAGTGCAATTATGAAAAACAGACATCCCTCTTTAACCTTCCTTTTTTAAATTAAAAACAAAAAACACACAATGGCCCTTGCGTGCACTTTAACAGCTAATAACTCTATGGTTATAAATATTAAGTGACTGTTCCAATAACCCCTTTGCATGCAACCGAAGTTGTTTTAATGGCCATCAAATAAAAGGGCTAATGTGTCAGAAAGGAAGAGGTCAAAGAATAACTGCTAATAATGCGATAGTTATAATTTCTTTTTTTTTCTTTTTAAAAAGGAAATGGTAAAAAAATTTGTTCCAAGAACACAGCAGTAGAAGCCTTGATTTCCCCCCCCCCCCCATGTAAAAATAATAGCTTTCCCCAGAGTTTTTGCAATCCCATTAACTAGAACATGAAAGTGGATGGAGAATAGGGAGAATATAATCCACATTTATCTAATTTGGACACCTTGCAACAGGTTTACAAGGAAACCTGGGAGTAGCTTGATTCAAAGATTGTTCTAAACCGTATTGTAATTTTTTTTGACCTTCACCAAACCTCTATATATCTTTAGATCCTTACAAATCTTCCTTGTTTCCACCATGTCTTGTACGTTTTTTACGAGAAAGCGTCAAGAGAAGAATGAGCCTGGAGTCATTGCATTCCCACCAATGGTCTATGTTTAAACCCTCTTGAATTCTGTTAACTCTTATTTAGGGCCAATTTGGTGCTGACTGTTGGCCGACTAGATTCTTGTGTATAGGCACGAGCAATAAATCAGCTTAGGTGGAACCTGATAACACTTTCGCCTATATGATATTTTGTTATTTAGGCTTGTCAACTGAAGTTGATGAAAATCTGGTCTTACCTTAGACTTTCCTTAAAAGAGAATGACAGCTCATCCCTTCCATTATTGATGAAACCATTGAGATTAAGTCAGGGGTGTCCAAACTTGGGAACTTTAAGACTTGTGGACTTCAACTCCCAGAATTCCCAGCCAGCATGGGTTCCCAGCCAGAATTCTGGGAGTTGAAGTCCACAAGTCTTAAAGTTCCCAAGTTTGGACACCCCTGGATTAAGTAACCATCATTTAATATATCTAACCCCAACAGCTTTCATCAATAATGAAAGAAAACTATTGGAATCAGATATATTAATTGATGCTTACTTAACTTTGGTTAGCTGAATGCAACACACTAAGCCTTAATCCAAAGCTTCACCACCCAGAAAACCCTTATGGTTGAGCTCATACAATAAGCAATACCAACGCCATACAAACTGTATTACATGTGTTAAGCCCCTGTATTAAGGGGCTGCCACAACAAGAGGGGGTCAATTTATTTTCAAAAGTACCTGAAGGCAGAACAAGAAGCAATGGATAGAAACTAATCAAGGATAGAAACAACCTTGAAATAAGGAGAAATGTCCTAACAGTGAGAACAATTAATCAGTGGAACAACTTGCCTCCAGAAGTTGTAAATGCTCCAACACTGGAAGATTTTAAGAAGAGATTGGACTGAAATGGTATAGGGTCTCTTGCTTGAGCAGAGTGTTGGACTAGAAGACCTCCAAGATCCCTTCCAACTCTGTCATTCTGTTATTGCGGTTTAGTACAAATACAGTGTAGATCTTAGTTAGTGAAGAGGAACAGTAATAGAAGATTATTTCCATCCTGTCTTTTTTTTCTCTCTTTCGAATCACTGGGGGAGAAAATTGGCTCGTTGTGGATGTTGGACCTGATAAGCCTTTTTGGTCTGAAACAGACCTCCACAAGCATGGACCAGGGACAACTTTGTGTTCAGTTCAGTTCCTTATCCAGAACATACTTTTAAAAAAATTTAAAAAGCCTGCAGATTTGGAAAACTTGAAGACATTGTGTTCCAGCTCTTCCTGTGAACCTTTAGCTCTCACTTGAAAGAGAAGTGACCTCAGTTATGAGCAATTCACTAATTATTCACAAGTGAATGTTTTTCTCTACATTCACACAGAAGAAACGGGGCTATTTCTGACTAGGTTGGTGAGCAGCCAAAATGGCATACATGCAGTGTTTGATTTCCTAACTCCGGTGCGAACATGATCCAGGGCAATAACTAACAAGTAAAATCTGGAAAGGATTTTGAATTCTCACAACCAAGTTATGAAC
Source organism: Natrix helvetica (assembly GCF_964273705.1). Classification (NCBI taxonomy): domain Eukaryota; kingdom Metazoa; phylum Chordata; class Lepidosauria; order Squamata; family Natricidae; genus Natrix; species Natrix helvetica. The sequence goes on along the minus strand of NC_138561.1, from coordinate 21,257,326 downwards.
CATAAGCAGGAACAGCCTGAATTTAATAAATTACTGCCAGTAGTGTTTGCTGAGCTCAAATTAACATCTGGATGAGTTGTCTTAACCTAAAATATTTTGCTAATAAAAATTTCCTCTTCTTGATGCACATTTTAGTAGCAGAAAATTCCCTTTATTTCTTGCTCTGTAGAGTCTACTTATCATGGAAAGTTCTGTGTGAAGATGAACGTAAATCTAGGGGACCTGACCTTTGCATGGCTGATGGGGAATTCTGGGAACTGAAGTCCATATAACTTAAAATTGGTAAAGTTGAGAAATATGGGATGAGACTGTCTGGCTCTATATTATGAATGCAGTAAGACCATCCAATTTGCTTTGAAGTTCTAACGAGTGTCCTAAAAGAAACTCTAGGGAAAGTCCAGCTGATTTCAGCTCAGATATGGAACATGATTTATTATAATAAAGTTATGGGTGTTGAATTTTTGTTTAACATCAGAGTGTAACTGGTGGATCTAACAAAGTAGAGATTTACAAAGGAATAAAAGAAAGAACAGGAGAGGTCAATCTGGAGTCCCAAATTCAGACGTGGCCCTTGGAATTCCCCAACATTTTATGGTAGATGAAAGCCATAGTTCATACCGTGCTTTAGAGGTTTAGGAAATGATGTCTGTGTAGGAGAAGAGCAGGCAGGGCTGGGTGGTGGTGGTGGAGTTAAACACGTCATCAGCTTAGAATTTTTGTGTTTCTACAAGCACTCCAAGTCCAACCTCTCCTCAGTTCCAATGACACTTATCTGGTGCCAACTTAGTGTTGAACTTTAGTTGAATAGTCCCAAAGGTGCTTTTTCAGGAGGCAACTTGTTGTTTTTTCTTTTGAAATCATTTCACTTCTCATCCAAGAAGCTTCTTCAGCTCTGACAGAACAGTGGGAATGGAAGGATTTATATTCCTTGCAGAGAGCTGGTAAACTGCAAGACCTTTTGGCAGGTCACTGAAGCACTTGGAAGTTTATCTATGTCTTCAGGGTCACCTGAGTAGTGCTCCTGTAATCTCCATTTTTCCCCTCTGGAAACTCACGAGGAATCCATATCCATATTCAAGCGTATAAGCTTGAATAAAACTTCTATGCTGCAATCTAACTGGTGGTCCTGATTCTTTGTGCTTGACAGTCAGATTCCAAGAGCCAAGAACGACACATGGAGTTACTTCTAAAAAATATTTTTTTATTGTTCTTCACCTACAGACAGAATCTTGCCAGACTAAAGCAACTATATGGATCAGTGGAATCCAGACTACATTCCACCACAGTATTTCTACCACAGAGTCTTCAGACACGGAAACTCTACCAATAGTTTACTTCTTTACCAACAACTATGTTAGTGAATTGCCTTACCTTGCAAAAAGACTCATAAACCTCTAAAACCAAAATGAGAGGTTGCATCCTTAAAATAAATAAAGAAGAGAGGGAAGTACACGTGACGGGTGGTCTAAAAACCAGCTTCTAAATTCCAAAGAAAAAATTGCAGAAGCTGCATATCTCTTAAGATGGATGCTTCCCTTTTGAGCAGATCGAAAGTATCCATGGTGATTGATTGATCAATGGTATTTAAATAAGAACTTTCTCTGTTTCTCTTCTTTATAGTTGCCCCTTATTCAAACATTGCTCTGGAGAAGGAAAGGCTCCTAAAAGGGGTTACATCTGTAAAAAGAAGATGCAAAATTAAACAGGTACAGTATATGTGGTACCTTGTTCAATTGCAGTAACTGTGAGAGGGATCTTGGAGTCCTAGTGGACAACCATTTAAATAGGAGCCAGCCATGTGCAGCAGCTGCCAAAAAAGCCAACACAGTTCTAGGCTGCATCAACAGAGGGAGAGACTCAAGATCACGTGAAGGTTTAATACCACTTTATAAGGCCTTGGTAAGGCCACGCTTGGAATACTGCACTCAGTTTTGGATGCCATGATGTAAAAAAGATGTGGAGACTCTAGAAAGATGCAGAGAAGAGCAACAAAAATGATTAGTGGACTGGAGGCTAAAACATAAAGAACGGTTGCTGGAATTGGGTATGTCTAGTTTAATAGAAAGAAGAACTAGGGGAGACATTATATCAGTGTTCCAATATCTCAGGGGTTTGCCACAAAGAAGTGGGAGTCAAGATATTCTCCAAGGCACCTGAGGGTAGAACAAGAAGCAATGAGTGGAAACTAATCAAGGGGAGAAGCAACTTAGAACTGAGGAGAAATTTCCTGACAGTGAGAACAATTAATCAGTGGAACAGCTTGCCTCCAGAAGTTGTGAATGCTCCAACATTAGAAGTTTTTAAGAAGAAGTTGGATAACCATTTATCTGAAGTGGTGTAGGGTTTCCTGACTAGGCAGGGGGTTGGACTAGAAGACCTCCAAGGTCCCTTCCAACTCTGCTATTCTATTCTATTCTAAACATGTTGCTTTGATGCAATCAGTCAAAAACCAAATCACTCTACACAATCTTCTTGGATTGATTTTCTTGATTATCACCATGCCCCATTCCACGCCCCCACCCCCACCCCCCAGCTAGCAATTTCCTTGCTAACTGAGCCATTGTAAAAGAATCAGGAGGGCACCAGGTTGGAGAAAGCTTGTGTACCCTTTTGACTTGACCATTTTAAAAAACCACAGTTTCTTCCCATTTAAAAGTTGGTCAAAGTCAAAGGCAGTTTTGCTGAACAGGTGTCTGCTGTGTTTGAGCTTATGTTGTTGATATAACCCTTGGTCCATTTGGAGGAATGAAAAATATCACTCGGTTTTATTGTAAACAGACTTTGGTTGTGTTAAACAAAAAAAGAAAAAGGAAGAAAGATTACTGGTTAGTCATTCGCTCCTGACCCTCCCCCCTTTTTGACGGAGCCAACAAAGAGACATTCTTGGTCTACCCTGGCTCAGGCTGTGAGTGTGTTGGACTATGCATGTTGCACCGATGACCTTCATGGTATTAAAAGTGGGGGGCAAAACCCGCTTCCAAGCTGGAGATTCAAGCTGTCGTGCAAACCATGCCTGCAACGTGTGGGGTCCTTCGACGCAACATGAGGTCTCGCTGTATCACTTTACAAACACGAGCTTGGAATAACATCCAGGTTTTTATCTGGTGCTCTTTGCCAATAATTTCTCTTTCTTTCTTTCTTTCTTTCTTTCTTTCTTTCTTTCTTTCTTTCTTTCTTCCTTCCTTCCTTCTTTCCTTCCCTCCTTCCTTTTTCTTTCCCTTGCCTTCCCCTCCCTTAACAGAATAACAGGATTGGAAGGGATCTTGGAGGTCTTCTAGTCCAACTGCCTGCTCAAGCAGGAGACCCTATACCTCTTCTCTCACTACTCCTTCCTTCCTCCTTCCTTCCTCCTTCCTTCCTTCTTTTTTATTTCCTCCTTTCCCTTCATTTCTCTTCCCTTCTCCTTCACAGAATAACAGGATTGGAAGGGATCTTGGAGGTCTTCTAGTTCAACCCCCTGCTCAAGCAGGAGACCCTATACCTCTTCTCTCCCTACTCCTTCCTTCCTTCCTTCCTTCCTTCCTTCCTTCCTTCCTTCCTTTGTTTCATCTTTTCTCAACCTTTCTTTCTTACAATCAATCATGAGGGGAAGGCTGCTCAAGGAAAGCCAATTTTTTGAAAATAATGACACCTACAAAGCTGGGAATTGATATAAAATTGACAAAATGTAAATTGTCAGTTCCCCTCCCCCCCTCCCTCTTTATCTATCTATCTATCTATTTGATGTGCAAGGAAGGCAGAACAACACGAAGCACTCATAGAAGTGTGTGGGGTCTCTCAAAGGTGGGCAGGACATCCATGGACGATGGATGGAGAAGTTGTTTTCCAACACAGCTTCCTTGATGGTGGAGCTCTAGATATTACATCAGATTGAAAAAGAAAATAAGTAAATACAACGGAAGGAGGGAAGGGAGAGAGGAGGAGAGAAAGAGGAAGAGGAGAGGAAAAAGGAGAGGGAAAGAAGAAAGGGAAAGGGGAGGAAGTAAGGGAGGGGTAGTAAGAGTAGGAGAAAGGGTAGGAAGGGGAAGAAGAGGGGAGGAGTGGGGGGAGGGGAAGAAGAAAAGTGAAAGGAGAGGGGGAAAGAAGAAGTTAGAGAAGAAGGGAGGATGGGAGGAAAAATAGGTGAAAGAAGAAGAGTTGTTGTAAAACAGGGTGGATGTATGAGGTGGCAGGAAAGCAACCCCGGTTATATTTTTAAACTTTTAAATGTGATAAATATTAAAAGATAATATACAAATATTAATAGTACTTATGAGAATGTATATTTCTGAATGTATATATGTGAAATAAAAACTTTAAAAAATAGAATAGAATAGGTTTAGTTGGAAGGGACCTTGGAGGTCTTCTAGTCCAACCCTGTTCTTAAGCAAGAAACCCTATACCATTTCAGAGAAATGGTTGTCCAATCTCTTCTTTAAAACTTCCAGTGTTCTGGGGGCAAGCTGTTCCACTGATTAATTCTTCTAACTGACAGGAAATTTCTCCTCAGTTCTAAGTTGCTTCTCTCCTTGATTAGTTTCCACCCATTGCTTCTTGTTCTACCCTCAGGTGCCTTGGAGAATAGCTTGACTAACTCTTCTTTGTGGCAACCCCTGAGATATTGGAAGACTGCTATCATGTCTCCTCTAGTCCTTCTTTCTATTAAACTAAACATACCCAGTTCCTGCAACCGTTCTTCATATGTTTTAACCTCCAGTCCCCTAATCCTCTTTCTTGCTCTTCTCTGCACTCTTTCCAGAGTCTCCACATCTTTGTAACACGGCAACCCAAAATTTGGAGGAACCTGCACCAGCTTAGGTGTTATTTCTGCCATCCAACTGGAATGAGTTTTTTAAAAAATGTTTTTTAAAGCCCAAAGTTGAGAGTGGCATGGAATAAATCACTGCATGTGCAACACACACCCAACACACAATCTGGAGACCGAAATGTTTATACTTTATGGTTCCTGATTCAACAATATTCTTCTCTAGGTGTCTCAACCTGGCCAGCTGTAGCCTCACTACATAAAGCAGGGATGTGTTAAAAGTTGGCTAAGGAAGCAACAATGCATAAAAAAACTGACATCAGCCTCCCTATTTTTTCTTTAATAAAGCGTATTCACATATGGTTCATCCCATGAACCACCAGCTGGCATTGAACACGCTATTAAGGACCTGAGATGCCAAGGAAAGGAAAGGAAAAATCGGTATTATCATTACTTTTTTAAGAAACCAGGAAAGCAGGTGTGATTTTCTATAAACAAACCTCAGCTTGAAAGCAAGTTGCTATAAATTGTGAGAAGGGAGGGTAGCTTGCAGATGTTCCAGTCTTTCTTGCTGGGTGAGAAATTAAGCTGAAACAGATTTATTGCAGGTAGAGGCCAAAAGCTTCTTTTGACTTTTCCAGATTTTGTTTTTTAAATTAGACATAGAGAGAGGGGGATGATTTGGACACCGGGAAACCTTTGACATTCATTTTTCCCACTAAGGTTGAGTCCATGTTAAGTCAAAAGAGGAGGATGTGTCTCAGGGAGCTCGTTGGTCTGGCGCAGAAATTGCGTTGAGATGTCATGTGGTTTGTTGGCTTTGGGCATAGCATGCTGTGAGAAGGCAGCCATTTGTAAACTGTGGATTGTTGCTTGTTTCTGGGGGGGATCGTGACATCTGTGGACAGCTCCCTTGGTGCCCACTGGTCTCCACCTCCACCTCCATCTTCATCTCCATTTCATTTTCTTTTTTTAGATGCATTTAATATAATCGGCCTGTTTGCAATTGCACATAAAAAGAGGCAATGGCTTGATTGCATTGTTATGGCTGCCATTAAAAATAACTCTGAAAAAAGCCCAGTCACATCCAAAATCTTAATGGCATGTTGTTGTTGTTGTTGTTGTTGTTGTTGTTGTTGTTGTTCTTCTTCTTCTTCTTCTTCTTCTTCTTCTTCTTCTTCTTCTTCTTCTTCTTCTTCTTCTTCTTCTTCTTCTTCTTCTTCTTCTTCTTCTTCTTCTCCTCCTCCTCCTCCTCCTCCTCCTCCTCCTCCTCCTCCTCCTCCTCCTCCTCGCTTTCTCTTTCCCTGCTCCAAGCAAGTTGCAATGCAGAAGATTCAGGCAACCACAACAAGGGTTCTAAGCGAGCCTTTGTGGTTTTCCCCAAATCCAGCTACTCATCATTAAAGGCACCTCCACCCGAGACTCACTTGTTGATGAAATAATTTGCCCTTGCAGAGTTTTCATCATAAAAAATGTTTAGAAGTAATTAACGCTCATCAATCCCAGACTGATTAGTCCAACCTACTTCGTTAAGGAAGAGAATCAGATATGGCAATTTAAACAGAAAAAGGCATAGCTTGGGGAGGGAAGGAGGAAGTGTTACTATATCCCAGAAAGCCAGCCAGGGAGACAACACATAGATGCATAGGCCAGCCGTGACCACCCATGAAGAGCCCTGAAATGTGACACGATGATTTTGGGGGGAAACTCTGCAAAAGTTTTTTGTTGATGTTGATATCTCATTTACGCGGCATTTCCACAAGCAGAAAAGCTGGGCCTTCTTGCTTTCCAGCCTTTTCTTAGGGAGGTGGATATCATTATTCTTTTTTCTAAAAGTTTCTTTACTGTACTTTAAAAGCAATCAGGCTTACAAGGAAAGCTAAGTTGGATTACAGAGTGGTGTAATCGGAGACGCAGAGTCTTTCTGGAGGAGATTTTCCTTGGAAGTGGGGTTATCGATTGGGCTGCAACACACGTAGAAGGGATTGGAGGGGGCCTAGAAGATTAAAAAAAGGGAGAAGATTCTTTCTGAGAGATAGTACATCCTGGAAAGAACAGGACTTTCAGGTTGTAGAAAATGAGCTGCAAACAAGACCAGGAGAAGGAACAACCAGGGTGGGTTTTTGAAAAGTCCAAACATGACGTTACTGTGGTAAGAATTGGGCCATGACCTTAGACTCTGAGGAATAGGTACCCATCCACCAGGAATAATTCCATCTACTCACCAAGTCTAGGCAGGAAGGACACGTCATATACCACCAGTAAACACACAAACACCCATCCAAGGTTTCAGGCCCAGATGGAGTTCCAAAACATGTCTTTTTAAATATGTGTGGTACAAACCAGAAAGAGTTTTCTGTGGAGCTGGTCTTTTTAGGAAAAGGCATGCTCCTTCTTGGCATTACGTATGAATACCTTTAGATGTGGAGACATAGTTGTAGTAGTCTAGGGAAGGATGAGCTACACCACCCAGCAGCTCCACTCAACATAGTTGAGGGCGATGGTATAGCTGAGAGGTACAACGTCCAGTCCTCTGAGTTGGTGTGGTCATAGTAGCAGAGATAACCAATGCTTGAGGAGCTCTGAAATGCGGTGATCAGGAATTGGGGTAAGAGTAAATTGGAGCAAACCTGATCCAGGGTTTGCTGATTATGGGGAAATCGATACTTAGGGACAGTAGATACAAATAATGAGGAATTCAGGAGTAGATTTAGTATTGGACCTTGATAGTGTGCTGGCTCTTTAGCAATCACTCCAGAATATTAAACGTTGTCACTTGGCTGACCAGAAGCTTACATTCCATGGATAATTTGATCTGTGGCATTAGCTCCTTCCACCCCATCATGCACTACAAGTCATCCCTTTGGAGAATGACTTCGGAAGAGAGGAAAGATTTTTCAGCAAGGTCCACATGCAAATTGTTCTTTGATGCTACCGTCATCAGAAGCATCCTCACATGGGGGATTGGGGGGGGGGGCTTTCCAAAATCATTGAAAGCAAGCTAGGTGACCCCTTGGTTTCTAGGATGAAACAAAATCCATTGACATGTCTTTCTCTAGGAATAAAGCCGGCCTGTTCCTCTTCTCACCCTCAGAGAACATCGTCATTGTTGACTCTCCTTAACAACACCTACTGTCTGGTAAAATTGCTGACCAAGCAGAAGGTTTGGCCAATGGGGTTGCCTTCAAAGTCTTCTCAGTCTTAATGGTGTATGACATTTTTCCGGGCAAATACTGCTCAGCTAATCATGTTCTAATAGCTCTTCCTCTTACCCTTGAACTGGCTCGGAGTGCGCTCAATAATATTTTAATTTCTTAGCTCTGATGAGCTTAATTCTGAACAGGTATTCAGTTTCTACACTTACAAATGGGCTCCCAGATGTTTGAGGCCAATGGCTAGAGAGAGCAGCAGTACAAATATAATATTTAATACAAAATGTCAGTTTGGGTGTTCCACTCAATTTCCTGAAGAAATCTTGACAAACCTTCTTATTTAGGCTGAAGACGCAATCAGTTCCATACCTCAGCCCTCTGCCCAGTTGCTATGTAATTCCACATAACTAAGTTCTCTAATTTCTGAATTGCAAATACGGAGCAGATGTAGGTAAAATTTGGGGGTGGAGGGGGTGGAGAGAGGCAAAAGAAGGAGAGAGAAAAGTTTCTTTCTTGCGTTGAAAACAGCTTTTTTGGTAGACACAATCCACTGGAGGTTGTTTTTCCAGAGAATTATATAGAACATAGCAATTTAAAATATACAAGGTAGCCTATCCGTAATCGGGCCCAGCATTAAAACTCAAAACAACAACGTTGTTCCAAACTAAGTTGGAGAACAAATTTGAAATAGGTTTCTTCTTCTAAATAATTCAGATGCTGTTCTTCTTGCCTTACCAAGGAGTTTCCTACTTTATGGAGAAATTATATTCTGTCCAACAAAGCTAAAAATCCTTCATCGATTCATTTTGTTTTCTCTGAAGTGTTAGAATGTACTTTCAAAATAGGGATACGCTTGTGATCGGCTTAGGTTTGTGGACAAACGATTGTCATATCCTGTCCCAAAGATTCCCTTCTTTCTCCAACAGGGTGGAAAATGTGTGTCCCTATGTGATATCAGGCACCTGGGGTGGAACCATCTAATCGGTTCCCCCTCCCTACGGCGAGTGGTAGCAGTATGGAAGTCAAGCCTAAGGAGGAAATGATGACAAGGGTTGGATAGAAATATCCCCTAAATCTAGATCATTCATCCACTGCCCAGAGATGAAAATCAGGTCGAGCGTGTGTTATGAGTGGGGTCTTGAATTAACTGACTTGGGTCCATAGCCGTCATGGAAGCCATGAACTCCCGAGCTGACTCGGATGTCTCACCAATGGAAGGCAGATTGAAATCCCCCAGGACCATAAGCCTGGGGAAATCAACCGCCAATCCAGCTAACACATCCAACACCAGCAGGGCCGATGAAACGTAGCAGGGAGACAGGTATGTAACAAAAAGGCCCACCTGGACTCCAAGGCCTCCCTTAACAAAAAGGGACTCACACCCACCTATCTGAGGCACAGTGACCTCCTGAGGTCTGAGACTTTCCCTAATAACCACCACCACACCCTGCCCCTGCCCTGGGTTCTTGGCTGGTGAAACGCCCGGAGGCCTGGTGGGCATAATTCAATGAGGGGAACACGCCCCCCCTCATGGCCCAACCAGGTCTCCGTAATGCATGCCAGGTCCGCTCTCCCCTCTTGTATGAGGTCATAAATGAGGGGAGCCTTATTTACCATGGACCTGGCGTTAAGCGATACCAACCGGAGACCCGGGCCCTGTAATCCCGAGCACCCAGGGGTGCGAGAGGGGCAATGAGGGTCGGAGCGCGCGAACAGCAAACCCGCATCCCCTGGACATAATTTGGCTCTAGGCCCCCACCGTATCTGCCATTGAACTCATGGGAGTATGCTTTTTCAAATATTTGCTTTTCCTCCTGGGAATGCCCCTCCAGTGGTGGGTACATTCTCCCACCACATGAAAGCTGGGGCTTGGGGGGGAGGTGGCCCTGGTTTGTGGCTGCCCTGATTACAAAGCCTCGGAGATCTTTAATTAATTTGGCTGGGCTTTGTGTATTTCTTTCAAAAGGAACCATCAAAATAGCATTTGAAACTCATTATCTTTTTGACAGCGATGCTCTCATCGTTGCCGTGATGTAACGTGGCCCAGTTTGATCAAAACACAGGCTGACGGAAGCCACTCCAAGCTCCCGGACTGAGTTTCCAAAGCCCCCCCCCCCCCACACACACACCACAACTTTGACTTTTGCTTATTTGGGAGCTGGGTGGGCCATGCACAATGCATTATGTGGAGAATACAACCACTTGCTGGGAACACCAAGCTCCTAATCCTTGCTGTTTGCAGAGGACGTAAATACATCTTTCTGCGTTCTGATTTTTTTCCTTCTGTCACACAGAATAAGGAATAACAGAATACAGAATCAGAGAGTTGGAAGGGACCTTGGAAATCTTCTATTCCCACCTCCTGCTTAAGCAGAAGACCCTAAAGTCCAGTGACGAAACACCCACAACTTCTGAAGGCAAATCACTCCACTGGTTAATTGTCCTCACTGTCAAGACATTTCTCCTCAGTTGCTTCTTGATTAGCTTCCACCTATTGCTTCTTGTGTTGCTTTCTGGTACTTTTGAAAATAAGTTGACTCCCTCTTCTTTGTGGCAGCCCCTCAAATATTGGAACACTGATATCATGTCACATCTAGTTCTTCTTTTCACTAGACTAAGATGTACCCAATTCCTGCAACTGTTCTTCATAAGTTTTATCTTTTATCCCCTGCCCCAATCATCTTTGTCACTCTTCTCTGCACTCTTACCAGAGTCATACCACACCAAACCTCACTTGATCGGTTGACCCTGTTGTTTGGTTATTGTCACCTTGCTCCAGCAGAAAAACTGTTGATTATCTACCGGAATACATATCCTTCTCTCTTTCTTCCAGAAGTTCAAAGTGGTTTTGTCCTCTGAGTTTATCCTGAAAACAAGAACCAGAAGCAATGGATGGAAACTTATCAAGGAGACATCCAACCTGGAACTAAGGAAGAATTTCCTGATAGTGAGAACAATTAATCCCTGGAAGGCCTTGCCTTCAGAAGTCTTGGGTGCTCCATTACTGGGGGTTTTTAGGAAGAAATTGGATAACCATTTATCTGAAATGGTGTATGGTCTCTTGCTTGAGCATGGAGTTATTCTGTTCTGTTAACAGCATCTCTGTGAAGTAGGTTGGGCTGAGATGATTGACCCAAAATCACCTAGGGACTTTCTGCATCTCCAGATGGACTCAAATCTGGGCCTCCCTTTGCCTAGTTCAACCCTTTCTCTGCTCTACCACACTGGCTCATTGAAGCTCTGCTTGTGACTTTCGAAAGGTCTACCAAGACTTTGCAGCTTCGTAGCTCCAGGTTTTGCATCTCTGGCAAAGAGAGAGCTGTAGAAGCTCCCTTGGGGGAAATGGAGGAGAGCATTGGCGTTCAGAAGTAAATGAAATCCAGATTTTATGTACTTAGGAGAAGGACATCAGGCTTTGGAGGGAAAAAAATAGCATCAATGCTCCTTTTCCCATGCTCCTCCTCCATTCCTCCTAATCGAGCTTTCCTTGGACAAATCATGGGTCTCACCATAGCAGGAATTCGAATTCTGGGATGTCTCCCTTCATGCAATTGAAGCAACGCGCCTGAATCAGAAGTGACATGTAGGAAGCATAATCAGTTTCAGGCCATTTGCTTTTATCCGGGCGTGTAAACACTCTGTGGAAATTGTCACTCTAATTTATCAAGGATTGGATATTTTGGTTAGTTCCACTCTGTCCCAACTTCTAAACATGCTTTTCAATACCAGGCCTTTTTCTGTGAGAAAGAAATCAGACGTAAAACACATTCAGCCAGCTCTTTGTGAGAAGATCCTTGTCCTACGAATGTGGGCAGGTTGTGTTTTCTTTTTGTGATTAGGCAGAGATGTTTTTTCTAACAGATCTCAGGCATGGAGGGGTTCTGGGCCTCCTGCTACTGGCAGTGGGTGTGTTTCTGAACACGGATCCTTCTGAAAGAGGAGTAAAAAATGTGTTTGTAAGTGCAGAACCTGAATACCTGTTCAGACTTCAGCTCCTCAGAGCGAAGAAATTAAATAGGATTGAGTGTACTCCAAGCCAGTTCAAGGGTAAGAGGAAAAGCTATTAGAACATGATTAGCTGAGTATTAGTTGCCCTGAAAAATGCCACATACCATTAGGCATGAGAAGATTTTGAAGCCAACCCCATTGGCTAAACCTTCTGCCTGTTCAGCACTTTCCCCAGACTGTGTGTGTGGTGAAGGGTTCTTGGCGCTTTCTGAGCTTGGTTGTTTTCTTGAAAATGTTTTATTATCCAAACTAGTTAACGTCATCAGTTACCTAGCACTGTTATCTAGTTTGGGTAATGAAATGTCTGCAAGAAAACAACCAAGCTCAAAGAGCACTAAGGACCCCTCATTACAGCCCTCAGCTACAAATGTTCCCCTTTATTGGTAGGATGTATTGTTTTGGATAGTCAACAGTGAAACCATTCCCAGACGGTGGGAGGAGGAACAAGCCATCTTCATTCCTAAAGAAACAGACGTGGACTGCTTTGATTTCCATAACATCCGCTGCCTTCCTATTCTGGTGGGGTCTAGGACAACTCACCATGGACAACTTGCCGTTGGACAATTTGCCATGGGACAAGAGTTACGCTAATATCAAGCAGGTGATGGAATAGAATCACTAAAGAAAGGATTGAAAAAGAGAGACCAAATGAAATGTGAATGACAAAAATTAAAATATTTTTTAAAACTATTTGAAATAATTAAATTGAATGGTTGAATTGCCCTGTGGCGAGTTGTTCCACAGCAAGGTGGCTGTGGTGGAATGGACAAGAGTCCCATTCTATTCTGGTGGGTCAGGTAGATGGAAAAGATGGTCCTTCAAGCAACCTGGCCTCGAGCCATGTAGGGATTTAAAAGTGACAACCAACTTATATCGGACCAGGAGCAAACCAACAACCAACAATTTGGCTCCCGCAAGAGAGGTGACAGAAAGACAGGTTCTTTAAAGATATCTCCTGATCTAGATAGCTTCCCAGAGAAATTGAGTATTTCTATCCCATCTAGAATGCAGGTGACTCCAAAGAGCAACGGTTCCTTGGCTGTTCCTGGGAATCAGTTCTGCAAACTGAAAATAGAAGCAGCCTTTAGGAGTAAGCAGTGCCGAGGGACATCGTGACCCCGAGGCAGATGAAATCACTTAAAAATTTGGAAAACTGGCAGCGTCTTCTCTTTTAATTACACGGCGCAACCCTATGCTGCGGGAAGCAATTACACTGTCATTCTTTCGTCCTTCCCACACACAGCCTGCATCCACTGGCACATCACAGAGAGAGAGACGGTAAATCAAGCAGCCTTTTTGCAATCATGAATCTGGGTCTGGAAAAAGTCAGAGAAGATGGGCTGGTATCTTTTGGAATGGGTTGGAAAGGAAGATGGCGAGGGGGAAAGAGGATCTGTAAGGACTAAGGCGGGGATCTCCAAACTTGGCAATTTTAAGTCTTGTGGACTTCAACTCCCAGAATTCCCCAGCCAGTATGACCTGACTTGGTTCTCCTACAATGCTGTACAATAAGCTTTCAACAAAGATAGAAGGCATGGGCATCCCTACCTGATATGGGCTGAGCCACAGAGAAGAACCTTAGGAGAGACACTTTCCAATGCTATGGACATGAATCAATATCTCAGTGAAAGAGTGCATGGTTTGTTGGCTTGTAGAACATCTCCTCAGGGAGCTTGGCCATTTGGAAGAATTAGACTGGATGACTCAATCCTTGGTGTCAAGACAAGATAGCTCCCCATCTTTGCCACCGAAGAGAGACTAATCCCAGGTGTCTCCCAGGTTGTGGCTCAAGGTTATGAAGAGTTCTTTTCTTCCCTTATGAAGACTTTCCACAGCTCATTGCTGCAAACCTCTTAAGTGCATCATCATGAGAAATGTTACCCCTGTACAGATTCGAGTAAACAATTTCACTCAATAGGGGTAAAGGTGTGGAGGAACCACTCCACAACCTTGGTGGAAAAGGCCTGCTAGTCTTCTAAACTGCGGTTGGCATCCCAATCCCAACTCGCCCTTGCCTTGCCTTCAAAATTAGCCCAGATGAATGGCCTCCTTTGTAGTCAAGAGGCAGGGACTACAATCACCCCCTTCTCAGTTTGCCAAGCTATCACTTACTTGGGAGTCAACAAGCTGCCCTGGTGCTACACGAGAAGGAAAGCAGCAATTTCTTAGTGGTTTCTTTGGCATATTTGAAGATCTCATGCAACCATTAGCTTGCTCCTCAGACCAAACTAATTTCCAGCCCATTTCTCCCTCTCTGCCCAAAGAACCAACAAAGAGATGCAGGACCTGGGGCTTATTCCATAACCACCTCAACCGACCAATCCCGAATTAATATTTTAAGAAAGAACTTTTGTTCATTTTTGTTTCCATAGTACGGAAACCTATGGGGTTATTTTGTTTTTTTTCTTCTTCTCTAATTTGCCCCTCCCTTAAACTCAAGCAAAGTTGGAGCCGTTCTCTGCCTGCAGCTCCATGCAAGGTGATCTCCAAAGCCAGGCCATGAAAAAGAGAAGAGGAAAAAGGAGACTCTGTGCTGGAAGTAACTAAATGAAGTGGTCTGTACAAATTATGCAAACAAAGCAACTTTTTCCCCCGGAGAACGTCTTGAGTTCAAATAATTTCTGCCTGTTCTGAGCACGGAAAGGAAGGATGGTGAGCTATCAATTCTTGAACTCTCTCACTCACTCGCACTCTCTTTCTCTCTACCAGCCTTCTTTCCATGGCTCCTGAAATTTAACCTCCACCCTGTCTTTGAAGCCTGAGGAAAGAGGGAAAATGTGTTTTTAATTAAACATAAACTGAGGCAGGCAAAATTTATTTGTCAACGTAGTTGTTTGTTTGTTTAGAGCCTTTATGGAACATCATTTAGAAGGCTGCCCAAATGCAGGTTTCACACCAGTTGCTGTGACAAATGATATGTGGGTGGGTTCTTTGGGAAGTAGGGCATCTAGTTTACATGTCAAAAGTCAACTTTAATAGAAGAGAAGGCTACCACCTTTGTAGGATCTTAGTTGTCATCTGATACTCTGGTCAATGGGGACGCTCTGGAGCCAGGGTCTCCAAACTTGGCAACTTTAAGACTTGTGGACTTCAACTCCCAGAATCCCCCACTTAGCATGGCTGGCTGAGGAATTCTGGGAGTTGAAGTCCACAAGTCTTAAAGTTTCCAAGTTTGGACGCCCCTGCCATAGAGCAATTGTTCTCAACCTTCCCAATGCCGCAACCTTTTAATACAGTTCCTCATTTTGTGGTGACCCCCAACCATAACATTGGTGTCTCTATTCCTAAGACCATCGAAAATATGTTTTTTTCCGATGGTCTTAGGCGACCCCTGTGAAAGGGTCGTTTGATGCCCAAAGGGGTCCCGACCCACAGGTTGAGAACCACTGCCATAGAGGAACAAGCCACTGAATTCATTTGCTGTTCAGCACAAGAACTTGGATGAAAATATTCCTAAGAAAATTCAAATTCCCAAAAAAGGCAATTCAGCCTCTGGTTGAAAGCCAAGCCTAGGTCTTTCCTGAGCCTACCAGACATTGGAACAATATGTTTTCTTCCAGGTCAGACCTTGTCCCTCTAATTCAGTATTGTCTACACCAATGGGTGGTGCCTCCCCAGAACATTTTCCAACCACTGATGACCTGTTCGTTTTTAAACTCCCTGAACTTGAGTTGAGGCCTTTGAGGACTTTCTGCGGGTAAAAAACCCAAGGCCTTTCTCTTCAGCTGCAAGGCCTCCCCATTTGCAACCTCTGAATTTATACAGTCCTACTATAAGGTGGGTGGAGTGGACAGACAGCAGGCCACAGCAACTAAAGGCTTCAGCCTCACATCTGGTCTGCTGCAATCACATGGCTCAAATCCTGCAGTGAGACAGCAAGGTTGCCTGAATGTAGGCAGAAAGATAGGTGCATAAGTACTGGGACATCCAAGTGTGAATAGTGTGAATATCGTGTCACACAACCTGGATCAATCCACCAACATCCCTATGTGATATCAAGTTCTTTCTCTCCTTCCCTCATGCCCCCACCCCAATCCTCTATGGCCAATAAAAAATATGCTATGCTATGCTATTCTATTCTATTTTATTCTCTTCTATTCTTATATTGTTCCCTTCCCTTCCCTCCTATTCTCTATGCTATGCTATGCTATGCTATGCTACTCTGCACCACACCACTCTACTCCACTCCATTCCATTTTTTCTTTATTCTATTCTGTTCTGTTCCGTTCTGCTCCGCTCCCCTCCGCTCCATTCCATTCCATGTTTTCTTTATTCTATTCTATTCCATTCCACTCCATTCTTTTTATTCTATTCTATTCCATTCCATTCTACTCCATTTTTTTATTCTATTCTATTCCACCCCACTCCACTCCACCCCACCCCACCCCACTCCATTCCATTCTCATGGTTGTGCCCCATTCCATTCCACGTGTTCTCTGCCATCCCTCTTTCTTTGGGCCTCAGAAGGGGCGCTGGGATAATTGGCGTGACCATTTCATGTAAGTGGACCACTGAAGAATACAGGACTGATCATCCAAGACTTGCTGAGTGGAGACTGTGATTTACTTTTCTTTCCTGGGGTTTGTGATGGGGAGAGAGAGAGAGAGAGAGAGAGAGGAAAGGAAGGTTAGTTCTTCCATAAGATTTATTTCACTACATCTGCAACAAGTCAGGCAAAAACATCAGAGTCGAAAGATACTTTTCCCCCTTCTCTCTTTCTCTTTCCATTTTCGTCTGAGGCCTTCTTAGAACAAAGCTTGGTTACTTGAGATAAACAAAGGCAAGAGAAGAAATTATCAAAGAGCAGGCTGGCCACAAACTCTACAATTTGGATTTGACTTGGTAACTTGGGCAGCTTAAACCAAATTCAAACCAGATTGACCTCTGTGGAGCAAGCACACCCAGAGGACGTGAGAATTCACTCTGGGAAAAACATCCCTATAGGAGAAGCCCCCTTATATAGGGTGTCGTCTTCTGCTTCTCATAGTTGAACGCATCCTGGATCTTTTCGTTCATGTTCCTAGTCCTCCTTGTTCATTGTGCAATAAATAATATTTATTGGGCAACAAAGTTGAGCCACCTAGATTAGAACTATAAACAGAAAAGAGGAAGTGTAGGGGCTATAAATTTAAATAAGTTGTAGAAAGTTCTGAGATGACACATGGTAAAACATCGGTAGTATGGAAAGAGATAACTTGGAGAAGGAGATTAATGGACAGCCAGTTTTGTGTAGTAGTTAAGGTGTTGGCACTAGAAACCAGAAGGCTGTGAATTCTAGTCCCATTTTAGGCATGAAAGCCAGCTGAATGACGTTGGGCCAATCACCAGAAGGCTGTGAATTCTAGTCCCACTTTAAGCATGAAAGACAGCTGGGTAACTTCGGGCCAATCAGTAGAAGATGTTGAGTTCTAGTCTCAACTTAAGTATGAAAGCAACTGAGTGACTTGGGCCAATCACTAGGAGACAGTGAATTCTAGGTCTGTCTTAGACATGAAAGCTGGCTGGGTGACTTTGGGCTAATCACTCTCTCTCAGCACAACTCACTTCACAGAGTTGTTGTTGTAGTAAGAAAAATGGGAGGAGGAAGGATTATTAGGTATGTTTGGCACCTTGAGTTACTTATCGAAATAATAAAAGTGTGATAAAAAATATAATAAAAATAATCATCTCTACTTAGTTTCTCTGTGGTCCAACAAGGTATGCTGAACTTTATCTTCATGTAGGTAAATACATGTGGGGGAAACGTAATAACCTGTTAATTACAGAATAACAGAGTGGGAAGGGACCTTGGAAGTCTTCTAGTCCAACCCCCTACTCAGGCAGAAAACCCTGTACCATTTCAAACAAATGATTGTCCAATCTCTTCTTAAAAACGTCCAGTGTTGGAGGCAAATTGTTCCACTGATTAATTGTTCTCACTGTCAGGAAATTTCTCCTTATTTCCAGGTTGTTTCTCTCCTTGATTATATTCCATCCGTTCCTTTTTGTCCTGCCTTCTGATGCTTTGGAGAATAGCTTGACCCCCCTCTTCTTTAGGGCAACCCCTTGGAACACGGCTAATACATTTTAAATACATGCTTTAAAATGCCATCCTCTTGTCTCCACAGGTAACAATGGTGGTATTGTCCAGATGGAATTCCTGGAGAAGAAAAAGAAAGAAAAGAAATTATATATTTTCCCTACCTTTGCTATCTGTTCCACGAGGAAAGTGAATGCTGACTTTTTGGTAATTGCACAAGGCCCAATTTCTATAGGAATATAATTTCATTCTTAGGACACAAAACTTCCTTTGTTCCCGGTACTTTTCCTGCCATGTGGCACACCTAACGTGAAGGTTGCCAATGCTTCTGAATTAGAAACTCATCTTCATACAAATTGAGATGTTTGGGAAATGGAAGATGACCCTTTATTTGTTTTGGATACCGGTGGTTAACAGGAACATTAAAAATGAATATATATATATATATATTCATATGTTATATATATATATATAACATTTGCTGACTTGGTCTAAGGCATGAAACTCTTACCTGAAAGAAGCCACCAGAACATTTGGGCCGTCCTTAAAATTCTGGGGAAAAAGGAAAATAGTTGCATGATGTAATCGCTCGATCAAAATTCAGATGCTTGCCAACTGACTCATATTTATGACGGTTGAAGTGTCCCGGGGTCACGTGATCCCATTTTGCCTCCTTTAGACAAGCAAAATCAAAGTCAGATTCACTTAACAATCGTGTAACAAATTAACAACTGCAGTGATTCACTTAATGACTGTTGCAAGTAAGGTTGTAAAATGGGGCACTGCTTTGCTTAGTAATGAAAAATTTGGGCTGAACTGAGGTAAGTCAAGAGCTACCTGTAATTCCTAGGAAATGTTTATCCCCCGAGAAAGAAGCGTCTGTTTTTCTGCTTATTCTAAAAATATAGATGGAATTTATTTTCCATTTCTCTTGGAGGTGTTTAAAAATTATTGTATTGGGGGAGATTGCGCTGCTACCGATAATACTTTTGTCCCCCCTGGAGTCTCCTTAGCTGAAAAACTTCTCAATCTTCATGGGATTTAAAAGAAAAGTGGAGGGCAAGAGGCTGCAGATGGAGAAAGAATTAAGCACAAAACGAAAGACAAGATATGTATATACATTCCCTTGCTTACGGGTCACTAAACGAGTGCAACAATACCCATCTCTAGCCCAAGAGAATTTCACCAAAATCCTCCTCTCCTTTGAAATAAATTCAGCAAGCAAATTATTTTAATTAAATCAGAACCAGTAAGTGGGGGGGGGAATCAAAATTGCTCTTCGTTGCACTGGATAATTCTCTGGTCTGGAAAATGGGGAGGTAGCTGTTCTGTCTGGGGTGTCTGGAATTGGAATAGTCCGAAATATTCATCCCATGGTAGCTGGGAGATGTGAGGCCTCTGCCATCCTCCTGGATGTCTTTGGTTTTAATTAACTATTTTCCATTGCAAGCCAAGCAGGAGAATATACACTGACCTGCCTCAAAGCCTCCTCTCTTGTTTATTTTCTCTTCAATTTATTTCTAAGCCAGATAGTCCACATTTCATGATTACAGCAACTCCAAAAATGGGGGTTGCAAGTCAGTTCAACATGCTTTACAAGTCAATCATGTTAGAGTTGAAGCTTTGAGAAACTCTTAATTGAACGGCTTTTAAAAACACTTAATTGTACACCACCTGGAAATGTTAACTGTGCACCATCCAGAATCGCTCTGTGAATGAGACGGGCTGTCTCTAAATTTGATGTAGAAATAAATAAATTAAATGACGTTTGGAAAGCTGACATCCCCGACTCAAGATGGGGATATTAGTAACACCTGGAATCTCCTCCCTCATATTCCCTGTCCAATTCTCTTTTCCACTAAACTCCAGTAACTCCAGTCTTGGGAGAAACAATAAAGGAGACCATTTGTACCTCTGAGTTTAAATGTGGGTCCTTGATGCTCTCTGAACTTGGTTGTTTTCTTGCAGATGTTGAATGACGCAACTAGATAACATCATCAGTAATGGAGGTAGCACTGATGATGTTGCCTAGCTTGGATAATGAAACATCTGCAAGAAAACAAACCAAGCTCAGAGACCCCAAAGGGCCTCTCAGGAGAAACATCTGGATGGTTTGACTGAGGAATGGAAGATGAGATTCCATCAGTAGATTCAGCTCTTGAATCTACTGATTCAGCTCCTGACAACAGAATCCCATCTCCAAACTTAGAAGGAAAAATCGAAGGAATTCTGAGGACCTAAATACTATAGGATTGCCTTACATCTCTGAATGTTTTATGCTAAATTAGGAAAGGAATCTAAAGGCCAACTGGGAATAATAGTGTTAAACTCTGCCAGCTTCAAAAGATGCCTCTTCCCTGACATCTTCCCATACGTGAGGTACCTTCTGTGTCTCCCTCCATGGACAGAATCATGAGTGGTCATTCATCAATAAAAAGTTCTCTCCCATAGGTGTATAAGATCTACTTCTCCATCCTGTTTTCAACTTGCAGCATCCTTCACTGAGGTTCATCCTGGCTCGGGCAGTTGAGAGTTTGCAATATCTGAAGGGCTGCATTTTGTACACCCATGATGTGGTCCATGAATACTTCCCATTTTTGACATTTGCAACCCAGGCAGTTCTCCATAACTCTTTCATCTTTTCAACATTCAGGGATTGGCCATTCTCTTTGCCCTACATCTGGTCTACAGTCTTCATCTGTAAAGGCTGATTTTGAATTCTAAACGAGAATTTGGGACTTCCTTGTCTCTTCCCCATCCAGAACAGAACAGTATAATAGAGTAGGACTTTGGAGATCTTCTGGTCCAGCCCCCTGTTCAGGCAAGAGACCCTATACCATTCTGGAGAAATGGCTGCCCAATCTTTCTGGAAAACCTCCAGTGATGGAGTACACACAAGCCATTTACTGGGTAATTCTTCTTAACATTAGGAAAATTCTCCTCAGTTCTAGGCTGGTTCTCTCCTTGATTAGTTTCCATCCATGGCTTCTTGTCCTGCCTTCTGGTGCTTTGGAGAATAAGTTGACCTCCACCCCCTCTTCTTCTTTGGGGCAGCCCCTTAGAGCACATACTATCCTCTGCTTGCATCTTTTCTTTTCTTCAGGAATTGTTATGTGCAAAGCTGAAACCTTGCATGTTGTGTTGTACTGTTTAGTTGCAATTGTGGCATTTCTGAAGTCCAGAGTTGTGCTCATTTTCCGTGGATCAACTTTAAACCATAGCTTTTGATGCCTTCTTTTTCCCATCCAATAAGGAGGATTTGAGTCCCTCCTGTTCTTGGTTATAAACCTTTGAGTTCCAAAGACGAAACCTGAAGAGTTAACATGTTTGCTTGGCTGATTTTTGAAAAAACCATGCCAAGCCTTACAGCACTAAATAACAATGCAACGAAGATGGGCTTGCACAACCCAACAATTTTAATCTTCCTCTTGACCCAACTGGTACTTTATAGCTAAATTTAGGAATGTAATGGTGGACTTCTCTGATAGCATAGCCAAAGAAATGTTGGATGCTGGCTTTAATTGCAGGATGGAACTGTTTAAGGTTTAGCATGTGGTTGCCGAGACAGAGTGTTTTAGGTAAAGAGGACTCCCCACCCCCACCCCACATACACCCAAGGGGTTTACAAACCAGGTTTTGATTGTAAGATCCTCATGGATCCCAAGAGATGCTCCTTTCTTGGATGAAAAGCAAAACATCTTCACAACGAAACAAAAAGAAGAAAGTCCAGTTGCCTCCTGAAAAAGCACCTTTGGGATGCTGTGGACATGGTATACTTGGATTTCAGTAAGGCATTTGTCAAAGAATAATTTACCTCCCTTCTCTAGTCTCTCTTTTCTCCCCCACCCTCCTCCATGCACCCACCCAAAGGGAAAAGTGCAGAGGAACCCGGGATGGAAAAAGAAGAAAAAATGCAGCAGTCATCTGAAAAAAAGCTGATAAAACCCGAGAGACGGAAAGAAGTGGCGAATGCATGAAGCACCTGCTGGGGGCTCTTGCTTGATCAGCCAAGTGCTGACAGACATATGAGGAAATGGAGCTCTTCAGATGGTATGTGGACATGCTGTTGTCAGGCAAGTGGGTGTGCAACCTTCCTTTCATCTTCAGCATCCTGAGACACCATTGTGTCTGAGGTTGGTGGTTGAGTCCTTGAAGCTGGTGGAGTAGGAAAGGAAAGAGAGATCAAGAGAACAGCATTCTTTGTAGCTCAGAGTTGAACTGTGGAGTCCTTGGTGCTCTCTGAGCTGGGCTGTTTTCTTGCAGTTGTTTCATGATCCAATTAGGTAATCTTATCAGCTCTGAGCTTGGTTGTTGTTGTTGTTCCTGCTGCTGCTGCTACAGATGTTTCATGACCCAACTAGGTAACATCATCCGTTCCATCACTAATGAGCACCAAGGACCCCATAGAAAGGTATCTGCACATCTCTCTCTCTCTCTTGGATACATCCAGACAATACACTATATCCAGTTACCACCTTCTTCCACTTTTCAATTGCAAGGTTGCCTTAAAATCCCACCTTAATACCAGCCCACCCATATCTGCATTACATCCCAAGGATTCACTGATTGGGTGACTTTGGCTTGGCTTTGACAAGAAAGTCCACCAAAGTGTAGCTCCCTGTGCAAAAGATCCCTCTTGGCGATCATCTTCTTTGGACTGGTGTCCTTCAGATCTGGTAAAGATCTCTCATCTGTAGAGTAGCAGGGGATGATGGTGCACACTGTAGACTAGCAAGGGATGATGGTGTACACCATAAGAAGGTTGCCCCAGTGTGGACCAGGACTCAAGTCCCCACTCAGTACTAGAAGTTTGAAGCCAATGTGATCATCTGAGCCATCATAATTAGAGATGCCTCCTATTGTAGAACACATCATATTGTGCCATCAGCTGGTTCCTTCAGGACTGGAGAAGCTCCAGGACAATCAAGGGGACTGAATGTGGCAGAATTAGAGAAGCTGGCATATCATCAAAGCCCATCAACAGAAACTCATTATTTTCAATAATGATGCATGTCTAGTTTATAGAAGAGAAGGACTAGGGGAGACATGATAGCAGTCTTCTAATATCTCAGGGGCTGCCACAAAGAAGAGGGAGTCAAGCTATTCTCCAAAGCAGCTGAAGGCAGGAAAAGAAGCAATGAATGGAAACTAATCAAGGAGACAAGCAACGTAAAACTAAGGAGAAATTTCCTGATAGTTAGAAGAATTAATCAGTGGAACAGAAGTTGCCTCCAGAAGTTGTGAATGCCCCAACACTGGAAGTTTTTAAGAAGATGTTGGATAACCATTTGTCTGAAGTGGTATAGGGTTTCCTGCCTAAGATTGGACTAGAAGATCTCCAAGGTCCCTTCCAACTATTCTACTCTACTCTACTCTACTCTACTCTACTCTACTCTACTCTACTCTACTCTACTCAATTCTATAAGGGCAGAATGACAAAACTGTATGGCGTAAAGCAGGCATCCTCAAACTATGGCCCGCGAGCCAGACATGGCCTGCCAATGCAAGGTAAAGAGATTCCTTGGGTTAAGAAAATTGGCCACGCCCACCCAGTCACATGACCACCTAGCCATGCCCACCCAGCCGGCCGGGCCTCCCAACAGTGTGAGGGACCATGAATCAGCCCCCTGTTCAAAACGTTTGAGGACCCCTGGTGTAAAGGGTTGTGTATGCCATCATAAGGTAAGCAAAGTGAGGCTGTCAGAATAATCTTTGGATGGGACACCACTAGGAAATCTCTGGTCTGAGACCTAAACTAGGAAGGTGGAAAAACGTCCACCCCCCAAAACGTTTCTGAGGCACATACACACACACATACATACGTGAAAAGCATCCTGTCCCTCAAGACATTGCAAGTGAGCTGGTTGGCGAGAAATGACTAATCTGGCACCAAATTTTTTTTCATGTGGGTATTTACTAAATGCCCAACCAACCAGATCAACCAGAACTGAGTGGTGACACTAGACTAAGTGGGCTAATTTTTCTGGCAGGGAGGTCAGAATTGACTGCCAAACGTTTTTCTCTCTGTTTCAAGATACCATTTGTGTACTGCTGAGCCTCCTTGCCAGTAGATATGACCAAGGAGAAGAATTGGATTAAGGAAGTTCAGGTTTTATATTATTTGACAGGCTGATTGATTTCGGTCCCATTTTTCATACAGGAACTACAGGTGGCTTTTGTAAAGCTTCTTCCTTCTCTATTTTTCCCCCACCAGACAAAATGGGATGAGAGGATTTCTACTCTCTTTAGAGCTGGAAGGGACCTTGGAGGTCTTCTCGCCCATCCCCCCTCCCAGCCAGGAAACCCTGTATCATTTCAGACAAATGGTTGTCCCATCTCTTCTTAAAAACCTCCAGTGATGGAGCACCCAGAACTTCTGGAGGCAAACCTTTCCACTAATTAATTGTTCTCACCACCAAGAAAGTTCTCCTTAGTTCTCTTAGTTGATTCTCTCCTTGGTCAGTTTCCACCCATTGCTTCTTGTCCTGCCTTCGGGTGCTTTGGAGAATAGCTTGACTCCCTCTTCTTTGTGGCAGCCCCTCAAATACACTGGAAGATGCTATCATGTCACCCCTAGTCCTTATTTTCACCAGGCTAGACTAGGATGTGGCATGAAAACTATATTCAAGTTTGGTTAAGTTTAGAAGAAGAAGGAGAAGGAGGAGGAGAAGGAGGAGGAGGAGGAGGAGGAGGAGGAGGAGGAGGAGGAGGAGGAGGAGGAGGAGAAGAAGAAGAAGAAGAAGAAGAAGAAGAAGAAGAAGAAGAAGAAGAAGAAGAAGAAGAGGAGGAGGAGGAGGCTTGAAGCAGTTAAGGCTCCCTTTTGATAGTTGCTGATCCCTGCTTAATGTCTCTAACACCCAACTGGTTGAAATGGGAGGGAACTGAGATTTAAAGAGTGCAGACCTAGAAGCAAGAACCCCTGATTTAGCCCAGGAAGAGAACAGAGGGACTTGCGCACCTAATTTTGAAAAAGAGGCACCTGAACCTATGGGATCCTTTTGTTGTCCTTTGAGAAGTTTTTGTGGCATTTCCAATCTCAGGAATCTTATTCTGCAGGGTTTGAGGATGCCCTGAGGGGCTTTCTCTACCCTCCACTGCATCAGCGATCCTCCACCCCCCCCTGTTCACAAGTGGGTGCCCCCGTTTTATTTCTTAAAAGTTCTCTTTGTTGTTGTTATCACGACCCCATGGACAAGTTCCTCCAGGTCTTCCTCTCCTCTACCATCCTCTGGAGTCCATTTAAGGTCAGTGAGTCCATCCAGCCACCTCATTCTCTGCCGTCCCTTTCTTCTTTTGCCCTCAGTCTTTCCCAGCATGAGGCTCTTCTCCTCTAGGACTGACTATAAAAAAACCACTTCTCTTTAGCAAGCTCCAATTTGATCAATATTTCTATGTCTTTTCCTTCCTTCCTTCCTTCCTTCCTCTCCCTTCCCTCCACCCTCCACTCCTCCTTTCTTTCTTTCTTTCTTTCTTTCTTTCTTTCTTTCTTTCTTTCCTTCCTTCCTTCCTTCCTTCCTTCCTTCTTTCTTTCTTTCTTTCTTTCTTTCTTTCCTCTCTTTCCTTTCCTTTCTCCGAGGTTCGGGTGGGGTCTTTGAGGCAACCGCCGTTCTCGCCCTCCGAAACTGATTAGTCTGGAAATACACAGTTTAGACGAATCCAGCAGCAACAGAAATCAGGACATTTCGTGGTCTGTTTGTAATCTCATCCCCCTTTTCATTAACATAAACACGACTTTAACCCAAATATACAGGGCCACCTACCAAGTTCGTCAGGGGAACGAAGGGAGAGGAAGCCCCGTCCCGGGGCTGGCGTGCCGATCGCCTGGAGCCCAAGGGGGAGTGTTTGTGTGTGTGTGTGTGTGTGTGTGAGAGAGAGAGAGAGAGAGAGAGAGAGAGGGAGGGGGGGAGGGAGGGAGGGAGGGAGAGAGAGAGAGAGATGGATGGTAGGAAAACGAGACGACCCAGGGGGACAGGAGGGCGGTCGCTGGCGAAAAAGAGCCGTTGTTACATTGGCAAAGAGAGGAGGGGGACTTGCCTCTCGACTGTTGGACCCCCAATTGCGAGCCAAGGTTTGCCACCTTCCCAAGTAGCCCGGCATCCCCGGGACGTGGCATGTGTGGACCCGGCAGGCGGGGACGAACCGCCCTTGGCCCCTTTCTGGAGGCGCCCCTTGAGACGAAGGACGGACCAGCCGCCGAGCGCTCAGGGGTAGCAACCGACCGAGCCTGGTTTGCGCTCTCGGAACGCCCAGGCGACGCCCAGCCGTGCGACGTGGAAGGCCCCGGGGAAGCCGTGGCCGCTTCAAACGCTTCCCCGGCGCTCTCAGACCGAACGCGGTGTTTTTGAGGGGGAAAAGCTAAGAAGTGGCTTTGCGCGGCTTCCCTTTAGAAATGAAACGCTGCTTAGTGAGAAAAAGGGGACGCGGTGGCTCAGTGGCTAACACCCTGAGCGTGTCCATCAGAAAGGTCGGCGGTTCGAATCCCTAGCGCCGCATAACGGAGTGAGCTCCCGTGACTTGTCCCAGTTTCTGCCAACCTAGCAGTTCGAAAGCACGTAAAAAGGGCAAGTAGAAAAATAGGGACCACCTTTGGTGGGAAGGGAACAATGTTCTGTGCCCTTCAGCGTTGAGTCATGCCGATCACATGACCACGGACACGTCTTCGGACAGCGCTGGCTCTTCGGCTTTGAAACGGAACGACTGGCACATATGTGTGAGGGGATCCTTTACCTTTACCTGAGAAAAAGACACTTTTGCCCTCCCTCCTGAGAAAAAGACGTCTCAGCTCCGTGGGGTGGCGAAGGCGTCGGTCTAAGGCAGCATCTCAGTTGCTGCTAGGGTGCCCAAAGTGGCCAGAACCGGCTCCCTACCACCAAATAGGCTATTGGCGTTATTCACAGATAGACTCTCACTGGATACGGAGGTTCTAGCAGGCCAAGAGCTACTGGAGAGCCCTCTCCATCCGTTGGTTTTGGCCAAAGAGCCTTGACTCGTTTTTTGAAAGGGCCCATTGCGCCTGGCCACCAAACCACCAATAACTATGCAGGGACGTTGTGTTCTCAGCGTCCATTCTCTGGGATGCGCCCGCCCGCACACAGATTGATTGATTGGTTGGTTGGTTGATGGATTGTGAAATTTATTTATGAAATATATTTATTTATTACATTTCTATGCCCTTCATCTGGCTGTCAAACGACGCCAGGCGGCTTAGGACAGGATAAAGCAATATTTATAAGAGCTTCAAACAGTAAAACGATCAACGTGGGCCAGCAAATCAATTCCGCTCCCAGTCAGGATGTTCTCGGCAGTTTGCTTCAACCTCTGCACCCCCCTCCTAAGGGTCTCCTCCCCTCCCCCCAAAAATCCCGATTTATAATCCGCGGTTTTGCGTCCACTCTTACTTTCCTTCCCCGTAAAGAGTTCAGGTGAGGCGAAAGACGCGCTTCTCTGAATCGGGGCCCAACGGGCGAAGCGCAGGAGTTGTCCTTATAATCTGCCCCTCCCCAGCGGGTGAGGGGCGCGACTTTTCCTCCCTTCCCTCTCCCCCGGTGGGGTCTGTACCCCGCTCAGGTAAATCTTCTGCTGAGCGGGCAGCCTTGCAAGAGCGACTTCAGTTGATGCACAAAAGGGATATTCTTTTATTTCGGGGCGAAGCCGTTTCTTCTGCAGGCGCCCTCACACCAAGTCGCGGGGTCCCTATTTCCTTGTGGTTTCTCCCTCTGCCCCTTTGCGTTCCCACTTGTCAGCCAGAGGACTCGGGTTCAACCCTTGGTATTTGGGGGAGGGGGGAAGGAGGAGGCGAAGTCTCCCGTCTCCCTTGCAGGAAATTGTGGGACTCCAGGTTCCATCAACATTGGCAAGCAGGATGGGTCTTGGAGCCGTCCCTCGAAGGAATGAGTGGTTCTCCGCTGCTGGGAACGATTATAATTCCCCTTAAAACAGATTTTAAGAGAAAGACAGAGTACCTAAGCAGGACTGGGGGGGGGGGGATTCAAAATTCAGTGAGCCTCAAAGTAGTTGGGGTCGCTCCGCGATTTGGGAGTCTGGTAGGACCTTTTGGGATGAACACACTGGTTTCAACCTTCTAATACATTTCGTGTCTGCCGAAGCGAGTTGTAACTCACAAAAGCTTGCGCCTTTTAATAAAAGATAGTCGTCTGGAAAGGGTCAGCCAGGCTCTTCACGAGTTTGGGCTAGCTAACAGGTTTCTCCTGCCACACCGCCTTCTCTGTCGCATCTTTCCATCCCAGAAAACAACGTTCACACAACCCCGGGTGGATGAGTTAGTTCTAACCTCAACTGGAGTGTTTTGTGGCCTGTGCGTTGCGCTGCTTAGCTGCCCGGCGTTGACCCAGAAAAAAAGGTTAACTAGGGAACTAAACCAGGGGCATCCAAACGTAGCAAACATGGTGGGCTTCAACTCACAGAATTCCCCAGCCAGCATTATTCCCCACCTTTTTAGACAGGCCAATTCACAGACCGCAGCAGCAGCAGTATAAAAGCAACGAGCCTCAAAAGCCCCTTCCTAAATTCTGTAAGAGATCCCGGAAAAAACGTGCTTTAGAGGAAAACGCCATCCTCAAAGCCCTGAAGCCTTGCGCGCCCGGGGTCTCGCTAATCTGTAACCTCCGGGGAACAGTTCCTAATGGCGGTCGCTTATTCCCCGAGTTGAAGAGAACTTGCTCGTGGTTTCCTGGCGGGCGGCGACCCCCATCTCCTTAGCACTATCTCGAGGGACAAAATTCAAGTTTGGGGTTTGTTTGTTTGCTTTTAGGGAGTGAACCACGCTGCCAATTCCCCCGGGGGCCCATCCGCTCCTGCGCAAACGGAGGAGGAAAAACAACCATTTGCACACCCATACCCACACATCCACACCAGTGAGTTAAGGGATCTCAATCCCTGCAGACCCTCGCTCGATCCCTGTTCCCTCGTGATACACACACACACACCCGCCGCCCCTTCCACAGCTCCCTCGCTTCCCCAGCATTCGCCCGTGTCCGGAATGGCGCGTGGGTTTGTTTCCCGAGTCTCTCCCCCCCCCCCCCGCCTCTTTGTAAGACCCGGGCGGCCGCCGATCGGGCACGCGTTCTCTTCCGCAGCCCTCACGAGGCCCCCAAAGCGGGCGGCAGAGGTTGGCATTGGACTGGAGAACTGCCTTCCACACGACAAAATGCCTTTTCCCTCTTCTGTTGTTAGAGGGGGGGGGAGACGGGGGAGGGCATAGACCACGCAACCCGCGTGATTTTTGTTTTTGTTTTGGAAAAGCAATTCCCACCCACCCACCGTCTCTGGATGGCTGGGCGTGATTCTCCACTTGAGATCCGAGAATGTGCGCGGGTTACAGGATGCGAAGCTTTAGCTGCGCCGAGGAAAGGGGTTTTTTTTTTGTTTTTTGTTTTTTTGGCCCCGCCGAAGCCGTGAAATGCCTTTTCCGCCTCTGTCAACGATCGATTTCGCTTTCACACGTGCACGGCGCTCTCCAAAGCGTGCCTACCCGTGGCTTATAGGCTGTCTGGCTCTGTTTAATTCAGGGTTGAAAAAATCAAAGCGGGCTCCACCCTCCGAAGCGATCCTTCCAAAACTCCGTTTCTATCTTGGCGGCGTGGATGAATAGATCGAATCTGAGATCAAATCTATTGAATATTTAATTCTCATGCATGAGAGTCAAAGTTGGCCTGTCACTGGGTATAGTCAGGGTGATTAGTTAACCACGGTTTGTTCAGGAAGCCTAAGCGAGAACCGCAGTAGGTTCTTGTCGCCTGCTAAGCCAAAACAACGAATTAAAGATTAATGAGGAGTTAATTCGAATTAAGGATTCTGGATTAACGCAAAAGGATTACTTCGGTTTATGACGGCAGACGGTCTCCGGGCCGCTGATCCCAGGTGATTGGCGGATTTGAATTTTAATAGTGTAGCCTGTTTACTTCAATGTAAATTCCCATTGATTTAACTGGGGCCAGCTCCCTATTCAGCATATACACAAATACACAGACACTTTTGTAGAGAATAATCTTCACGGGAAACGAAATACTTCTGAGTAACCAAATAGAGAAAAGTGTGGAGAAGCGGTTTATAAATGATACATACACACACCCTGTCTAGATTCAGTTATCTGGGGATTCGGGAGATGTTGGGTTAGGATTTTGCCTCCCAAATGGACCTCTTCTGAACCCAGTTATTCGTTTTTTTAGAAATCTGAAATTAACTGCGCCCAACTTGGGGGCAGGTGGGTGATCGAAATCTCTGCCTGTTTCGCTCCCGCTTCCCAGAAGAGGGGATTTCCCACGTGCGATTTCCTCCTGAGAGGGCGGAAGTCTTCTTTCTCTTGGACCCCCGCCCCAGAAAGCAGGAAGCTCAAAGGGGGGAGGGGGTTGCAGAATCGGAGCGCTCCCTCCTTGCATTAAAGGATCGAAAGATTTAACGAACTTCCCCAACCTGTCGCCTTTCACGTCTTACAAAGCCAGGCCGGGTGTGGCTGGGAAGAATGGGCCTTGTAGTGGAACGCATTTGGCCAAAGGCTGGATGCGGGGGGGATTCGCCGAGTTCCCGGGGGCAAGACATATCTGTGAGAGTGAAGCCGGCTGTGACATGGGAAAGGGGACCTCATCATGTTGTAGCAGAGACCTGGCTGAAGTCCCTTCACACGTGACAGTGGTGTAACGAGAGCTGCGTTCTCACAACCCACTGAATCCCAATCTCGTCCTTTCCCTTCAGACTCTGGCGCTGGGGGAACTCCGTTGTGAGGACAAGGACTGCGTTTTGACGCGCCACGTCCAGGCACAACCTTGAATTAATGGAAGTAAACCAGGATGTAGTTCATCCTAGAAAAAGCATCGTGTGAACGTAGCTACTGCTAAACTTGATGGGCCGGTGGGCTAAGCCTGCTGCCTTGCCATGAAACGCTCTAAAGAGGCTTTCCCTTCACTTCTTCCCCGATTCCCAAGAGGTTTCCCGTAGTTTTCCTTGTGGGTCTAATCATCCCACTTGGCCAAACGAAGCATTCCATCCAATCCCAAGAGGGTTTAACACTCTGGATCTGAACTTGGCTAACGGAGGCAAACGAGGCCAGGAGCAAACGAAGAACTAACCTGGTTTGACCAAGCAAATGATAACAAGGAGGGAGACAAATTCCTTGAACGTCCAAACTACATTTGTCCAATAAAGAAGATTCGATTTTACTCTAGCCTAATGTCAAGGGGGGGGAGAGGGGTTTAGAAGCTCAGCCAGGCGGAAGCAGAGAACACAACCGACTATTTTATCTTCTTCTTTTGTGCCAGTTTTCAATCTACCGTATTTGTCTGTCTTCCTCTGCCCTTTGCCTGCTCCCCACCCCCACCCCCGCCTTTCAAAAGAAGGTAAACAGGAGCGGAATGCTGTCATTAGTTTGCAAACCGGAGAAAGTCACCTCCGCCTTCAGAAAACTCCCAGCCGTTAATATAATTGCAGTTTCTAAAAAAGGGAGATGGGTCAATATTGTGCTGCTGAAAAAGCGACCACCTCCGTCCAGAGGGGCCCTCCGGAGCCTTACTCAAAGGATGGGGGGGGGGGTGGAGAGGCAAATGCAGACGGGCTTACTTTCCTGGAACACCCTGCCACCGCCCTCCATTCAAGAGCACAAAATTTAGCTCTATGTTGGGGGGGGAGGGAGGTGAATGCCAAAGGAAAGAATTATCTATCACCAATTTTTGGTTTTAATCATTCTTTCGATCCCATTGTCATTTCCTTCCTCCCTGCCTTCTTCCTCCCTCCCTTCTTCCTCCCTCTGTTCTTCCTTCCTTCCTCTCCTCCTCCATCCCTCCCTCCGTTTCTCCTCCCTCCCTCCCTCCCTCTGTTCTTCCTTCCTTCCTCTCCTCCTTCCTCCCTCCGTTTCTCCTCCCTCCTTCCGTTCTTCCGCCATCCCTTCCTTCTTTCTTCCTTCCTCCCTCCCTCCCTCCCTTTCGTCAAAAAAAGAGAGCAAAACACACACACACATACAAACGGGCTTTAAGATGAACACTCCCCCCCCCTTCGCATCGCCACCGCAACCCGGCTCGTTTTATTAACCAGAAGTTTTAAGCTTTCCTCCTTCCCCGTTTCACCAAAATGAAAAAAAGAAAGAAAGAAAGAAAGAAAGAAAGAAAGAAAGAAAGAAAGAAAGAAAGAAAGAAAGAAAGAAAGAAAGGTGCAATTTCCCCTAAAGCTGGGAAGCGCCGCGTTTTTTCTCCCAGCCGCTTGTTTTCCTTCTCCCAAAGGAGGCCGGGGCTGCCCTTCCCCTCCCAAGAAGGAATTCTAAGGCAAAACCTACACTCTGCCCCCCCACCCCACCCCTTTGTTCCCCACCAAGGCATCTAATCCCGTAGGCTTTGACCTATTTCGGATACTTGCAATACCGATCCGTTTATTATTCCACGGATGCATTTCAGGATGGCGCTCTCTGCTTAAGCTCAAGAACTCTCTTTCCCCTGCTTGAGTTTTTCAGATGGGGAGAGGCGGGTGGCGAGGCCTCCTCGGCCATTTCGACCACAATGAGGGGGTTGGATTTCATGACCTCTAACGTCCCAGTCCTGTCTACATTTTAAATATCTTTTCAACTGTCTCCAGGAATTTCAGGAAAGAATTAAAGGGCTTTCAAAACCCTCCCTGGCATTTCCTGTTGTTAGATCGAGGATGGATCCAATGGGAAAGGGGCAGTGGGCAGTTTTTCTCCAGCAGCGCTTCGGAAGGCCTTCTAACCTTTAATTTTGGGCCGAGGAACCGACGGATTCGTTTTAAGGACGAGCAACGGATTCTCTCAGCTCCTTTCCCAGCTGGCGTCCCCCCCCCCCCGCCCCTCACCCCGCCATCCTTGGAAGCAGAATTAGAGTCCTTGGATGCCTCGGGAAAGATTACACTTGGGAGGAGTGGGACGTAGAATCTCCCTCAATTCCACTTTGAATTACCTGCCAATCCAGGATCTGTCTTCGACACCTGGCATTTTAGCAACTTTAGCTGGCTGGACTTCTTTTTTAAGAGCCCCGCAAAAGAGTTCAGACAGCGACGCTGTTACTGAGCGGGCTAAAAGTTCCTTCCTTCGTGCCTTCCTTCCTTCCTTCCTTCCGTCTGTCCACCCACCCACCCACCCACCATCTATCCATAATAGCATGGATAGAGTAATAGGCTCAGGCTCCTATCTCCGTCTCCCCCCACTTTTAAAATGAAAAGTAGAAGCGGAGACTCGTTCGGGAGACCACTCGAAACGGCGGCTTTTTTCCTGCCTTGTGCAGAAATTGTTCAGCGCAAAATAAAATAAAAACAACCCAACAGGAGATGCTGGGTTTCTAAAATCCTCTCTTTCTACCCTTGTTCGTAACAGCCCCAAATTCTTCAAATTCATGCCCTAGGTTCATTCATTTGTCTGATCTGCAGCCTCCCCAATCAATTCTAAGTAGAGATTTATAGCCAGATTTTTTTTAAAAAAAAAACATCCTTGGATTGCAGTTTATCTCCGTTTAATGTTATTGTATAAATTCACTCGTGCTTTCTAAAGGCGAGGTATATCGTAAGGGGGGCGTTATATACGTCTTTAACGATTTTAAAATAGTATATTAACATATGCTTATTGCATATTTTAAAAAGCTGTTTTTTTAGGACAGCTATCCTGGATATTCCAATGACATGGGTTTAGGAAAAGGAAATTAGAATTGCTTTGCCAATATTCCCGAGGCTCCAAATTCAGGAAAGTTGGAACAGAAGTTATAACACTGAAGGTGAAGGAAAAGCAACGCCAATAATAATGGTCTGTAGAGATTCTCAGTCCTCCAGGTCCTGGTTGCCCCAAAAATGCTTTTTCGGGAGGCAACTGGACTTTCTTGGGTTTTTTTTTTCTTTGAGGACTTTTCGCTTCTCATCCAAGAAGCTTCTTCAGCTCTGACCGGATAGTGGGGAACGGAAAGATTTATGGGAGTCGGAGGTGGGGGTGGGGGTGGGGGGAACCAAGAAACTCCAGTTGCCTCCTGAAAAAGCACCTTTGGGATTTGAGAAGTAAATCTGCTGGCGGCTGGGAAAGACCCAACTTTATTTCGAGGCAGAAATAAAGCTGGAAAGGATGCCGCCGCCGGAAGTGTGATTTTTGGATTATTGCAATAATAATTTTGGATAACAAGGAATAAAATATATAACAAGGAATAAAGAGAGCTCACTCTCTTTATTTGTCACTCGCTTTATTTATCTCTCTTTTGTCCAGAGTGCCAACACTGAATGGGTGCCCTCTGCCACCCCCAGTTGCGCATTTCTCTCCAAAAAGAAATTCCGCCAAAAAAAATATGGTCCCCTTGGAATAGCCCATAGACACACAAACACACACACACTCACACTCATAAACACACACACACACCACGCACAACCTCCCTCTGCAGGAGCAGCGTTCCTTGGTACCATAAAGGAGAATACGTTAAAATGAGTCGGGGTCTATTCTCTCCACAGAGTCTAATTCCCTAGAGATTTCTGGCGTCCCCCACCCGTCCCAGCCACCTCCCACCGTTTATTTCATTGCTATTATTTCTAATCAGTGAGAGCAGGGTTAGAAGGAGATTGGGAGGAAGGAATGCCCTTCATTCCTTTAGGTGTGGGCACGAGGTGGGTGCATTTTACTTATAAGCAGCTTCTTGAAGAAATGCGGTATGGCCTGAAAGATCCCAGAACTCCACACCTTTCTTAGGTGGCCAATTCCAAGGCTCTGTCAAACTTGGCCGAAAGGAAACTGGATAAACGAACAGAGAAGTTTAGCTTCTTTTTCTTAATTGTTACACAGAACATTGCAGTCTCCTTTCCTTTTATTTCTTTCTCCCCGCTCTTCTTTCCTCCTTTCCTTTTTTTCTTTATTTTCCTTTCCCTTTTTCTCATTCCTTTCCTCTCCCTTTCCTTTCTTCCCTTTCTCCTTCTCTTTCTCCTTTCCTCTCCTCTCCCCTCCTCCACCTTTCATTTCCTTTTTAATCTTCTTTTTCCCTTCCCTTTCTCCTTTCCTCTCCTCTCCTTCTTTCATTTCCTTTCGTCTCTTCCCTTTTTTCTTCTTTCCTCCTCTCCTTTATTTTCCTTCCTCTCTCTCCCTTCTCCTTTCCTTTCCTTTTCTCCTGAGGCTTTGGGAACACGGCTGACATTTTCCATTTCAGGTTTTTAAAACGCGGCTTTTTCGTCCGCGCCAAAGAGGCCGACCACCCGTTCCTGACTGGAGCCATTTCTCTCCCCCAAGATCACCCTGCCTCTTTTACCAAAACTCGCCATCAAATATGCCGCTACCGGACATTCGGGCGGCAGCAGCAAAGGCGGCTCGACCCTTTCAGCCCACCGGCGGGGGCCGGGCTACGGAGCGCCTTTCCACCCGCGAGTGTTACAGTGGCTGCTTCGTTTGCCTGGACAGCGCCGGACACCCGGTCCTGAGCTTCCTTCCCAGCCCAGACTGGAGAAATTGGGGGACCGGGCAGGGAAGAAGCAGGAATAGGGCCGGTTGCAGGAAAACCGATCCCCTAGCAATTCAGGGAAGCCCGTCTGAATATGTGTCCCCCTCCCACTCCCCCGGAGAGTCGGTTATCTCGTCCCGGGCCCCAAATTCAGCCTCAGCTCAGCCAAGCCTCCCCCGGCCCCCTTAAAAGTCCCCCTATAGAACGCAACGACTTTGCTTCCCAGGAATGCTGCGACCATCCAGGCCGATTTGCACCCCCTCCAAATATGCATCCCCCCCGTCGCCGAAAGATCTCCCAGCAGGCCGGGTGGGCAGCGGCAGGCCTCTTCCAGACCTGGGAAAACTCGGGGGGGGGGGAATGGTGCGTGAGGGACCGTCAGGATTGGCTCCAGGTTTAATGCAACCGTTGCCCCCTCCCCCAAAGGCTTCCGTGATCTTTGGCCCGCTGGCTGGGTGGAGGGCTGCTTGGAAAGACCTCTGGCACAAAGACGCCCTCTCCCATTCTCTCCCCCCCCCCCAAGCCAGATTCCAATGTAAGCCCCGGGAGCTGGAAGGAGATAAAGCCGGCCAGCCCACACACACACACACACACACGCGCGCGCGCGCGCGCGCGCGGAGAGGGAGGGGGGAAACTGGGGGAGAGACGGGCCCAGAGAACCCCCTTGCCTTCGCGCTCTCGCCCTCCACCCTCCGCCGCTCTCGCAGCCTCCCCCCCCCCCACTTTCCCTGGGATGAAACAGAGGTTTGGGATTCAGCCAACCACCCGCGAAGCATTCCGGCTCTGATAACCCCTTAATCAGGGGTAGAACTACCTGCCCGCGTGTGTGCGGGGGAGGGGGGAAGGGGGTGATCGTCGGAGGAGAGATTTGCTTTCGGAGGAGCGGGTTTG
This sequence comes from Natrix helvetica, assembly GCF_964273705.1. NCBI lineage: Eukaryota > Metazoa > Chordata > Lepidosauria > Squamata > Natricidae > Natrix > Natrix helvetica. The sequence goes on along the minus strand of NC_138561.1, from coordinate 21,221,101 downwards.
AGATGGGCGAAAGAATCCCCCCTCCCCAGCCTTTCCGCCGCCTTTCCCATTGATTTAAAAAAAAACATGCCTGGCCTTTTTTCAAATGTTATTATCTGCTGGTTTTGATGCTTCTCATATTTTATTGTACCCCCACTCCTTCTGCGAGGGGGGATGAACGGTTCTTAAATAGGATAAATAAATAAGCAAGGGTTTTTAAAAAAAACCCCTCTCCCTTTTTACCACCCTGTAATAATCCCTTAATTCGGAGTACAAATAAGCAAGTAAATGAAATGCTCTCGCGCCCTTGGTTCTAACACACACACACACACACACACACACACACAGAGGGGGAGGGGGCTGGATCCACGGGACGGTTCCGAATCTTTTTCGAACAACCCAATCGATTGAGGAAGGGGAAAACAAAGCCATTTTATCAATCCAATTTTTGTCCCGTCTGAAAAGCGTGAAGGGATTGTCCACTTTGGACGCACGGTCGAAGACCAATTTGGGAGGATAGATTTTAAGTTACCCCTTGAGTGATCTCATTTGGATCCCGTCCCCGCGGTTACCTAGGACTCTGGTGGGTCCTTACAGGGTTCCTCGAATGGGCTGGAGAAAGAAGAGTTGGCAAAGGGCCCCGCAGGAGCTGGGACCCCGGTTTAGCCAGAAAAGAGAAGAGTTTACCCCGGATTTGGGGGGTGAGGAGGTGTTGTAAGTGTGTGGTGCTTTTCGAGGCCTTCCCGGATCTTCTCTTCAAACCCAGGGCTCTAAAACATCCCTGATTCCCCAGAACCCATTCCGGGGTTGGATCAGTCCTCCGCGGACCCACTCCTCTCCGCGGGGATCTGGAGATTCCCCAGCCCAGCCCAATTGTCAGGTCAGGCCTCCGCTCGACCTGCACGCAGGAATTCACCAGATGCGGAAGGGGATGGATACGGTGGAAAGACCACTTCAGTTGATGTTCTGTGTTTGTGTAAACCCCAGATAATGCTGGCTTCCTGACACACACACCCCGGGGAAACCCCATTTCTCTGCCTGAACCTGGTCGCTGGGCTTGGCTGCCATCCAGCGATCGCATTTCTAATCAATCTATCTGCAAAATACTTTCGCGTTTGCACCAGCTATCAGTTCTTGGAACGGTCTGAAGGTTGACTTCAGCTTACTTCAAGAACTGTGCCAGCAAGGGATTCTGGGAATCGTAGTTCCCACGCCTCTCGTGGGTATAAAGTTAGGAAGAACTGATGCGTGCTATCCTGAAGCATCAGGATGAGGTGCCCTAAATCAAACAAAAATAAGAACTGATTAGCCAGTGGTTAACCAACTCTACTTTTTTCATTAACTGGGCTTTTAGCTTCACTCCTACTTCCCTCCCCTTTTTACTTTCACATCCACGTGTATCCATATGTAATTACGTGGGCATGAAATTGGTGTGTTTCAGTGTAGAGGTTTGTTGCGTATGAATTTATCCAGATAAAAAGTTGGATTCCATCACAGCAACGCCTGTGGGAGGCGGCGGCTGTCATACAAAATTCAAAAATGAGTGGACTTAAAAAAAAAAACTTCAAAGGCACATAAGGCTGACTCAAAAGACAGATTTAAAGTCCAGTTTTTAAGGTGGGTCACTTTATCTCCGACAATCCAACAGCCACAGATTCCTGGCAGAAAAGCAGCGGACAAGACTGACCCAAGATTGAGAAGGCTGAGATTATGACAGGTGAAGATCAGAAAAAAAATAAAAATAAAACAACGATGTCTATGGATGGAGATTCTCAATCTCCCAGGTCATGGTTGTCCCAAGGATGCTTTTCTAAAAGGCAACCGGATTTACTTCTGGGTTTGTTTGTTTTTTCTTGAAAACTAAAAAAAAATATTGTTTTCCTCAAAACCATGAATGTGAAAAATAAGAAGAGAGGTATCTTTGGATGATGGTTTCAGATCTTAAGTTCTTGAGTTCTTAAAAGCAAAGATTGAAGACCTCCAGACTGTCAGTCCTAGATAAATCGAGGCTGACCAGGTCCTTGATATGCATAGATTGACCAAATGGGCAAATGATGTGAGTGGATGGCGGATGAGACACATGGAAAGCAGTAGCAACATATAAATTAGATGACAGGGATCATAACAGGAACATCTTTGGATGAACTCCACCTTAGTATATGACCATTGAAGTATTGACCATGCGTTGACCATGGGTCCACCAGAACACCAACCGGACTTGATAGCCAGAGAAGAGAATCTTTGTCGCTCAGAATTTAGCTTAGTTGTCAACAGCCAACAGTCAACAACCAAGCTCAGAGAGTATCAGGACTTGATAACCCCTAATGCACGCCCACCCACGGACAAACTGGATCGCACTTCCTATTCTCCCCAGCCAACACGACCAACAGCTTCCTGAAACGAGCTGCTTCCTGAAACGAGCTGTGTTATTCAGAGTAAGGTTCTGCAGCATTATTGGTGTCTACTTGGTGTCAACTCAAATTCTAGAGAATTGCCCGGGGGTGGGGGGGTGGGTGGGATTGATCCTCAAAACTGGCAAAGGGTTTTTTCTCGGAAGGAGTAAAAGATGAAGAATGGGACACAACTTTTAGCCATTGGTCATCAAAGGTTTGGCTAACAGAGTGCTGATTTTTAGCAGCAATTTCAGAAATGAGAAGGGAGTGGGGGTGGGGGTGGGCAGACCTGGAATTGGTTATGTCTAATTTAATGAAGAGTAGGACCAGGGGTGACATGATAGCAGCCTTCCAATATCTCAGGTGTTGCCACAAAGAAGAGGGAGTCAAGCTATTCTCCAAAGCACCTGAAGACAGGGGAAAAAAGCAACGTGGACATTAATCAAGGAGAGAAGCAACCTAGAATGAAGGAGAACTTTCCCGACAGTTAGGAGAATTAATAAATGGAACAATTTAACTCCAGAAGTTATGAATGCTCCAATATTGGAAGTTTTAAAGAAGAGATTGGACAACCATTTTTCATGAAATGGTATTTCATGAAAATACCATAAGCAGAGAGTCAGATTAGAAGACATCCAAGGTCCCTTCCAACTCTGTTATTCTAAAAGAAAAGGTATCCTCCTTGAACAGGGGGTTGGACTTGAGGACCTCCAAGGTCCCTTTCAACCCTCCTGTTCAAACCTCTCCAGCCTGGACGCTTAAAGCCCTCCAACATCTTTTCCTAAGGGTTTTCAAAATAAATTGTTCCTTCTGCAACAACCCCCTCCGTGCTTCCCAAGCCATGCGTCCAGGGCTAAAATCAGTTTTAATAATAAAACTGAATCCGTTTTAAAAATCATCAGCCAGAGGGATGTACACGAACGAACGTGTGTGTGCCTACACACCACCCTCACCCTAAAGAGAACAGATGAGGAGCAACCACTTAGCCAGCCTTGGAAAAGGTGAGCGTGCTGGTGTGTGGCTAGTTTGAAGATTTCCAGGAAATCTGAAAAAGAAGATAAATTGAGAAGTGGGGATTAAAAAAACTGTCCTGGAAAGTGAGGGGGAAAGCGAATTGATTTGACTCGGTTGCAGGAAAGCTTGTTGCGATATTTGTCTCCGGTTTAGCTTCACGAAGATTTTAGATTGAGTCAAGCAGTGCTATTGATTCGGATTAACTCCTTTGTCTGGATGGATTTACAAGGGCGGCTGGTTGCTTTGAAAAGCCAAAAGGGATCACTAGAAAAGGGGCGAACATCGTCTCCGCAGAAATAAATAAATAAATAGATACATAAATGAGGAAATAAGTAATAAGTAAGTAAGTAAATAAATAAATAAATAATCCGATAGGTGGAGAGAAAGGCCAAATCCAGTCTAAACATCTGGCAGGCTGGGTGAACAACACAACCAACCTAACAACGATAAAAGAGGAAGAGGAGGGAGTCGAAAAGAAAACTTGACACTTGCCCAGATGCCAATATCGTGGTTGGCGCACTTGGTGCCATCTCAATAAATAAACAAATAAGGAAGTAAATAAATCTGGGAAAAAAGTACTTGTGGACACAGGAATGGACGAGATCTCAATACAACGGTGTTTTGTTTTGTTTTTAAAGTAAGAGCGAACTAAAGATTGCTGGATGATTTGGGGTTTGCTTTTTTTAACAGAACGCAAATTATAATTCTTGGGAAGGATGGGAGAATCTTGTGTATGGAATTTCTCAGCCATCCAGGTCATGGTTGTCGCAAAGATGATTCCCCCCCCCCCCCGCTCCTTGAAGACGTTTCACTTCTCACCCAAGAAGGTTCTTCTGTTCTGAAGAAGAAGCTTCTTGGATGAGAAGTCAAACGTCTTCAAGAAAGAAAGAAGCAAAAAGTTGCCTCTTGACAAACACACCTTTGGGAGGGACGGAGAGACTTCAACGAGATCTGGCAAAGGGTGTGCAAATGATACGGATGACGTTGCTACTAATAATAGGAAATCGCCCGTAAGGAGCCCTGCCGAAAATTTGCCCCCCCCCCTTACCTCCCCGCCTAACCCGCTACCTCCGGCACAGCTCGCTCCCTCACAACCTCTTGTCAACACCTAGGGGTTGGGATACACACGCGACAACCAGCCAACCTGGTTTTGTCACTCCTTTCGCCTTTGGCTTGAATAAAGGCGGAGGATTTCTCTCTTCCACCCTCCCTCCCTCCCCCTCTCTCTCTCTCTTTCTCCCCTCTCTCTTTCTCTCCCCCCTCTCTCTCCTCTCCCTCCCTCCCTCCGTGTGTGTGTGTGTGTGTGTGTGTGTGTATGTACACGAGGCAGGGGAAGAGCCGCATAGGAGGCCGGTCCTCTCTTTCCCTGCCTGGCTCCTTAGTGTTAATGAAAACCAGGGCCAAAGGCTGGGGTGAGCGCCGACGCGCGTCCGACTCCGTCCTCCCCGTGGGTGGTCTGACCTTTGATAAACAAGACCCTTTCCAGAGAGAAGACCCCCCCCCCCCGCTCCCGACAACCCAGGCCTTCCTCCTCCGCCTGCGAAGTCTGCTTCTTTTTTCGACCATAGTAGCCAGATACATTTCCAGCTTCGAATTACCCTCTGGCCCCACCCCGCTCTCTCCGGCCAAGACTCTTTCGCTTAAGCAATTAGCCAGTAAAAATACCCGCAGGGGGAAAGGGACGCGGGAGGAGAGAGGAGAAAAAGAAATACGGCAACGGCGTTCCGACTCTTTCGAAGCCAAAATGTGACCGGGAGACGTTGCAAACATTTGACGGGCGAATAGGTGTCCCGCTGGTTTCCTTTCAGAGCGGCAGGGCGCGCGCGGATTGAAAAAGAACGAACGAAATAGGCGGCGTGCAACGCGATCATACGCGCCTTTTTTTCCGCCTCTCTCCCCGAGATGGCTCGTTGTGCAAACAATTTGGATGAGAAAGAAAGAGAAAGAGGGAGGGAGGGAGGGGGGGGGAAAGAAGAGAGGGAGGGAAGGAAAGGAAGGAGAAGGAGAAGGAGAAGGAGAGAGAGAAGAGAAAGAGGGGGAGAAAGAGGAAAGGAATTAGGGGGAGATAGAGAAAGAAGAGAGAGGGGGAGGGAGGGAGAAAGAGGGGGAGGGAGAAGGAGTGAGAGAAGGGAAAGAGGGAGAGAGAAGAAGGGAGGGAAAAGGAAAGAGAAGAAAGAAAGAGGAAAAGAGAAAAAAGAGAGAGACTCCACAGGAAAACAAACACTCAGGTGCTACGGAGGCTTTGCATCCATGTATAACACACACACACACACACACACACACACACACACACACACGCAAAATTCCTTACTCTTCTCCCAAGGGGCTTCTGGAAAAATCAAGGGAAACGTGAATTTCGGAGAACTGGGGAGAATAACGACCGGGGTAATTCTGGCCACCTTGTTCTCTCCCTTCCCAATAAAGAACTGGATGGCCCACTTTGCTCCACCATTCCCAATAAACCCGGCGGGGTTTCCTCCTTTAGGAGAGGTCTTTAAAACGGCAAGGTTTTAAAGTCTCGGTAAGGAACTGCCAGGAAGAGCGCTCGGTTTTCCGACAAGGGAGGAAAAAGATATATTGAAATTGCGCCTTTTTTCTTGCAATCTGGAGTGCCCAACCGCTCCCTCCAATGAGTCTCCTCTTAGGATCAGGCAACCCGCTTCCCATATCCCTGTACAGCGCCTGACACCCTGTCAAAATAGGGGGGGGGGACACAACAGCTTGTGCCTCCTCTCTTTCCCCTTCCCTTAAAAGAGGTTGTCTGAATGTAGTTCGATTTTGGGAGACCCAGCCTAGAAAAATTGCGGCTTTAAAAGAGTCTGTCTGTCTGTCTGTCTGTCTGTCTGTCTGTCTGTCTGTCTGTCTATCTATCTATCTATCTATCTATCTATCTATCTATCTATCTATCTATCTATCAATCATCTATCTATTTATCTCTCTCTCTCTCTCTCTCTCTCTCTATCTCTATCTCTATCTATCTATCTATCATCTGTGTTAGACGCCCGACGTCAATGGACTAAAAACAAGGAAGGCAAGAAGGCTGTTGGTAAAGGCCACAGGTTGTTTTGCGTTCCTTTCTTTGCAGCGAAAGCAATACCTTTAGCATTAAATAAAGAAGGAAGACCAGAGAAGGGGGATTTTATTGCACTTTTTAAAATCTCACGTACCCACCCCACTCCCACCCACTTGGCATCCCAAAACAGGATCCGGGGATGCACCTTAAGCTTTCCTTGGGAGAAAGTCCTTGGGAGAGAGGGAGATAGAGAAGAGGGGGGGAGAGAAGAGAGAGAGGGGAAGGGAAAGAGAGAGGAGAGAGGGAGAGGAGAGAGGGGGGGGAAGAGAAGAGAGTGGGGGGGAAAGAGAGGGGAAAGCGAGAGAGGGAAAGAGAGGAGGGATAGGGGGGAAGAGAGAGAGAGAGAGAGAGAGAGAGAGAGAGAGAGAGAGAGAGAGAGAGAGAGAGAGAGAGAGAGAGAGAGAGAGAGAGAGAGATGGGCCTACTCACAAACCAGGCCTGATCTCCAAAGGAAAGGGAATATTAGAGAGGGGGCCAATGCCCAACACAGACTTTAGTGACTCCATTCTATTCAACTTTATCCAGCTGAGATCATGTCTAACCCCCGTGCCTGCCTGGATTTTGCCCGATCCTCCCTGGGAAGCCGAATCACTTTGTCGGGCGAATAGGGGAAAATTTACTTGCAAGGGCCTACTACCCCGAAGAAAACTTTCCTTCCTGGCTAAAACCAACCTTATATACCCCAAACCCACGGCGCTACTCCTCGGAGGTCTTCTGCTGAGAGATCCCCGAGCGGGGCGCTGAAATTTGGAGAGTGAAGGAGAGGAAGAGGAAGGTCAGCCAGGACGCAGCGGCCTCCAATTCCCAGGACCCGCCCAAGGAGGCCCCGAGGAGCTGAGATACCTTTTCCCTGCGCCGAAAACGCTCCGACCTCTTTCAAAGGGAAGAAGCTGGCTCACCGGAGCTGCTTTTTAGCCCCTGGCAACCGAAGAGGGAAAAGAGAACAGCGGGGTGGGGGTGGGGCGGTAGCTTGGACCCGCTTGCTGCTATGTTTCGCGAACTTGCTGCAGGAGGAAAGCGAAGGCGAGCCAAGCGAAAGAAGGGGGAAACGGTGTCAGTGATGGTGGAGGGGGGAAGATTCGGGCTAGATTCTGCCGAGCACTGCTGCGTTCTGACACCCAAGAGAGGCTTGCAAACAACCCCACCTGCTCGGGTCGGGAGAAGTCCTGCCGCTCCGAAACTCGTGGGGGAGGCAGCTTAGCGACCCATCATCCACTGCTTGGCGTTTTGCAGGGAAAGGAAGAGAGGCCTCCGCCCCGAACGGCGTGCAGTCGCGTGGGGATGCAGGCCCCCCCGGCTGTCGCGTAGGAGGTTTGGGGAGGCCAGCCCTCTCTCTACACGCAAAGGAAGGCGGTTTCACACGACCTTTCCCTTGCTTTAACCCCCACCCTCTCTTCCTCCCACCTCCCCGCGAACCGGGCTTCCTTCGCGGGGCCTCTGGAGAAGTTTTTTTTTCTTCTCCAGCCGGTTGCAGAACAGGCGCCCGTGTCTGTTCTAAGCCCCGGCAGAGAAAATTTTGCGGTGAAGAACGCGGGACGAGTAAAGCAAGACTTGAAGTTGCAGTTTCCCAGCCGGGGGAAACCTGTACGCCTGAGTGCCTCGACCCCCAGGCACAAACACACAAACACAAGCGCGCGCGCATCCCCCCCCCCGCAGTTGGCATCAAGTCACGGCCTTAAACCAGACCTCGGCCTGAGAACCTGAGCAGAAAAACTCCCCACCTCCCACTCCCCTTTAGACCCTCCCCACACCAAAAACGTCCCTGACAGGAAGGCGCAAGCTGGCAATATGTCTCGCCCCTCCCCGGCATTTCCCCCCCCCCCAATACTCTTCACAGCGAGTCTTGTGCGAGGACAGCCCCGCAAGCGGAGCCTTTCGGTTGCTCCCCCCGTCTCTGGGTTGCAAAACGACTAGAGAACTAGCCCCCTTTTTTTTCGCTCCGCGGGTCCCTTCCTCGGCCTGCCGGCGAGGATCCGAAGGGAAGGCCTGTTTCTGCTGCGATTGAGAAATTTGATGGGGTGTGTGTGTGTGAAGAAATCTCTCTGTCGCCTCCCCCCGCTCTTTTTTTATCATGGAGACAAGAAAGACTGTTATGGGAGGGGGGGGGCAGATAAGTCGGTTTGTGAAGTGAAATAGCTCTGGGTGATCTCACAGACGTGCGAGGCGCCCCGCAGACGGGCGATGCCTCGTTCGCAGCGGGGATCCCAAAACCGGCCCGAAAATCAAAGTTTCCTTTTAGTGAAAGGCCTTAGGAAAAGCATGTCTTCCCTCACCCCCGTCCTCTCCCCCTCCCTAAAGGGAGAGAAAAAAATTCCCTTTTTGGTCTTTTTTGGGGTCGCCTTTGGTGGCGGCGGGCTGTTCAGTTTATACACACCAGGCCTTCAGCATTTAAACTATAAAGAAACAGGAGGGGGGGAAGGGAGGGGGGCAGACTTGTTGATCTTTCTCCTTCCACCGCCCCCCCCCAACCATTAGGTGCTGAAGCTAAAGCTCCCCACCTCTGCCCTCCGCCGCCCCCCTTAACAACTTAATGGTGCCAAATTTACCAGGCGCGCTAGCAAAGAGGATGGGAAAATCGGTAAGTGGCTTACCTTGTTGAATGGCTTGGAGCCCGGAGAGTAGATGAAAAGGATTTCCGGGGGGGGAGGGTGTTCATTAAAAAATTTTAAATGAGGGAGGAGGATGAAGGAAACCAGGAAAATCCTGGTTTTGGGCTCTCCCACCCGCTTTATTCAGGGGTTGTTTGCGTGGACGCGCTGAACAAACACGGCCCCGCGCGCGCGCGCGTGTGTGACACCCGTTGCTCGAGAGAATCCAATAATACCAACGCTTCGATACTTCTTTTTTTTTCCCCCAGAAGAAAATGTTTAAACTGAAGGGGGAGAGAGAGGAGGGGGGAGAGAGAAAGGGAGAAAGCCCCAACAAACAGCAATTTCAACTGTGTGGGCCATTCGGAGCCCCGAGCGGGGGGGGGGAGGGAGGGAAGGGGAGAAGCCTCTGGACTTCTATTGAAGAAGGCTCGGGGATGTGTTTACGTTGCGTTGTATAAACATCCTTCTTGTCTGTCTGTATCTCGCGAAGGCATCACAGCCGGCTTTCTTTCTTTCTTTCTTTCTTTCTTTCTTTCTTTCTTTCTTCCTTCCTTCCTTCCTTCCTTCCTTCCTTCCTTCTTTCCTTTCATTTTTTTGGGTGGGTGGGTGAGCTAAACTCACCCTTGAGATTATATATATATATATATATATATATATATATATATATATATATATATATATATATATATATATATATATATATATATATATATATATATATATATATATATATATATATATATATATATATATATATATATATATATATATATATATATATATATATATATATATATATATATATATATATATATATATATATATATATATATATATATATATATATAAAATCAAGGGTGAGTTTAGTTTTATAAAGAAAGAGAGAAAGAAAGGGAGGCAGAAAGAGAGATAAAGAGAGAGGGAGGGAGAGAGGGAGACAGAGAGAGAGTCTTAAGATCATCAATTATATCGTTTTCTCCCTTTTCGTAAACAATATTGTGTAATTACCATTGTGGGCTAATTTGTTTTTTTCTTTTTTCCCCTGAGGGGCTGATTCATTTGGGGATCCCCCGAATCAACGTCTCTAAAACGTGGGGTCCCCCCCCCCCAATTTCATGCATCTAGGAGGTGAATGTCACCAATGCACAAATACACGTTTGCAATGGTTGCGGATTTGGGGGGGGGAGCCATGCGGGAGTGCTTTCCCCGAGGTGGGGGTGGGGTGAAGTATCTGAGGGGTGCGGTAGTCCAACCCATCGTAAGAATCAACTTTTCGGCTACAAATAAATACCGCAAACGTCACATCTGACCGGAGAATGGGTGGCATTTAAAAAAAACAGACCTACAAGGTAACAGTATTTTACGTGGGCGTATCTTCTTCCCCCTCCCCCTCCCCCTCCCAAAAGGAGAAATCTTGAAGAAAATGGACGGAGGAGGGGGTGGGGGCAGAGGAGGGAAGGGTCTGCTAGATGTTGAGTGGAGATTCACTAACATCTTAAGCCGGCTCCATACTAACCCAAAGACTGTATTATTTACTGCAGTAAATCCGGAAAGGTCTCCGCTGGTTGGAGAAGCGCCTTCCCCCGCTACCCCCCCCCCCGCCACAAGCTTTCGAGGGAGGGGGCCGCCCAACCGAGGCCTAGAATCAGTTCAATTCAATTCAAACCTTTAATGTCAGAGTACAACATGTGTACAATGAGATTGGCTGAGCCTCCCTTCGTGCGCGCGCGCACACACACACACAAACAATACAACTCACAGTGAGTTGTAACTCTACAACATTCCCTTAGATGGGCGGGGGGAAAGGTAGCAGTTGTAGGAGGACAAATGTTCTCCCTATTTTCCCCGGGGAGAAAATTGGGGTCTCCCTTTGGCTTCTCGCGGTCTCCCCGAAAGAGCGGAGGCCGAGCGAGCTTCTTCCGAGGGCGAACACGCGTTCCAGGTTGTTGTGTGAAGGCCTGCCTTCCTTCCCGGGACGGCAGCGGCGAAGTCCTTCTTTTCTAACAGGCCAAAGTGGACGGTGGGGATGTGGGAGGGGAGGGAGCGGGAGGGAAGGGCGAACCGCTTCAGAACAGCTCCGGGTTGGAGCAGAGGAGGAGCGGCTTTCCGCGCTCACCAATGTTGAGTTGAGCGGCGGCGGCGGGGGGGAGCAGGGGCAAGGGGCGCGGGGGCGGGGCCTGCTCCCTCTGCCTCTTACGTCGCGCTGTCAAGAGCCGCCAGGCGCCCGCTGACTCGCGATAAAGTGAAAGGCAGCCGTTTCGGCTGGGGGCAGACCGGCGATTCAACACGCAGAGCAGCAGCGGCGGCGGCGGCAGTTCCCGGACTGGCAGAGACCCGGGGGACTGGAAGGAGGAGGAAGCGCGGGGAAAGCGGGGTGGTGGGGGGAGGGAAGAAGAGAAGGCCGGATCCTCCGCGGAGCCTAGGAATCCGGAGGGGGGAAGGGCGAGGAGGAGGAGGAGGAAGAAGAGGAAGGAGATTGTAAATTAAAAGGAAGAGGCAGAGGAGGGAGGGAGGAAGGAAGAAGGAAGGAAAGAAAGAAAGAAAGAGAAAGAAAGAAAGAAAGAAAGAAAGAAAGAAAGAAAGAAAGAAAGAAAGAAAGAAAGAAAGACCCCTGTGCCGAAAAGCAGCAACCGCTGCTAGTTTGGATCCTCGGGAATAAATCCCGGGGTGGGGGCGGGAGTTGGACCCTTCCTTGCCAAGAGGGGCGCGCCTTCGCGTCACTGCTCCTTCTTTTCCGGGGTTCCTCCGAGGTAGCCGCCCGACGCAGTCGGCGCTTGGAGAACAAGAGCCGCCCCGCGGGATCGCAGGCCCTCGGCGGCGGAAGGCGGGTGCGCGCCCCCGCCCCTGGGGAGGCCAGTCCCCCTCCCTTCCCACTCCGGAGCCTGTCCTTAGGGTGGGGAGGGGGCGCTCGGTAGCCGTCGATGACCGCAGGGCTGCTGCTGCGCGCTCCTGCCTCTCGCCCGCCGCCGCCGCTGCCGCCGTTGCCCGGGGCCAGGGCGCTTGCTATGTCCGCAGCCTCCGACAAGCCCCAGCCGCCGCTCGGACCCGCCGCCGCCATGGAGGCCGCCTCATCCACCAGTTCCTCGACGCCCAGCAGCAGCGGCGGTGGTGGTGGCGGCGGCGGCGGTGGCGGCCCCAAGACCAAGAAGAGCAACGCGGGCATCCGCCGCCCGGAGAAGCCGCCCTACTCCTACATCGCGCTGATCGTCATGGCGATCCAGAGCTCGCCGTCCAAGCGGCTGACCCTGAGCGAGATCTACCAGTTCCTGCAGGCGCGCTTCCCCTTCTTCCGCGGCTCCTATCAGGGCTGGAAGAATTCGGTGCGCCACAACCTCTCGCTCAACGAGTGCTTCATCAAGCTGCCCAAAGGGCTGGGGCGGCCGGGCAAGGGCCACTACTGGACCATCGACCCGGCCAGCGAGTTCATGTTCGAGGAAGGCTCCTTCCGACGGCGACCCCGCGGCTTCAGGAGGAAGTGCCAGGCCCTGAAGCCCATGTACAGCATGATGAACCTGAATTTCAACCACCTTCCCGACAGCTACGGCTTCCAGGGACCCTCCTGCCCGCCCAGCAGCCTGCCTTTGGACGGGGGCGCCCTGGGCATGGTCAACGTGGACGGCATGGGTCTGGCCGGCCACTCCGTGCCCCACTTGCCTTCCAACGGCGGCCACCACGCCTACATGAGCAGTTGCAGCGGAGCCGGGGCCGCCTCGGCCGGAGGGGATTACGGCCACCACGACGGCTCGGTGCCCGCTTCCCCGCTGCTGCCCGGCGGAGGGGTGATGGAGCCGCACTCGGTTTACTCCGGCACGGGCCCCTCGGCTTGGGCGCCCTCGCCTGCCCCCGGCTTGAACGGCGGCGCCTCCTACATCAAACAACAGCCCCTCTCGCCTTGCAACCCAGCGGCCAACCCGCTCTCGTCCGGCCTCTCTTCGCACTCGTTGGAACAGCCCTACCTGCACCAGAACAGCCACAACCCTGCCGAACTCCAAGGTAAGGATCCGGGGACGGGCTGGAGACGGGCGGGCCCGAGCTTGGGGTGGGGTGGGGGCAACGGGTTCAAGGCTCCGGGAAAGTCGGAGGCAAGCGGCCGAAGGGCGAGGGCTTACGCCGCGGAGGTGAAGGCCAAGCGAGTCGGGGATCCGGAGAATGGGCGGCTGGAGAAGCTGGGGGGAAAGGAGAGAAGAAGGGACGCGGCTGGTCGCGCAGGGAGTGGCAGGCCTGGGGAGGGGAGGCTAAGAAGGCGAGAACCGCTCCGAGCAATTCCGGGTTGTGCCTCTGGTAGGGAATAGCTGGCCGCGGGACAAACCTCGTTATTGCTGGCGCGGGTCCCTTTCCCCTGCCTTTCCCCCCGCCGTGGGCCAAAGAGATTGCAGTCTCTTTCCCGTGGGGAAGGGAGCGAAGGGTTATCCCCCCACACACAAAGGCAGGTGAGAGACCTCCGCGAGAGGATGGCGTGGGTGGGTGGGGTGTGTTCCTACAAGGACCCCTTGTTTCGGAGGGCCCTAATGAAAAAGCGACTCTTTAGAAACGAAGCTGGAGGGGAGAAGAAAGAGGGTCGCAGGGGGAAGGGGAGATCGGCGGGGTGGTCTCCAGTCAGCCGAGGTGTGGATCAACCCGGCGGCGCCAGGAAGGGAAGGGCTCTCGCTCCCTGCCTGCAGCAGCCAGGATTTTCCCGCTTTCCCCAAATTGCTCAATTACCGCTGCCTCCCACCCCGAATAAATCCGAAAACAAATGCAAAAGGCGCCCCGAAACACGAGAACCCCCCCGCAGCAAAGCTCAAATATCTAGGCTGAAGAGTCCCTTTTGCCCCCCCCCCCATTCGTTAGCCTTAGAACTGTCCCGCTTCCCTCCGATTTAAGGGGCTAAAATCGAGGGAGGCGAAGAGGGAAAAGAATTTAACCGTCTCTTTTTCCGTCCTGGCAATCCTACCGCGGGTGATGTCAGAGCCTCGCCACGCGTGGATATTATTCTGGGTTTCGCTGCAATATTTCTTAGAAGCCGTGGACGCGGGAGGATAACTCGGCAAAATCCGCGGTTGAGGGGTCGCGATGTGGAACGAAAGATAGCTTGAAATCCCGACACGCTTCCATTTGGTTTTAATATTTGCTGCAGCCTACATTTTATGCAAATGTAATTTGGACAGAAATGATTGTTTGGGTTGGTCGCACAATCAGTCAGATGTTTAGACTGGATTTATCCACCTATCTGTCGAGTCTCTAACATTATTATCTTTATGGGTGGCATTTTTATCCACCTATTTATTTTGATTGAATCTTCAATTCGATTCACTGGTAATAACTTAACAGTTGAAGTTTTAATCAAGGACCTAAAGTTAATGTCTGAGAAGATAGGCAATTCCTAATAGGGTGTTTTTTTTTGGGGGGGGGGGGTGTTTTTTTTTTTTTCGAAGTCAGAATATTCAGGTCTGATAAATTCAAAATTTCCATATATCTTGGCAGCCCTTTGGATATTGGTCCAAAGACTCGTATTAATATTACTATTGTTATAATTAAAGATTTAATCTTCAGTTCAATTCACAGGCTGGGACTGGTAAAAATTTAAAAGTTCAAGTTCTAATGAAGAACCTAAGAGCTGCTGCTGCTGCTGCTGCTGTTGTTGTTGTTGTTGTTGTTGTTCTTATTATTATTATTATTATTATTATTATTATTATTATTATTATTATTATTATTATTATTATTATTATTATTCTATACATTTTAATTATGGCTGGCATTTTTATGCATCTGTCCAGCATTATTATTATGATTGGTCTCACAGTCAGCCAGATGTTTATTATTATGGTGATTATCCCAGATAATGCAAAATGAAGGCCATGGAGAGTAATAATTGAGAATTCATTCTTTCACTTCGATTTCCTTGTTCTGGTGGCCAAATAAACAGGAACAGTTTTAAAACGTGGAAACAAGTGGCTTTAGAAATGGGATTGAAACATATTTTAATTATCGGGAAAGACAACGGATATTAGCAGCGTAGCAGAAATCCCCATCGCAGATAGTAAGAAGTCCTGACTAAGTTTCAGATTTCACCTTAAATTGGTAGTTAGTCTTTTTAATTTGGTTTTATCTACTATGAGATTATTGGTGGAGGAATAACCTCTATAGGAATAAAATGGAGGTGTAATCCTTTAAAAAAAATTTTTTTTTCTTGGTCGTTTCCCTATCCTGCATCATATTTTTTATGTGCATCATACAAAGCCCATTTTTCTCGGAGTGTGTGAAGTAGCATTTTCCACACACTCTTAGCCTTCTTGGAGGATTAACTTATTTTCTGGATTCACACAACCCAGGAAGCTCCCCAAACAAAACAAAAGAAACAACATTTTTAAGGTCAGCAAAATGTATTGTGTCATCTGAACGCTCAGTTTTTCCCTGGTTAAACAGTGTCTTATGAATGCAGCTGGAGCAGAGTCGAGGCACCTGAAATAGGCCCTTTCCAGCTGGCCACCAGAGCTTTTGATGGCCGGGCCATTTCGCTTTGGGCACCTATTTTAAAAAGCTTCAAAAACGTCAAAAACTGTTAGTTTTGTCGTCTGCCTTTTTCTTGGTTTACAGAGCAAAATGCCATTAAGCGCGAGAATAATAATATTCCTTATAACAAAGCCTCCTTGCAAAGTTAATTACAAAAAATATCCCCTGCAATTAATTGATCGCTAAAATGATTTTTTCCCCCGACCCGCTTATTTGATTTTCCTCCTCATGAAATCGAGCTGGTCTTTTTACAAACGCGCGCCGTTCAATGCGTGGCATTCAGAGACCCAAAAATAAAATAAAAATCAAGTCCTTTCCAACTGTTTTTAGAACCGCCTTTTAAAACAGCTGCAGACATCGCCTTTTTGACAAGGTCCCTCCTCAGATAGGTCCCCGCTGAGAAATCTGGAGCCCTTTTGATGTCTGCCTTGTAAGATAGAAACGTCTTTCTTCCACCCACCCACTCCTGACAATTTTGTTTGTTGGACTGGGGTGGGTGGTGGGAGTTGTGACTTTCTCCTCGCTTTCCAACCGAAGCATCCTCAAACTCCGATTGAATCAGGATTCATTACTCCCTGTCTTCCTGCAAACTCGGCTACTTCCAAAAATATGAAGATGAAGAGGGGGTGGGTGGAAGGGTCCTACCGTTACTGATGGGGGGGGGGGAATCCACTCAATTTCTAAGCAGAGGGAGACACCAGGGACTTCACGGGGTCCATACATTGGTGAGTGCTGGTTTTCAAGAAAGAAAGTGAAATGTCTTCTTTTCCACGTTTTTCCTTCCCTCCCACCCCACCTCGCTTTCGGTTTATCTCTGGGTGGGGAGAGATAACCTAAGTAAGACCTCAATACAGTTGAAGTGGTGAGAAGGGCGCTTGGAAACTGACCAGGCCTTCAGCGCGAAACTGTCAAGTCTTTGGAAGGGTGGGTGGGGGGAGCCGCGAGGCCTAAAGAAAAGCGGTGGAGCCTCGCGTGGTTTTGATTCCCCACCCCATTTCAATTCCTCGTGGGTGGGGGAACCCAAACCCTCACCCGAAGACAAGGAGCCTTCAGAACTCCCCTCGTCCGCCTGGAACACGCGAGCCCCGCTTTGCGAATCTTTTTAGAATCGCGGCGGGAACGCGGGTGGGGGAATTGAGGGAGGGTCCGTGCGGGGCAAGGTTCGCAAAGTTGAAAGGAGGCCGCTTTGCGACCGAGGCCCCGCAACGGCCGCCTCGGGGTGGTCCGTGTGCGCAAAGATGGACCCCCCCTAGCAGGCACAGGGTTTCCCCTCCCCCGCTTCTTAAATCGGATTTAAAACAATTAGAGAATTCTAATTCAGAGAAGTCAGCTCGTTGCCTGCGCGTCCTTTGCGCGGAATCAAAACCAGGCGTCAAAGAGAGGATCTCCAACTCCGTCGGGCTGGTTTACCCAGTAGGAATCGGGAAATTATGAAATTCTACATTGGAAAGGATGAGTGGATGGCGCACAGATTCAACATTTGACGCCTTTGCGATTGTGGTGACACTCAAGACAACACATATGTGTCTCCTCCCTTTTGTGTCCCCATCAGTGCAAGTTTGAGGATCTCGTGGCAGCCCGGCGGAATGCAGTTAATGTTGCTAGTTTCTGGGCAAGATCTGTTTAATTTAATTAATACACAGCTTAATCTTGGTTGTTGTTTTTTATTTACCCGTTCATTGTTATGCTATGTAGTGAGCCTTGTTTTAATTGCGACGCTTCTGAGACCAACCAACCAACCCGGTTGGAAGGGAGAGAAGTTTTACTGAGGGGTGGAAGAAGTTAAAATCACGCCTCAGCATGACTGAGGGGCAATTATTCCAGGTAGCCCCCTATTCCCCCCCCCTCATATCTGTCCGTCAGAATGAAGGTGTGGTTGGTCTCTGCTTTGGTTTAAGTGGAGCGATCCGTTAATCCCACCAATCTTCAGATTTCGTCCAGGCTATTAACAAAGGACACCAAACAAGCAGAACTGCTTGAAGGGGAAAAAATTGAGAAGGGAAAAAGAGAGAAACTTTTTTTTAATGTATTTTTCTGGAGGAATTGACCGCCAGCATTTCAATTTCTTAATGCTTCCCGACCTCTCCGCCATTTTAGCAATGTATTGGCCAGGAGGTTTTAAAGAGGTGTGAAAGGACCTGGAGTTTGGTTTTTTTTAATAAAAAATCCAGTTTGGGCATAGGAACCTCTTCAAAATGTCGAGGAGCTAGAATAAATGCGGGTGCATGTAACATTTTCATTTACAAAGTAATATTTTTACTTTGGTTTGGTTTTTAAAAAACCCTCCAGAAAAAAAACTCGATAGCGCCTTTTCCGACTAACAAATATAATTTCCTACTTTGGAAAACGTGCTACTGGATGGATCCTGATTTTTAGAAAATAGAGAAACTCTTTTCCAAACAGAAATGGGAATGAAGGCAAAAACTACTATTACTACTTTTTAAAAAAGCATTTTGGCAGTGGTGTGTGACTGGGCACAGTTTTACCTTATCAAAAAATCTCTAAAAAGAAAATAAATAAACCGAGTTTAAGCTCTGCTTCTATCTCAGAATCTCGCTGTGGACTTGCTCAATCCTATAATACACCCTGCAAAGTGCTACCTCGAAATATTATTTAAAATAATTTAATTGGTCAAGTTTCTAGTTCGCAGACTTCGATTCTTTTGGCAGGCAGGACAGTCCTTGGAGTGCTGTTTAGTTCAAACGAGAAGGGAGTTGGCTCTTTTGGAAGGTTAAGGTGTAGGAGGAATAAGGAGCAGGGCAGTTTTGTCTGCTTAGAAGGAAGCCCCACTAAATTGGGTGGGACAAACACCCTAATAAATTAATATCTGGTTCCTCCTTGGACATGCATAACAGTCTAGAAAATGTCCTAGTGGGAAGAGTTGCTTGGAAACTGATGTTCCAGCTTGATTTCTTACTTGGGTTTAATATTTCCAAAAACTGTCAACAGCTGCAGATCTGTAACTATCTGTGCCAGAAATTATTTTATGGCTTAGGCTGATTTTTGCAGCCTCGACCATGCAAAAGTTGCAGGTCTCCGAGCAAGGAGCTCAAGGTCGAGCTCTGCTTTTCGTAAAAGGTCTGTTTGTGGTCCAGGATTTGGAAAAGCTTTCTTTACATCGATTGTAGATCTTCCGTAGGGCGCAGAAATCATGTAGTCATTAGAAACATTTTTTTAAAGAAATCAAGGGCTTGTTTTTCAGCGAGCTGGAGGGAAGCGAGCCCCCCAGTTCGTCAAGAAAGCTAAAGCGAGGCACACGAGTTACCACCCCACCCCCCTCCAAATTTTCTCCTTCCTCGGCCAGTCAGGAAACAGACAGTCCCATCCCATCCTGCAATTTGCAATTGGACAAAATTCCTATTCTGAACAAGTGGGAATTTCCTTAAGCCAAACACACACACACACACACACACACACACACACACACGAGAGGGGGGGAGCAATAATTTAATCTAATTGGATTTAACAGCTGGAACAGAAAATTTTCCATCCAGGAACAGAAGTTGGGCCAGTTGACATGGGAAGATAAAACAAATAACAATCTTGCAGGGATCCAGAGTTGATTAATTAATTTACTTCGTTTATCTTCTGTTTTTTTAAATTCCTAATGAATCAGTCATATAGTTTTTCACATAACTGACTTGCAAAACTCATTCCCCCCCCCCCATGCTTCCCACCTGCATTTTGGTGGGGAACAAAAATAGATTCGATTTTTTTTATCAAATGGGCTGTGAGTTTATGAGCAGTTTGTGATATGGTACTGAATTCTACTGTCCAAGGAGAGGGAACATTTGGCCATTCCACATTTTAAAAAACGCATTAGTTTGAGGCTTTGAAACCTCTGGCAGCCATAGGCTTGTATTCCCACACTCGTTGTCATAGCGGGCTTAACCATGGTTGACTCAAAGGCCTTAAACCAATTTGTTGGGTTTGCAATCACTAACTAATCAACAATGGCCGTTGGGTTGAAATATGGATAGTAGTTTGTGGCTCCATGTATTATAGACAGAAAATCATACAGATGATGCATTCAACTGAAATTAATAATTGGATAAAGACTTTTATTAGGAGTAACTATAATTTAATGGATACACTCAATGATATTATCCATCTGTATTTTGTCTAGCCACAGGTTAAAACTGTTGGCTGCTTTTTATTCCCTTCCCTCCCTCCCATCTATCCATCCATCAATCTATCCATCCATCCACCCATCTTCCCTCCCTCCCTCCCACACTATTTGAATGCTCTTTCTTTCTTTCTTTCTTTCTTTCTTTCTTTCTTTCTTTCTTTCTTTCTTTCTTTCCTTCCTTCCTTCCTTCCTCCTTCCTTCCTTCCTTCCTTCCTTCCCTCCTTCTGTCTGTCTTTCCATAGAGTTAGTCATTAAAGTTGGTGTGTCTTTAAAAGAAGCCCTCTGGTCAACCTCAGGAATATTCATACTTAAATTTAATCCCTTCCTATTATTGTCAGCTGCAACAAAAAATATTGTCTTCATCCTTGTCCAAAGCAAACACAATTTTAAAAAAAAAATCACCCTCTAATCCAGTAATTTTCATGCTGAACCAGGAAGCCTCCAGGGTGAGGCCATTTCTCTCTTCCTCTCCTTCAACTTTCTCTCTGCTTTGCTTCCAGGAATCCGGTACCATTCCCAGTCCCCGAGTATGTGCGATCGGAAAGAATTCGTCTTCTCCATCAACGCCATGGCTTCGTCTTCCATGCATTCAGGAGGCAGCGGCTCCTACTACCACCAGCAAGTCACATATCAAGACATCAAGCCTTGCGTGATGTGACAATGAGGCTGGGGAGTCCAACTCCCTTGGGGAGGAGAGGGAATCCCGAGGGATCCATGTGAAAACCATGTAGGACTTCCTGCTGTAACGCGCTTCGTTGGGAGCCACAAGACGTCCCAGAAGTTCTTCTGTTAGTTGTTCATGAGGTATATAAATATTCAAGATGTCCATGGAAGGAACACTCTGCCTTTTGGCAAAGGTGACGCATTTCGTGCGCCTTTTGGGGGGGCAGACCCCCAAATGCCCAGCGTTGCTTCTTTCGTCTTGGGAGGACCCCCCCCCAAAAAAATTCTCCCAGCCCCGAGACCTACACCCCTGTCCAAGAACCACTTTCGGATTCCTTCTTCCAGGGTCTAAATCCAGTCTCTTTCCAAAGCTGTACCCTGCCCCTTCCCTGCTCCAGCATGTAATGTTCCATTTTAATGAGTCTGGATGAGGATGGATTTTAGATGTGGGGGGACAGAGAAGATCCCACCCTACAAGAAAAGAACAGCTTGAAGAACAGTTCCCATGGCAGCAACTGGCGAGACTTTGAGGGGGGGGCAGTTTCTTCATTTGGCAAAGGTTGGCCTGTTATTCTGACTTTTTGGTCTTGGCGCTAAGGAGAAAATATATTCCGTTCACGATGTCTTTGAGCCCTCGTTCAGAGCAACGGAGAAATGAATCCCCCAATAATTCCTTTAAGGCTTTCTTCCAAAACCATGTCTCGTTTTCCAGCTTTTTCTCTATCTGAAGGGTTGGTGAGGTTTTTGAAAGAGGAGCCTCGCGGACAGACAAGCCCCCAAGCAGACCACCACCAAACACAGTAGGATTGGGACCACCTGGTACAAGGGCCTAGATGTTCTGAAACTCACTTTCCTTCCGGCTATACAAAAAAGCCTATTTTAAATATTAAGTACAAAATTACAAAAGCACTTTGAGAAATAAAGGTTGAAAATGGGAATAAAAAGACTAACAAGGCTCACATGCTTATTTATTCAAACTTCTTTTTTTTTAATAAACCCCAACAGTAGCCTTGATCCAGCAATATTGGAATGGTTCATGTGCCGGCAATATTTGCTGTGAAAATTGTATGGATGAAGAAAGACTGTGTGCTTGCAAGTGGGAATGTATGTTTCAAATGTTTCAAATATCAAACAGCCGTAAGGCACAATGACCCCTGCGTTTTATAGAAATGAAGGATGTTTTTTTTTGGGGGGGGGGAATCAACTCATTCATTTTATTTTTGCCTGAGAATAGAACTTAGAGGACACACTGATTTTAAATTTTATTCTGCACTGTATAAAAAATGTAATTATGGCAGAAGGGGTCTAGACTCCCCCCCCCCATTTTTTGTGTACATTCTTTTTTTTAATGGAATGCAAAAAATTTTTAAAATGTGTGGTATTCGTACACCTGGGACACAAGTTGTGTAAACTGTAAATAAATCAGCGTGAAGTAGAAGTCTGCATAATGGCATGTTAAGAATAAAAGTCAAAGGAAAATAATTCCTTTTTATTCTGGGACATTATCCTGGGACATACATATTTGTATATTTGCCTTCATTCGTGAAAAAGAGGTCCCTTCTCCATCCAAGTTCTTTCACAGGAATTCGGTCTAATCCTTCTCTGTGTATCTCTCCCTGTCCCTCTCCTTCTCTCTGTCTCTCTCTCTGTCTCTCTCTCTGTGTGTCTCTGTCTCTGTCTCTCTCTCTCTCTCTATGTGGTGTGAGTGTGTTTTTCTCCATTGTAAGATGGAAAACAAACCAAGTTGTTCATTAGGTTAAAGGAAGTTAGGTGAATGAAGTTGCTATTTGTGCATGGATTAGGTTAAACTCTATTGGTGAGCTGAGTTGGCATATTCAAAGCTTCCTTCCTGAATTTGTCCATCCCCCCCCCCCCCCCCGGTAAATAAGATGTTCTGTACATTTTAAAGTGGGCAATGGTATGAAACCTGGAACTTCTACCTACTGGTAGGTGGAAATAAGCAGATCTGGAATCTGTTTTGCCTCATTCAGAGTGACAGTAGGTTGAGTTTCACTTATGAATGCTGAGGTGAAAGGATGGATAGAATAACTTCAGGAAGGAATTGGGTGGAAGGGGGAAAACCATGCAATCCCTACCCTCCCGTAGATAATGCAGCTGAAGTTTTGCTGAGTGGAATTATCTTGCATGATGGAATAATTATTTGTATGTCCTTTCTCAGTGGCTGATTGCTTTTGCTTGAGTTCATTTCCAGGGACATAATATCCCTCTGTCTCTGTCTTAAAACGGGATGCAATCTGAAATTGTACGCATCCCCACCCCCTTGAGTCTGAAGAAGTCGTATTATGGTCCACAATGTTATTCATATTGGCTTTGGTGAATGTCTACTACAACTACCATCTCCAGCCTGTAAATACGCATGTTGCAATTCACCATCTGTAGATGCAACTGCATGGGGCAATGGTTAAGAAGGGCCACGTGGACCGAGAATTGTTAAAATTCAACACACCCAGTGTATTGCAATCAGGGCTAGGACGGTTGGTTGATCAGACCACGTTGGCATCCAAAATGAAGGATCCAGGTGCAAAATGTCTCCTTGTTATTTTCACTTTTTAAAAAATGCTATAAGTAAGAACTTGTCTGGATGGCAGAGATACTGCTGTAATAACGGATTTCTCAGTGTCCAACCCAGTCATCTAAACAAGTAAAGTAACACCTGGGTCGTCTGGAAAATGTCTTGGGCAGAATTAGAATCACTGCAGGGAATGTGATGATAATTTCCCAGGTAATTTTTTTTAGACCATTTCCTGAATTTTCAGCTTTTTTGACATATAGCTTTGAACGTTGGTTGCTTTCTCTGAGAAGCCATTTTATTCTACCCATACCAGTGAGAAAAATTAAACATGAAACTTTACTCGCAGAAGTCTGACCAAAGAGGCCTTTATAAAGAAAGTAGTTAATTTAGAGTCTCAATTTTGAACATTCCAAAGAAGGGGGAAAATGCTTGGAAATTTTGTATGTAACCCCTTTTCTCTTTCCTCCAATGTTATGCTGACTTTCATCTAACACGTACTTTGAAAAATTGCATTCCATGTTGACGAAGTACAACGTACGATCAATTGTAATGGAGCCTGCCTATTACTGTTGTATGTCACAACGGTCAGTCGTAAAAAGCGTTATTCACATGACCAACTCAATTTTACAATGTTTGTTGTGACAATTTTCATTAAGCGAATCCCACAGTGGTGAAGAGAGTCCGTGGTTCGCTGTGGGTGTGGTTTTGCAGATGTGGCACTTTTCAGCAAAACTGTTGCAAAACACAATCCCGTGACCATAGGATGCTGCAAACAGCCATTAAGGTAGCCTGAACAGGAGGTGGCCTGACTGTTGGTCGCTATAGTCCCCGTTTTTGAGGTGGTCATAAATCAGGGACTACCTACATGGGAAACACACTGCAACATTTTGCTTGATACACGCATAGAATTCTCTAAATATAAAGATATGAGCACAGTAAATCCTTATTTTAAAAGCAGATGATGGACCAATTCTTCATCTGCTGAGGTTGGACCAGGGATGAAATCCACTTACTTTTGCTACCGGTTCGGTAGCAATGTGAGCACGTATGCACCACCTCCGTGCATGCACAGGACCTCCCGTGCATGCGCAGAGTGTCAAAAAGGTAAAGTAAGCAAACAGCAAGGGGAAGGGGAATCCGCTCTGCCACACAATTTACATTAGCTAGAAAGCAGGAAATCCTGCTTTCTAGCAAATATAAATTGCGCGTCACAGCTGATCGTCAGAGAAAAACCAGTTCTGCCGAACCGGTAGCATTTTTTTTTTACGAGTCCGAATTGGTAGTCCACTTTCAAATGGCTGACACACACTTTTTTTTTACAGTAATAATCAGGTTTTGCTTCCATGAAAGCCAAGGGGGTTTGCCGAATTGGTAGTCCACTTTCAAATGGCTGACACACTCTTTTTTTTTTACAGTAATAATCAGGTTTTGCTTCCATGAAAGCCAAGGGGGTTTGCCGAATTGGTAGTCCACTTTCAAATGGCTGACACACTCTTTTTTTTTTACAGTAATAATCAGGTTTTGCTTCCATGAAAGCCAAGGGGGTTTGCATCCCAATTAAATAGCCTTGCTGATTTCAGCCGCTTTCACTGACCACAGATAAGCTTTGCATTAGGGCTTCCTAGGGGGTAAGTTGCCCTGAATTCAATCTGCAAACAATTCATTGCCTTGAATTCAATCTGCAAACAAACTTTCACCGGATTTCATGATGCCCTTTGAATCTGTGTTAAGCAAATATATACCTTCATCAAGTTTACTCAAATGCAGGGATATGGCATGCTGTTTCAGCCCAGATGTGCGATGCCCAATCCATAAAAGACAGGAAATGACCACTTGGCTGAAGTTAACATGAAAGAAAGCCTTAAAGATTAGCCAGTGGTTTATTTCCAGTGATGCCTGTTTCTCTAGCCGGTTTGTTCTTGTAAGAAATTAGCTTTCTTCTTTGAATTGAGTGGAAGCAATTGCTGCCCAATGGGCAACACTCCCTGGTCAATCTTCTTGGCCAGGAAGAGTCAAGTCATCCAGGTTAAGAAACTCAAGCTGGCATTCAGAACAGAGTGCTTGATGCTTGGGCCATTTTTATGGGCATTGTGATGCTCATTAAAAAAAACAGGTAGAACTTTAATGTGGTGGCCACCTAGGCTTATTTTGACTCCATCCCATGGACATGTCTAAAGAAGACGATACATAAAAGGGGAGGTTAAGAGTCTCATTTGCATCTCAGATAGTCTTGTATTTATTTATCTGTTTTGTATCTTATCTTGATCTATGACCAACTGCCCCAAAGTCTGGTTAACACGACATGTCAGACTAGACTACATGAGACGAGAAGAGAAGAACAGAGTTGGAAGGGACCTTGAAGGTCCTCTAGTCCAACCCCCTGCCTAGGCAGGAAACCCTACACCACTTCAGACAAATGGACATCCAACATCTTCTTAAAAGCTTCCAGTGTTGGAGCATTCACAACTTCTGGAGACAAGTTCTTCCACTGATTGATTGTTCTAACTGTCAGGAAATTTCTCCTCAGTTCTAAGTTGCTTCTCTCCTTGATTAGTTTCCACCCATTGCTTCTTGTCTTTCCTTCAGGTGCTTTGGAGAATAGCTTGACTCCCTCTTCTTTGTGGCAGCCCCCGAGATATCAGAAAACTGCTATGATCACCCCTAGTCCTTCTTTTCATTAGACAAACTACACAATATCTTTGCATCTCCTAGTGGCGTGTGCTTCTTTAAATTAATGAAAGGTTGATTGTGCTTTCCAAATTGAGAGCAAACTATAAAATGCAGGTCACAACAACTAGATTTTAAGGCCGTTTTCTTTTTTTGAAACTGGGCCCCTTGAAGATGTGTGTACTTTACTTCCCAGAATTGTCACGCCAGCCTGCTTTACAAAATTGGTTCTAATTTCTGGCTCCCAGAAACCAAAATGAGAAATCTTCTAGCTTTGAATGACACATTAAGCCGATGACTTTAACTACTGAGTCAGGAGGAGGTGATGAAAGGAATTCACTTGTTATTCAACTTCTAGGGCTATTTCAGAATTTGTTGTGTTTTTCCCAGCACCAAAAAAAAAAAAAAAAAAATGGGGTCATGACAATGTTCCCCGGTTCTGAGACTATTTGAAATTTAAATTTGGTGTTGAAAGCAGACTAGAATTACAGCTGTGAAATGTCTATTTTCTTCTTTAAAAAATCACTGCTCATTTCCTTCCATCTTAGCCTTCTCTAAATTTTTTTTAATGATGCAAAAGCAGGAAGCAATACTTAGAAAGACAACATTATGAAATACCTGTTTTGGGGAAGAAGTTATTCCAAAGGGGATTAAATACGGCGAGAGCTGGTTCTAATTCAGTATTATTTACTTCTTTCCCTAAAACCCAGGATTCTTTATTTAAAATGCTAAGAGAGATATGAAGCTTAGCGAAGCTGAAATACATCTTAAAGAGTAAACTAATAACTATATTAAAAAGCTATTTAAAAACCCTAACTGAAACAAGTGACTTACCTATTTGTTTGGCCAAAAATAACTTTTTTTCCCTAGCTATGCAATAAATCAACAGGCAGAAATAATGCCAGGACAGAGAAATAATTTTACATGTTTGTGCAGTTCCTATTCATTTAAAAAGAAATTGTTTATAATACTCTTTCTACTTAAGGTATCTATTTCACATTCTCCCCAGGCTACGATATTCACATAACTGTGGTTTGCAATATTGTTAAAGATGCTAATTATAGATTGATACACAGGAAGGATTTTCAATTTTTTTACCCATTTGCTGCTAAGGTTATCCATTTATTTTTTTACAACTGCAAAAGTTGCCAAAACATTGCAAGGAAAAAGAAATTAAATTGCTGCCAAAATACCAAACAGAACATAATTTCTTTTGCTTCTTGTTTGGTATGTTTTGCATCATTCTACTATTATCCCTGGTTTATATAATTACATTTCAGTAATTTTTAGGAAATATTTTGAATAGGCTGTTGTGATAAAGCTGTAATTTGGCTAGCATAAAATTAGTAACACCCACTTTTCCTCCTGCCTGTTTTTTTCCCCTCTTTTCTTTCTTTTTTCTTTTCCTGATTTCTGGATCCACCACACTTGGAAAGTCTCTAGAAATCTACTTATTCCTTTCCCCCAAGCTGATTATTCTAGGCTACAGAGTAATTTTTTTTCTGCTCTGTTTACAGAGAAAGAATCAATTGAATCCACTAAAGCAATTAGTAGCACAGATACCTCACCGTGAGGCTACTTGGAGTTACATTTATGACGGCTGCAATGTCCTGAAGTCAGAAAGGGATCTCCTTTTGTGATCTTATGACCAGCTAAATCAACAGGGAAGCCAGGTTCACTTAACAAACATGTGGCTAACTTCCCAACTGCAATGACTCGCTTAACAACCATGGCAAGAAAGGTGGTAAAATGGGGGCAAATGTCACTTAAGCAAATATTTCACTTAACAACATAAATTTTGGGCTCAGTTGTGGTTGTAGGTGGAGGACTACCTGTATTGGATGACTACCTCAATCTATGTCCCAAAGGTGCTTTTTTCAAGAGGCAACTGGACTTATTGGGGTTTTTTTTTAAAAGACATTTCGCTTCTCATGCAAGAAGCTTCCTCAGCTCTGACTGGATGGTGGGGAAGCTGAAGAAAGTCCAGTTGCCTCTTGAAAAAAAATCCACCTTTGGGACAACCAGGATGGCTGAGAATCTCCATAGCTACCGTATTTATCTCAATCTATCCGACCATCAAGAAGGCTAAGAAAAAGAAAAAAAGAAAAACCACATCCATACAATGAAAACCCAGATTAAACTCTGCAGTATGACAATAAAATTCCCCAGTGGCTTTACAAACACTTTACAAACGGATTGTTTTTCATAAACTTTTTGTTTTGTTTTGCTTTCCGCTTTCATCCTGTGGTGCTTCGGTGCTGTTTTGTAGAGATTCAACAGCACCAAAAGTCCACAGTGGCAGGAAATGTATAAACATAATTTAATCCCAGAGATGTTTTCCTTTTCTCTGAACATGGCCTCCAAACGCCGAGATTGCAATGAACCATCAAAATTAATGGCTTCTGCACTGCAGCCACTAAGCCTTTTTCCCTTGATTTAAACTCCATCGCTCTGATTCATCCTTTGCTCAGCCAGCTGAAGGCCAAAAGTAACAGCGAAGAAATATTTCATATAATCACTTTTGGAACTTCTTTAAAAAAAGTAATGCAATCCCATCCCACCTGCAGCTTTATTTCTGCGGTAGCAAGAATCCACACCTCTGCGTCAAGAGAATATTTATTATTGAAGCAACATCACAAAGAGGCAACTGTGCTCTACTGTAAAGAATCTGCAAACATCCCAAGAATTGCTGGCTTGGTTTTTTTCTTTCTTCAATCCAAATTCAACCATGACAATTGTGTACATTGGTGAATGTATCTGCTAAAGTTTGTCTTGGGGCCTTTTTAGGCCCACTACCAAGAGATTTCTAATAATCTCCTGAAATCGATTGTCTTCTGGTGTCTTCCAAACTTGTTATTTTGTATTCTGCCCCAAAAGTCTGTGACCCAACTTTTCCTTCAAGAAGTTCTCTAGATGATTGTACACCGTGGACATGTTCTCAACTTAAATACTCAGTATTATTGTGGCCCACCAGCAGCCAGCAGAGCTGGCAGCAGAGTCGGTCAGTGAGGAGGTTGGGGAGGAACATGGGCCAGTCCTGGAGGTTGGAGAAGGCTCGGACGAGGGCTCTGTATCGGAGGCAGAGGTGGGGCCAAGGCCATCTGGCAGTGATCAGGTCCCTACAGAGCTAGACAGCAGTGAGGCAGAGGAACAGCTGGAGCCTGTTCCCAGTGTGCGCATGCGCAGAGCTACCAGAAGAAAAGAACAGCTCAGAAATCAGGGTCGATTTGGGAGTAAAGTCACAGGTGGACAGTGAATGGTCCCTCCCAGAAGAAATAAAAGAGGAGCGAAAGGGGAGTGGGCTTTTGCAGGAAACAATTCATTCATTCGGTTGTTAGATTTGTTTCAGGAGTGTGAAGATCCGTCCATGAATCTCAGAGACTTTGTGCCCAGTCTTTCCTTGCACAGCACCTCATTTGGAAAATATTTACAGGGCAGCTTTTCAAGATAGATAAGGTCTGTAGTCATAAATATTCCTTTGAAAGACTGTTTGCCAGGCCTTGTTGAATGTGACTAAGAGGAATTCACATTCGTTTAATAAAAGGGTTTTTGTCAGGACCAGGAATCTGCCTTGTGCTTTTTGGGGAAGCCTAGGTCAGAACAGGTATTGAGAAAAATAACTGCAGGCAAAAAAAGAAATAACCTGTAATAATGGGAAGATTAGTGGCAACGCATGTGGGAAGGCTAATCAATGATAACACATCTGGTTGGTGGCAGCTGCTTTCCTATAGGTGCTGTTTCATGCAGAACATGTGCCATCTGCTGGACGTTGCATACTTGATGGCAAGCAATCTCCAGCCCAGTTTATGGCATGTTTTGTTTCTACTAAGTTGAGTTTTTAGGGAGAGGGGAAAAAACCCTGCCGTATTTCATTTGAGTAATCTGAAGTTTCAGAAGTTTCTGAGCCACATCACTCCAGTAAAACCATTTCAGGGAAGATCTGGACTGCTTTCCGGGCACTTCATATTCTGAGCCTCACGTGGAAAAGGAAATGTTGAAAATAGCTCCTGGCTCTTGAGACATGACAGTGGAAAGGCAGGCTGGGAATCTCAAGGCCCGGAATGCCACCCGACACCTGGAGGGACAGGATCTAATAATGCTTCCCCAGAGATTTGCAAGGAACCAGCAGCTTATTATGTACAATAGGACTCTCGTCCCCTGTTTATATGCAGGAGCAAAGAATAACCCCACGGCTCTCAATAGCCTGTCTTGCAATTTCCTTTTTGAGATGAAAATTTTGCTTTTTAAAAAACGGTCCAAAATGGTAGAAGTCTGAAAAGCAAATATCACCTTTTGAGATTCTAATAACTAAATTTATTCTGAAAGAGGTTCCTCCCTCCCTTCCCCTTTCCTCATCTACTTTCCTTCCTTCCCTCTTGCCTCCGTTTTTCCTTCCTCATTCTCTCCTCCCTTTCCTTTCTTCATCATCCTTCCTTCCTTTCTTCTTCTTCCTTCCCTCTTGCCTTCCTTCCTTCTTTCTTTCTTCCCTTCCTCTCCTCCCTTCCCTTTCCTCATCATCCTTCCTTCCTTCCCTCTTCTTCCTTCCTTCCCTCTTGTCTTCCTTCTTTCCTTCCTTCCTTTCTTTTCCTCCATCCCATCCATCCATCCATCCAGCCATCATTTTTCCTCCATCTGCTTTGAGACCATCTCAGCCTGCCTGGTGCAAGTCCATTTCTTAAAATGTTGGGTAGTCAAACCATTGACTCGGGTTAGATTCTGCATAAGCCTTCACACCGTTGCCTTGGTTTTTAGTTTACTGTGTTAATAAGACTCAGAACTGTGGTTTGTGCTACATGGCTCTCAAATCATGATGCTGTGTGAATGCAGGCACTTGTAGCTTGTATATTAAATCATGCTTAACAAACCATGGCTGAAGGACAGAAAAATCTGTGTAGCCCTTCTCTGTGGCAATCTTAACAAGCCCTTTTGTGAATGACACCTCCTCCTTCTATCTGGCAGGGATAATCTAAGGAAGGGAAGGAAGAATATTTTTCTCTGTTTCTCCTATGGTGCTGGCGGCTTTTCAAACCCTTGCATCAAACTCTGGATTTTCTTTCGGGGAGTAAAGGACAGAAATCAGCAGAGGAAAAGAATAAGAGTAGATCCATCTACGAGTTTTTCTTTCTTTTTAAACAGTAACGCTCTACAACCTTGGGAAGGTTTATTTTAATGCTTTCTGAAAGGTCCGTCTCTCTCGAGGCACAATAATATACTTAAAATACACTTAGAAGCACACCCTGGAGATACGAAAAAGATTTCCAACTCTCGGATTTTAAAGTAAAGAAACATTTCACTGCTTATTTTGACTTCTTGCCTGAGATCAGCTGCGAAAGAGCTTCTGTTGAGAAAGAAGCACAGCCAAATCCAATTTTTTGTTCCAACAAAGCAAAGAAGAAGAAACACACACACACACACACACACACTCACATGCATACAGCTTTGCTTTTGTTTTGCCTAAGTGTTCACCAGGGCTTTCTAAATTTAGGCTTTCTCTCAACAATTCCCTGCAGAGAAAATAATGATTTGAGGCTTGAGACTCCCTGGTCAAGAGGGCAGGGGAGTATCCAACAGCCCACACTAGTTGGAATGCCCTCTGGGGAGCAAACAGTGGCCCTGGAGGCCTAACAACCTGGGGTGCACCCAGTTGAAGGAGGCCATGTTTAGCAAGGGAGGGGCAGAGAAAAAAATCCTCTGTAAGACTTGCCCTTCCTTCTGATTTCCCAAATAATTCTGTAGTGAACAAAGGTACGGACAACTTGTTTTTGCGGGGGCTAGCTGTTTCCTGAGTTTGGTTGTTTTCTTGTGGACATTTCATGACCCAGCTAGGTAACATGATGAATGCTAGGAAGAAATGGTGTGCGTGGAGAGGAGGCAGGGAGGAAGGAGGAGGAGCAGAAGAAGAAGAGGAGGAGAGGAGAAGAGGAGGAGGAGGAAGAGGAAGAGGAAGAAGAGGAAGAGAAGAGGGAGGAGGAGGAGGAGAAAAGGAGGAGGAGAAGAGGAGGAGGAGGAGGAGGAAGAAGAGGAGGAGGACTGTGGAATATAGTAATATTTTGAAGATGGTATCTAGTTGGTCATGAAACGTTCACACCAAGCTCAGAGAGCATCAAGGACTCCACAGTTCAACCCTGAGCTACAATATATATTTTTTGGCAAACCAAGAACTCTTTGATTGCTAAAGATCAACTCGGTAACACTTGCCTTTCTATAGGTTATACAACAAGGATCTGAGATGGAGAGCGCCACCCCAACAAATGATAGACCTTACTCAAGAGTTGTGCTATGCAAAGGAACAAACCCTTGGCCGAAAGTAGAGGCCAGCCAAAGGCCAAAGAGGACCTTCCCTTCTGCAGTCCAATAGAGCATATTAACCTCTTCAAGCCTTGATGCAAAATCCCAGGTCTGGTATCTTCTCATCTTCTATGGACCATGGATAACAAGACACAACGAATCAGAGCTGCTTTGTGATGTGTGTGTGAGGACATATGCCAATTTTGACATTTTGCTTCACGTCCTTCTCTAGCAAACGTGACCACCTATGAAGGACGTTGGTTTAACTCTATCCAGAAGATTACAGACAATTGCGTTAACCTGCTCTACAGCTTCCTCACCACACCTCCTCCCCCAAATGGTGTGGAAAACATCAAAAGGCCAAGAGAATCGCTGTCAGATAAATAATCGGAACCGTCCAGATGTTATCCCATCCTCATCTCCAGTAGGCCACCTCAGCATCTCAAATGGCTGCCATTTTACCGTCAAACTGAACTCTCTTTCAGCAGGTCCTTCTCCGTCAACGGGGTCCAGACGCCATTTTGCCCCGCTGGTTCCTGGCCCATTCAACCCTCAACAAGCGGCCTTGGAGAGATAAGCCTTTCAACGCCATCATGGCCTCTTCAGCCTTGGATTTATCACCGTAGCTGAGGAACGCTTGATGTTTTGCGCCTCGCCAGGAGAGCCTTGCTGGAGTCACATGGTGCATTTTGAGGGCCTCCTTTAGGTCACTCACCCTGGTTCCAGAGGAGATGTTGCCCACGTAGACAGTAGCAGAAGCACTGAGGTGGCCTCTTTCATCCAGTAAAGCCTCTCCTTCTCGCCTTGGTTGGGCCAAGTTGGTCTCCGCCTGCGACCTACTGCCTCCTGGAAAGGTCTCACCGGCTACTCTCAGTGTCTTCTCAGCGGTCAAAGTATCAGGCCGTTCATCTTTGAGGAGGACATCTTTGCCTTCCAGCTTCTCTCGGTCGTGAAGAATCTTGAGGACTGGGATTTTCTGCAGAGTTTCCCGGCTGATCTAAAAGCAATAGAAACGTAATGAAACAAATGTCAGGGTAACAATTATACCTACCACCCGAATTTTTCCAGGAGCATCATGAGGGCATCAAAAAATGCTTAAGAGGAGGCCAATTAGTCTGAAGAACAAGATGATGCCAGGAAGGATTGTGTGTGTGTGTAGACTCTGAGTTTGACCAACTGTCCTGCCTCTATCTATCTATCTATCTATCTATCTATCTATCTATCTATCTATCTATCTATCTATCTATCTATCTATCTATCATCTATCTATCATCTATCTATCTATCTATCTATCTATCTATCTATCTATCTATCTATCATCTATATATATATATATATATATATATATATATATATATATATATATCATCTATCTATCTATCTATCTATCTATCTATCTATCTATCTATCTATCTATCTATCATCTATCTATCTATCATCTATCTATTTATCCATCCATCTCTCTCTCTCTCCATGCATCCATTATATCTATATCTATATCTACGTATCTCTATCTATCTATCTATCTATCTATCTATCTATCTATCTATCTATCTATCCATCATCCATCTATCATGCCTGCCTGCCTGCCGGCCGGCCGGCCAGCCGGCCAGCCTGGCTGGCTATCTATCTATCTATCTATCTATCTATCTATCTATCTATCTATCTATCTATCTTCTATCTATCTATCTATCTATCTATCTATCTATCTATCTATCATCTATCTATCATCTATCTATCTATCTATCTATCTATCTATCTATCTATCTATCCATCTCTCTTTCTCTCTCCATTAATCCATCATATCTATATCTATATCTATCTATCTATTGATCTATCTATCCATCTCTCTCCATGCATCCATCATATCTCTATCTCTATCTATCTATCTATCTATCTATCTATCTATCTATCTATCTATCATCTATCTATCTATCTATCTATCTATCTATCTATCTATCTATCTATCTATCTATCATCATCTATCTATCATCTATCTATCTATCTATCTATCTATCTATCTATCTATCTATCTATCTATCTATCTATCTATCTATCTATCTATCATCTATCATCTCTGTCAGCCTGCCTCCCCCCCCAATCAAATTTACATACTGTAACTGTCTACTTATCATTGACTCATTTGTCCTAATCCTGAAATCTAACTGGCAATTCTGAATGTGAAGAAGGTAATAAGTTCCTCTGCAGCTGTGAAAACTTATACAGGGGAATAAAAATAAAGAAGGGAAGGTCCTTTTCAAAAAATATAACCACCCCAGGGTTAGGTATATTGAGAATTCTTCTGATGTCCCATCAGGTAGCATATGCCATCACAATCAAAGTTCCTGTATTTTGCTTTTCCTTCTTCCTCCCTCCTGTCTTCTCTGCTAGAGTGGGGGTGGGACTTCATGGGAGATTCCCATCCTGGTCCAGATCCCCATCTGGAGAGGTAGCAATTCTGGGATCAAAAAGGACCCCCCCCCCCAATCAAAGAAACAGATGGGAGCGCCTGGAGAGGAATCTTTTGCCTTCGGGCAGAATATGGAAGCTTTCATCTCATTTTCTCTGATAAGTGAAGATCGGCCAGATAAGCAGGCTCGGCTGCAGACCGATCTTGTCTGCCGGGGTGTCAAAATTGTCACCAAGATGAAAGCGTCTCTGGAGGTTTGGCCAGAAGCTGGCAGATTTCTCTTGCCATTAGAGGCCAGGGAGCCCAAAATGACCAAGAAAAGAATTTATGGAGATTGAATTCCAACACCATGTGTGTCTCCCTCCCTCCCTCTGTGTGTGTGTGAGTGTGTGTGTGTGTGTGTGTGTGTGTGTGTAAGAGAGAGAGGGGGGAGAGAGGGAGGGAGGGAGAAATGGAAGGGAGACAGGAATGTCCATGGTTGAACGCAGTAGCATTCTTGGTAGAAATAGGAAAAATGGGATGAAAGTCACCTAGACAATCTAGCTAGGTTGGTGTTTCTCAACCTTGGCAACTTTTAAGAGGTCTGGACTTCAACTCCCAGAATTCTCCAGCCAGCCATAGAGTTGCAGAGCAGACCTACCTTATTCCACATGATCCCCCAAGGTTTTGGCCGCTTGCATTCTGTCTTGATGATCCTCGTTGGGGTAAGGATATAATCCACAGTTAGATCGTGGTCATCGAGAAGTTCTTCTGGAATATCCACTACCTAGTAGAGATGCCAAAGTGTAGGATAATCATACAGTACCTTCAAAGCAGGGGTGAAATCCAGCAGGTTCTGGAGAACCGGTAGCAGAGATTTTGAGTAGTTTGGAGAACCGGCAAATACCACCTCTGGCTGGCCCCCGAGTGGGGAGGGAAGGGGGATTTTGCAGTATCCTTCCCCTGCCACACCCACCGAGCCACGGCCACAGAACCGGTAGTAAAAAATAATTGAATTTCACCACTGCTTCAAAGGACATTCTTCACTTATTCAAAGCATTTCCCTCACCCCATTTCTACAATCTGGGGGTGCCTTCAGAAACACGAACTTCAGTTCTGGGGTTTCCCAGTCATCCTGGCCATTTCCAAAACTCTGGAAGTTGATTTTCATGTGTCCACCTGAGAAGGTTTCCAAGTTGGGGAAGGCTGATTTGAGATCCTAAGGATCAGCACCAGCACCAACTGTGACTTGGGCCCAGGAATTTGGACAGTAGATGAAGCTGTTTTAGAGACAGAACCAGACTGGAGTCCACATTGCTCAGAATGATTTCCCTTCATTAAAAGAAAGTTCTCTAGCATGGCAAACAAGAACATGGGATCTTCTGAGACAAATCGTGTTGGATGTTCTACTTAAATGAACACCAGTCCTTTACTAGAGCTAGTGCAGCTGATAATGGAGTCCTGATCTCAGATTACTCTT
Organism: Natrix helvetica; assembly: GCF_964273705.1. Classification (NCBI taxonomy): domain Eukaryota; kingdom Metazoa; phylum Chordata; class Lepidosauria; order Squamata; family Natricidae; genus Natrix; species Natrix helvetica. The sequence continues at coordinate 21,185,410 of NC_138561.1, read as the reverse complement.
TAGATTACATCAAATTAGTGTGTTGGTGATATTCTGGAAGCCATTGAGAAGAGGGCTATTCTTTGTCACTGATGAAAGTCAGCTGTATCACCACATCTTTTAATGAGAAATGTTTATCTTAGATCGGTGTGTTAGGGTTTCAAGTAATACACCCGTAGCAAACAGAACTCCAAGGCAAGAAAGACGAACAGATTTATTGGATATATTATATTGGCACAGGCTGGTGAAAACCAACTCTAAAGGTTCCCACGATTTTCACCTAATTAAAGGTAATGTTTCCCCCCCTTTCCCAAACAATCAGTCACATGGTCCAATCCGGTTGCCTGGAAACTTCACTCCTCCTCTTTCCAGCCACCTGGGGGAAACGTCCTTGATTCTCAGGAGGAACTATTTTGTTTTGGCTACAAAGTCCCCAGCTATCTCTATTCCCCCGCTCCCTATTCCTCAGCACAATTGTAGCAACACTGAAGCTTCCAAGATAAGCCCCGGATAGGCAGCTTCAGAGTTGACACAGGCTTCCTCAACCTCACCAGCTTTAAGAAGGGAAGACTTCAACTCCCAGAATTCAACAGAATAAAACCCACACACCAAAGTTTCTAAGGTAGGGAAGCTTTGTCTGAAATCGCTCTCCCTCATCCCAAAGTGTTGTGGCTTGCCAGCAGCCAGCAGAGCTGGCAGCACAGTCGGACAGTGAGGAGGTTGGGGAGGAACATGGGCCAGTCCTGGAGTCTGGGGAAGACTCTGATGAGGGCTCTGCGTCAGAGGCAGAGAGGGGGCCAGGGCCTTCTGGCAGTTCTCAGTTGCCTTCGGAGCTAGAAGCAGTGAGGCAGAGGAACAGCTGGAGCCTGTTCCCAGTGTGCCCATGCGCAGAGCTGCCAGAAGAAAAGAACAGCTCAGAAATCAGGGTCGACTTGGGAGTAAAGTCACAGATAGAAGGTGATTGTCCCCTCCCATAGGAAATAAGAGGAGTGAAAGGGGAGTGGGCTTTTGCAGGAAACAATTCATTCATTAGTTTAGTTTCAGGAGTGTGAAGATCCATCCGTGAATCTCAGAGACTCTGTGTCAAATCTTTCCTTGCACAGCACCTCATTTGGAAAATATTTACATGGCAGCTTTCCAAGATAGATAAGGTCTGTGCTCATAAATACTCCTTTGAAAGATGGTTTACCAGGCCTTTGCTGAATCGGAATGAGAGGAATTCACATTCGTTTAATAAAAGGGGTTTTGTCGGGACCAGGACTCTGCCTCGTGCTTTTTGGGGAAGCCTAGGTCAGAACACAAAGGTTTTTAGCTCCCTTGTCGTAACCATTACCTGACAATCATGTACTGCTGTGATGACCACTGTCCTCGGCCCTACTGCCCCCATAGAAACCATCATGGCATATTCGATGTCCGCGAAGCCTTCTCCTTTCCCAATCCTCCAGCCTACAGTAAGAAAAAGGAGCACGTGTCTAAATCAGGAATTCAAAGACTGAGTCACAGCTGGGCCAAAAGGAAGAAGAGACCCCTTCTCTTTTCTCCAAACTGATTTGAAGTCCTCCTGATATGCAAATATCACATCAAATCCCCTCTGAAATTGTCCTTCAGGGATCTGTAGCTCATCATTTTGCTGGGAAAAGCTCAAATGTGCACAGAAATTAGAAGCCCCTGATGTTCCCAGGTTGGAGAGCCACTAACCTTCCTCAGAAACAGCCACAGATCCCACCACAATCAGATCCACGTGGACTTTTGCATCTAACCCTACGGGGACACTATAATCTCTAACACCCTAAAAAAAAAGAGAGAGAGAACAAAGAACAGACATGATAATCAGGAGAAGGAAAGTACTTCTGAAATCTCCCCTTTCTACGTCAACATCATCATGGGTGTCCAACCTTAGCAACATTAAGACCTGGCTGAGGAATTCTGGGAGTTGAGGTCCACAGGTCTTAACGTTGGTAAGGTTGGACACCCTGGTGTACGTGGACATGAACAATTCATGCCTTCAAGTAAGTAGGAGCCATCGCTGGACCTCACATCATAATATCTGTTAGCAACTAAGATGCTCCAATTTTCTAGGTTGATTTTTGGCTACAATATGATTAGGACAGAACATTGATCTATGTTGTCATTTCCACACCAACCTTCTACTGGGGGGTATCAGTACTATCTAAGCAAATATAGATTGGCCTTTTCCAGGAGCTGCTGTGATGTCCTCCCATCAATTCTACTAGTGGGAAGATTTCGCGGGACTCTGTATTTCCAGGGACTTTGCCCTTCTGGATCCAGGGAAGTAGATGTCCTCCTACATTGTCCTTCAAGGATGCTCCAGGATGTGCTCTGATCTCCTCAAACATCTCTAAATTTGAGGATCAGACTCATAAATTTTATCACCATTGTTTTTTAAGGGATGCCAGCTCCATATTCACATGTCAGGTGCCCAAATACCTTCACCAAATTATACAAATGGGCAAAACTTTTAATTAGATATGTCATTTTATCATCCTATTCCCCCCCCCTCCCTTTCCTAAGAGCGAATTCAGCCAAACGATCTTTTTTTATTATTATTCTAAGGGCTGGTCAAAGGCTGCTATAAAAATGCTTGATTTGTCATTTCAACACAAGAGGGCAGCAGAGTGCCGTGTGGAAGTAGACCAATAACACGATGCAATCCTGCCTCATTTGCTTCTGATAACTTACTTGGGAGGTAGCACATTTTCTTAGTGTCTCCTTCATGGCCCCAGGAGGAGGCACAATTCTGTTGAACAGCCCAGTACGCAAACGTGGGGTGGGCACCAGGAGGGTTTTCCTGCTCTGCAAGAAAAGGGAACAAGTCAATGGACCAGCCCTCCAATTATACCCGTGGGTTGCTTTCTGAACTTGATTGCTTCCTTGTTTTCTTACAGGTGTTTCATTACCCAACTAGATAACATCACTAGTCCTAACACTGATGATGATGCCTAGTTAGGTAATTAAATGTCTGCAAGAAAGCAACCAAGCTCAGAGAGCCCTAAAAACCCCACAGTCGTTGTCCTCCTCCTCCTCTTCAACTCCACTTCCTTCTAGCACTGATGATGTTCCCTAATTGGGTCATGAAACGTCTGCAAGAAAATGAACCAAGTTCAGAGAATATCGACCCCCCCTCCTCTTCCTCCATTCCTCACACCCCACTCCCTTCTTGCACTGATGAGGTTCCCCAGTTGGGTCATGAAACGCCTGCAAGAAAACCACCAAAGTCAGAGAATATCAAGTCCTCCTCCTCCTCCTCCTCCTCCTCCTCCTCCTCCTCCTCCTCCATTCCTCATACCCTACTCCTTTCTAGCACTGATGATATTCCTTAATTGGGTCATAAAAATGTCTGCAAGAAAAGAACCAGCCAAGGTAAACAACCGGGAGCTTGCAGTTCAACCCTGAGTAACGCTCCCCCACTTAAGATTCAAAACGAAGTAGGGAAATGATAAAACAAATCAAAAGGAAGTAAGTCCTCACACCATTCATGATGGACTTATGGAAGTCCTTAAACGAGACAGTGAGGACAATTTTGAAGACCACAAGAATGGAACAAGTGAAGTTACAGAAAAGGAGAATATTCATGGCGGGCAATGGTTGCAATGACTAAGTAGACTACATGTTTGGAACGATTAGCACTGCATCAGGTAGGGACGACCTTTGAAAAAAGACGATCTCTGGTCTGCTTCTGTTGAGCAATGGAAACTTGTTTACCTGCAGCATGGACAGACGGATCCCCTCCAGAGGTTTGTCTGGATCCACCTTCACCTCCCTGGCTTGATCAAACCCCTCCCAGCTTTTGATGGACATACCCATTTGGAAAGATCCCTGCAAGGCAAAACATGAGTTACTCACTTCCAGAATTAAAAAGCGGATGTCCTTCTGGGGAGAATCAGGGTTGGCTTTGACCGTCCTGGCACTCCGGAATTCCCCCAAATCTGAAATCCCCACACAGGCGAGAGAAGCTCCCTGTTGGGTAAGACAGCTGACATCAGTGAGGGATCCATACAACTAGGGACACTGTCTTCCTTCTACTTATTTATCTAGGCTACTGTTTCTCAACCTTCAGATCTTGAACAGGTGTGGACTTCAACTCCCAGAATTCCCCAGGCAGAAAAAAAAACCCGGAGTCACAGAGCCCTGGTGGCGCAGTGGTTAGAATGCAGTACTGCAGGCTAACTCCCTGCTCACTGACAGGAGTTCGATTCTCACCTGCTCAAGGTTGACTCAGCCTTCCCTCCTTCCGAGGTGGGTAAAATGAGGACCCAGATTGTTGGGGACAAGAGGCTGACTCTGTCAACCGCTTAGAGAGGGCTGTAAAAGCACTATACAGCGGTATATGTTTATGTGCTCTTGCTATGCCTCTTCAAGTTGTCAAGAGAAATACCTTGAAATTAGGAATCCGATGGTGGACCGGTCTTGGAAAATCAGCCAGGTTATTGGCTTCCATGTAATCCCAAATTTTGTTTCGGATGTCCCATTTGGAAACTGCTCATGAGGGAAAGAAGAAGAAAAGGGACCAAAATTACCCCTACGTTTTTCAAATCCTGTTGGGGTTAGCTTTAAATTGCATGCTTGGTTATCATTCACTATCATTTTGCCCCTAGCACACTTTAAAAATTATTTTTTAATTGTTTTTTCTCTCTCTCTGGAATGCAAAGCATTTTCTTCTGTGGCTGGGGATGATGGGACATATAATCCTACCGTATTAGGAAGGCAACAATTTAGTAAAGGATAAAGGATGAAGCAGTCAATGAATGCTGTGTTTCTCAACTGTGGCCACTTGAAAACGAGCGGACTTCAACTTCCAGAATTCCACAGGCCGTTGTCTTCTTCTCTCCCCCCTGCTGGCTGGGGAATTCTGGAAGATGAAGTTCAGATGTTTGCAAGTGGCCAAGGTTGGAAAACACACTGAATGTGAGCATTTGAGGGGCTGCCACAAAGAAGAGAGGAGTCAACTTGTTTCCTGAAGCACCAGAAGGCAAGAAACAATGGATGGAAATTAAAGAGAGAAGCAACCTGGAATTAAGAAGAAACTTCTTGACAGTGAGAACAATTAACTGTTGGAACAACACCGATCTTCAGACGTTGTAGGTGCTCCATCACTGGAGGCTTTTAAGAAGAGACTGGACAGTCATTTGTCTGAAATGGTATGGGATCTCCTGCTTGAGCAGCGGGTTGGACTAGAAGACCTCCGAGGTCCCTTCCAGCTCTATTGTGATTCTGATTCTGAATTAATGGAAGCCACCTCACTCGGGCAACCATCAGCTGTTCACCCACAGGGGCTGCATAGTTCCGATGCAGTAGCAGGCTAGTTCGTGAGAATGCACCCAAACCCGGGCAGAGAGGAGGGTCAGTCCCCAAATCTTCTGACTGCCGAGCTAAAGATCGGTTCCCGTCCCTTCCCTTCCTATAAAATCCTTCCTCTTACCGGAGCCCATTCGCTCCATGTTCCTTATCGGCAGCAACCTCCAGATCGAGAGCAAAGATTCGGAAGTCAGTTACATTGCATCAGAGCGCTTCACCCATCGGTTACATTGTAGCGCCTCCTCTCAGCTCCCTCGGCCACGTGTTTGCTCTGACTACGGCATCCGAGGGGGGACAAGGCACCGAGCGTCTCCTGCCTTTCAGTATCCTCCCAGGACTGCTGGGCTGGATGAAAAGGGCGGCTCTCAATAGGGTCCGCATCTTTTCCTCCTGCGGACCTCTAGATTTTTGGGAAAGGAGGTCCTGCGAAGTTTAAATCAATCCTTCCTTCCTTCCTTCCTTCACTCCCTCCCTCCTTTCTCAAAGCATCCATCCTCCTTCTTTGGGAGTTAATGGACGGAGAAGGATAGACATTTCAAGGAAGCACGTTCAATTCAATTCCTCTCCGTAGTAATAGTCCCTTCAAATTGGATTACTGGGGTTTGCTCCATTCCTTGAGTTGCTAGTCCTCATGGGGTAGTAAGCCATGCTGCCTGGGATTCGGAATGGGACGCTATAGCCCAGTCCTTCTGGGGGAGGTTGGGGGGTTTCTCCATTTCAAAGTTAGCCCCATTTTTTTGAGGGAGGGAGCACAAATTACTTGCCTTCTCCCTCCTCTCTTCGCACCTTGGCTGGCTCGGAAAAGTGAAGTCCTGTTTTGTAACCAGGGCCGGATTTTCCAATAGGCTAACTAGGCTTCAGCCTAGGGCCTCAAGATCAAGAGGGGCCTTTTATTTTTATTTATTATCCGTGCCACATTTTTTATAAAGGTTAGTACCAATTACAACATGTTTCATTTAATATATTGATATATATCACAGTAATGATGTATTTTATTATCTCTCATGTAATTTACAAACTTAAAAATGGGAGGTGAAAGGGCCCCATAAGTGGAATAGCCTAGGGCCTCCTTTCATCTAAATCACCTAATGGGTAGGTGGAAGTCCACATATTTTAAAGTTGCCACGATTGAGAAACTCTGTTCTCTAAATAGGAAGAAACTACAGATAATCACGTCCGTATTTATTTATACATCATTATACCCAAAAGCATGTGTATGTGTACTATCACAGTCCATGCACAAGGCAGCGCTGTCTTCAAAGAGACTAAACTTTTTTTCCAAAAAAAGAGAGAGAGGTTACAATTCATTCTTTTGACCTCTAGAGGGCAGTACACTCCAGGGAGTGACGATTGCTGAGAAATCGCGGCAGCTCCGCTGACGGTTTTCTGCTGCATTTACCTAGTTCTGGGGGGGGGGGGGGGTGTTTTTTGGGCAAAGCGGCGCGGTTGTCCTCGCCCATCACTTTTGAGGTCTTTGCATTCTTGGAACAATTTCACAGGGCAGGGAATGGAAAGGAAGCGATGTGCGTAAAGATGCTAAATGCCGTGGACCCAGGCGGCGTGTTTTTCATCCCCAAGGAGGGGAAAGTTTGCCCAAGACTTTAGGCAAACTTGCTCTCGCGGCGAAAGGTCCACATTTCCCCGTATTTTTTTTAATTTACAAGACAGGGTGGTGTCATTTAGGATCAATAATTAGGTGAATGCATGCGTCTGCAGGAATTTTATTTAAAAAGACAAAGGGCTTTTTTTTGATCGTGTAATTTAAGGGAAAGCAATAAATATCTTTCTTTTATTTGGGGTAATTTAATACAAATGTCCTTTCCAGTAAATTAGCTGTCAGGAATGCAGGTAGAGCAAGTAAGATCATTTATTCGCCAAGAGAAGAAAAGTTACTTTGTCCTTCGAAAATTCTATAAGGTCTTTCTTTATAGTACGTATTATGATAAAAAGTAATGCATAAATATATCTCAGCACCACCACCATTTCTGCCTGTCTCTTCTAGTTTAAATCCCAAACCGGACCGATTATTTCAATTCATGTTTTCGACCAATATTTAATTAGACATTGAAAGGTTGAATTAATCCTTATCATCAAGTAGAACACAAAGAAGAGCTTTCAGAATGCCACAAAGATAACGTTTTCTTGATTTAATTTAACACCACTAATTTATTAAACTTTTTTCACCCCTTTGCTCTGTCTTTTCAAATAAGGACGCCTCCTTCCCCCTCCTTCCCCCTCCCTCCTGAAAAAAAGTGAGAAAAATCGAAAAGAATTATTTTATTTTTTGGGAGGGATTTTCCAATCAGTTCAGCAAACTTCCTTTTAGTTTAAATAATTGTCCCTCAGTTCCCTGCATTTCAAAATACCAATATTCCTCGGCGTTCTTCCCCAAAAGAAGTCAGTTTTTCCAAAGCTGTTTTTTTTCCCCTTTGTAACTTTCATTACTGAAAGCGTTGCAGTTTCCCAGCTTCGCTTCCCCAAATATAAACCACTCTGAACTCATGAGTTAAAAAAAAGCCGTTCCTTTTATTATAAATAAAAACATTTTAAAAGGCATATAGACCATTTTAAACTGGTTTTCATTTTAGAAGCATGCCCTTAGTGGATTAAAACCGCTGCTTCTAAAATTGGGGAAACCCTCAGAAAGCAATCGGGCATCGCCTCCCCTCCGTTTCATCTTTCGCCCTTTTGAAAAATGTTGCAATTCTGGGCCACAATCCGTGCAGAAAATCCACACAATCAGAATGTACAATATTCCTAGTTTAGGAATGCGCCTCCGAGCGCTTTCATCACCTCACCCAACCTCGTTTGCTTAAAAAGCCAGGGAAAGTTCTTTTTTTAAAAATGTTTGCAAAAATATATACATATAGGGAAGACTTTGGAATAGGGTCACCTCCAAAAATTCGGCTCCAGTTTCTCCTGACTTCCCCTCTTTAAAAAACAAAAGGACGCGGAAGAGGTGTAAAACACTTTTTCAGCCGTAGCTTTTCTCTACCCCGGATTCGCCAGCCAAACGAACGGAGTTCTTGCCAACTCGCCAAAGGCACAAAAGTCACACCGGGTTAATTATCCGGCCCTTGAGGGTCTCTAATGGAATAATCAAGAGGGGGAGGGGGCCGTGGGGGGAGGGGGAGGAAAGGAAGGTTGGTGAAAAGGCGACGAGGAGGAGATGCAGGCCAACTTTATTAAGTAATCTTCGCCCCCGTTATCTGTGCAAGGATTAAGCCTCGTCGCCTTCGTGGAAGAAAAACCAAGCAGCGCATTTCGTTCCAGGCGCGAATCCTCTGCGCGAAATTCCTTGCCCCCCACCCATCCTTCCTCGGCAGCAGCCCCCGCCGCCGTTCCCTTAATTCCAGGTATTTAGGACGGAGGTGCTAATTGAGTTTAGTACCGAAGTGCTAAATAAGCTTCTTCGGAATTCTTCACCCCACTGAGCAAGTTCCGCTGAGCGAATTTGGGTTCCTTGCGGGAGGCGGCCCGGCAGGGAAGAGCCTGGGCGCTCGCTCACACGTTTCAGAACCGGGGTTTCCTGCGAAGAACGGGGTGTGTCCCGTGGGAAAACCCGGCGGGCCGGCCTGGACCTTTATTTTCTCTTTAAGAAAAGTTTCGCGCGGCCAATTCTGCGCGTTTTCCTCCGCCTCGCATTGAGCGGCTGAGATTCCATCCCCGATTAGGAAAGTTGGTCCTGACGGCGGTTAACGAGGATGATGATGGTTTAATAAGGGTGACACTTTGGGGCAGAGAGGGGGGAGGATCGCCCTCGTCCCGCAAAGGACGGGTTGAGCCAGCGTTGCCTTCTCGCCCGCCCTTCGCCTCTTTCTCCCCCGTAAGAGCTCCGAGGGGCCCGCAGAGGCCTCCCCAGCCCCGCGCCTAACCCCGGGGTGCTCCCCGGAATCCCGGTGTCCTCACGGCGCCTTCCTCCGCCTCGCCCATTGGCCGAGCCAGACCCCGAGCCGGCTGCCATTGGACGGCGGCGGAGGGAGGGGCCAGCGAGGAGTCAAAACTGGCCTTGCCCACGAGAAGTTTGGAAAACTTTCCCCGGCCCTGGATGCGGGACTTCGCTTCGCGCGGGGCGCTGCCGAGGCTCCGGAGAGGCGCGCACGCTCGTTTATTTTTGATTCGGTGCGCTTGTTTTTGTTTACACGCCGCTGGCGCTTCACTTTCGCCCGGAAAGGACGGGGAAGGCCGAGTCAAAAGCGTCGGAGACCCAACCAGCCAGCCAGCGCGCTGCCTCTGTCCTCGTCCTTTGGACTGCTATTTTATTTTTTCTGCGAGAATTTTCCCCCCTCCCGGTTTTTGGGGCAGCGCGAGCAGATTAGATATTTCGGACCTGCCGGGGTTTCTATCTACATCTCCTCCTTCCCTCTATCATTTTAACCAGGCCACATTCGCCCTCCTCCTGCCCTTTTACGACGGGGGGAGGGAGGGAGGAGGAGGAGGAGGAGAGCGAGCGGGCCAGGAGCTGAGATTGGAGCTTTCCGACCGTTTTGCGAAAGATATAAAGATGAACCAAACGGGATCAGCTCGGGCCTGTTAACCAAGAGGCGAGGAGGCGGCCTTCGGCGGAGGAGCCTGGAAGCGCTCGGGGGTCTCCGGAGCAGGGCGCCCCGTTGGCAGAGGGGCCGCCTTTCCTGCCGGCTCCTTCTCTACGACCTGACTTTTGGAGCGGGGGAGCGGGAGGCCTCCTCGCCCTCCCGGAGCTGGGACAGCCATGCAGGCTCGCTATTCCGTCTCGGATCCCAACGCTCTGGGAGTGGTACCCTATCTGAGCGAGCAGAATTACTACCGGACGGCGGGCACCTATGGAGGCATGGCCGGCTCGCTGGGGGTCTACGCCGGCCACCCGGAGCAGTACGCGGCCGGCCTGGGACGCTCGTACGGGCCCTACCCGGGCCACCAGCCGGTCCAGGCTCCGAAGGACCTGGTGAAGCCGCCTTACAGCTACATCGCGCTGATCACCATGGCCATTCAGAACGCGCCGGAGAAGAAGATCACGCTCAACGGCATCTACCAGTTCATCATGGAGCGCTTCCCCTTCTACCGGGAGAACAAGCAGGGCTGGCAGAATTCCATCCGCCACAACCTCTCGCTCAACGAGTGCTTCGTCAAGGTGCCCCGCGACGACAAGAAGCCGGGCAAAGGCAGCTACTGGACGCTGGACCCCGACTCCTACAACATGTTCGAGAACGGCTCGTTCTTGCGCCGCCGGAGGCGCTTCAAGAAGAAAGACGTCTCCAAGGAGAAGGAGGAGAGCCCGCGGGAGAAACACCACAAGGAGCCGGTCAAGGCCGCTTCCGAGCTGGCTAAGGAGCCGCCCCCGTCGGTCTCGGCGCCCGTCCCGCCTTCGTCGGACAAGAAAGTGGTCATCAAGAGCGAGGCCTCTTCGCCCGAGCTGCCCGTGATCACCAAAGTGGAGACGCTCAGCCCGGAGAGCGGCAGCGCCCTGCAGGACAGCCCGCGCAGCGTGGCCTCCACGCCGTCGCTCTCCACCGAGGGCTCTTTGCCCGGTGAGCCCCACCAGCCCCACCAAACTCACCCGCACCACCATTCGGCCGCCGGCGCCAACGGCTTGCCGGGCTTCAGCGTGGAGAACATCATGACCCTGCGGACTTCGCCGGGGGGCGAGTTGAGCCCCGTGGGCAGGACGCCGCCGGGCCTTTGCGGCTCCTCTTTGCCCCTGGGCTACGGCCAGGCGCCCGCCTCGTCCATCTACAGCCAGGCCTGCAGCCAGGGGGGCTTGGGCGAGGCCGGAGGCAGCTACCAGTGCAGCATGCGCGCCATGAGCCTCTACACGGGCGAGCGTAACGCGCATCTCTGCGGTGCCGGGCCGCTGGAAGAGGCCACCGGCTCGCTGTCGGAGCCTCCGCCGCAAGTAGCCAACGGGGCCCCCTCGCCCCTGTCCGGCCTGAACCTGGCGCAAGGGGGGCAACAGCAGCAGCAGGAGACGTCCCTGCCTCCAAGCAACCATCACCATCAGCCCGCGCACCACCACCAACACCATCATCCACTGCCGCATCACCAAGCTCCGGGCCAAGCCGCCGCCGCGGCCGCAGCCGCAGCCGCCGCCTCCTGGTACCTCAACCACGCGTCGGAGATCAACCAGCCTCTCCCCAGCCACACTTTCGGCGCCCAGCAACAGAGTTTCCCCAACGTGCGGGAAATGTTCAACACTCACCGGCTGGGATTAGAGACCTCGACGGCGCTGAACGAGCAACAGGTGAGCCCCACCACCTGCGAGCTGTCCTACCGGGCTCCGCCCTCCATTTACCGCCACTCCGCCCCTTATTCTTACGACTGCGCTAAATACTGACTGGCCTCCGGGTTAAGCAGACAGACAGACAGACAGAGGGACAGAGAGACCCCGGGAAAGGGGGCCTCGCCCCCAACTCAGCAGGAGGACAATAGAAGGAAAATTAGGCCTCTGGTTTTTTAAAATTAGTTGGGGAAAGCCAACCAAACTGACTCTGGGTTTTATTTCCCCAAAACAGATTTACGGGCAAAAAGAAAGAAAGGACAAAAAAAAAAAACCCACCTCCCCTCCCCCACTTTCCCGTCCAAAGTCAATAAAAAGGACCCTAAAATTCGTTCCACGCCCCAACGACTCATTTTCCAGTCCAGTTATTTCTGTTGGGGGGGGGCAACACTAGAAACGAAAAAAGGACAAAGTGATATGGGGTGTGGGCTTTCTTGAACAGAATATTATTATTATTAATAATAATAGATGAGTCAAAAAACGGATATTAAATATGTTGGCGATGGTGGGCAATATAAAATCGCTGATTCCACAAGGACGGCTTATACAATTTTGAAAAGGGGAGAATAATAATGGACACGCTATATAAATATAAATGTATATGTCTTGGTATGGTTGGTTTTGATTTAATGAGGGGATTATTCCATTTATCATGTTGTAAATATGTGTGTGGATTTTGAATTAGGCTTCCGTGGAGGGCCGTTAATATAATATTTAAAGTTGAGGTCACTGGATTATTCCTCTCTCAGCCCCCTTTCCCCCCTCCCAGCTGCCCAATGAATTATACTTTTCCTCTTATTTCTTTAGTTTTATGTACAAACTTTCATTTAAAAAAAAACTCCTTTTTAAAGTTAGTCTTTTTTTTATATGAATAATTTATTTTCCCCTTCCTTGTTGAATATTTCCTGTCTCCCAAAAGTGGAATAGGAGAAGTGGTGAGGTGGAAAAACCAAATGTCTTTTTTTAAGTGGGGAAAGAGCGAGCAGAGGTGAGATTTATTTTATTTTTCTTGTAAAATAGAGTCCTTTTTTTCCTTTGAGCCTTTCCAAAGTCATCGCTTTGATTTTATGTGGTCTTCCAATTGTTGTATTCCATCCCTTGGACAAATAAGAATAATAAACCCGTTGCTGTTTATTTCTCCTTTGAAACCAAAGTGCATTTTTCTTGTGTGAATTTTTGCAGTTTCCTGGCCGGCCCAAACTCCTATTCCCCAGTCTTGGGAAGCTGCAGATTTGTGGCGTTGTAGACTAGATCCTGTGTGCAGGGAAGGGATCTCGGTGATGGGATGCGGGATCAGCGGAATGTCGGAGCTTTAGGTTAGACTGGCCGAAATATTTAGACTGGATCTTGTAGATTGCCCTTCTCAATCTCAAACAAGCCGCTTCCTTAATTCGGTTTTAAGGGAGCTCCACCGATGGCGGTGACCCTCCGATATAGATCAAAAGTTTAAGCCCGACCGAGCAAGGCCAAATGACGGCGCAGAGGGAAGGGGGCCTCGGGCTTCCCTCCCACCCACCGAAGGGAATCTGGGCCTGAGGCGGGTTAGAGTAAGGGGGAAGGGAGAGGTAGCCGCTTCTGTCCCAGTTGGGGGGAACTTTGCTGTCAATAAGGCCCAGCCGGAAGGGTCCATAATCCGCGCTGTCGAGAAGCTGGAAGGATGCGGAATCCGGAGCCGCTTCGAATCTCGGGAGAAGCTAGACTAGATCAGGGTTTTTGTTTTGTTTTTTTGTTTTTAAAAAAACAGTTTTAGAAGCTGCTTAAATCCTCGTCTTCCGCCTACGGGTCTCGGGATTATAAATGCTTGATTTATTTAACCTTTTTTAAAATTTTGAATTGTGAATTAATCTGGGAAAGGAATTGGGAGCTGGTGGAAACAGAAGAGTCTGCGTCTCTTCCTTTCGACTCCCAGCCCCGCCAGGGGAACAAGCTAGCTAGGATAGTCTGGTAGGCAGAGAAGGAAGAGAAGGAAGGAAGGAAGGAAGGAAGGAAGGAAGGAAGGAAGGAAGGAAGGAAGACAAGAGGAAAGGAAGAAAGCAAAGAAAGAAAGCGAAAAAGAAAAAGAAAACCAGGTAGGCAGAGAAGGAAGAGAGGAAGGAATTGATGAGCAAACGGAAGGAAGACAAGAGGAAAGGAAGGAAGGAAGGGAAAGGAAGAAAGAAAGAGAGAGAGAGAGAGGAGAAAGTGAAAAAGAAAACCAGGTAGGCAGAGAAGGAAGAGAGGAAGGAATTGATGAACAAATGAAGGAAGGAAGACAAGAGGAAAAGAAGAAAGGAAGGAAAGAAAGAGAAAGAAAGAAAGAGTAAAAGAAAGAGAGAAGAAAAGAAAGAAAGAAATCGACAAACTAAAAAAGGTACCTGGGAAGGGCAGGAACTGTCATAGCTTTTCTGAATCGCCTTCAGCCCAATTTTCATATCTATCACTAAGATCCTAGAGACATCACTCAAAAATGAATTGCCCTTCACTTAATTAAATGCAGTTTTTGTTTTAACTGTGAACGTAAACTGGGCCACACTTTGACTCTTCTGTTCTTCACTCAGGAAGGTGAATGTTTAATGGGTGAACATCCAGATAAAAGAGACATTCATTTTCCCCAAAAAATATTTCTTTTGTTTCTGATACTATAATAAGAAATTAAACAACCCGTTTAACACCGCTCTTTATACAAAAGGTATGGTTTGAGTATCCGCATAGAATAAAAGGGCTGGAAGGGAGCCTGGAAGCCTTCTAGTCCAACCCCTTGGACAAGCAGGAGACCTTATTCCATTTCAGAAAAGTGACTGTCCAGTCTCTTCTTAAATACCTCCAGTGGTGGGGCACCTACAACTTCTGGAGGCAATTGATTAATTGTTTTAACTGTCAGGAAATTCCTCCTTAGTTCTAGGTTGCTTCTCTCGGTTATAAGTTTCCATCTGTTGCTTCTTGTCCTGCCTTCTGCGGCTTTGGAGAAAGGAGGACAATCTTGCCTAATTTTTGGTTTTGGTTCTTAACAATATGGGTAAACTGGAATACCAATTTAGCCTAAGTAAACCCGTTAACCTCCTGCTTCTGCTTGGCATCTTCCTCCATCAAAGTATAATCTCACGGCCCTTTTAATTTTGGGGGGGAGGGTGGGGGAATTCTCTCAAAGAAGATGTAATTCTCAGATAGCATCTACATCTCTTGAGGTCCTCTCTTCCCTGTTTAGACCCTGTTTGTGTCTAAGAAAATAAGGAAGCAAAATGGTTGGAACAAGACAAGGGACCCCTTTAAAACTTCCTAGAATTATAGCCTCCATCAAGAGACACAGGTCGAAAACCTGATTTCTGGCTGCTTGATGCCATAGGAGGGTAGCTGACTTAGCTGTGAATTCTCCCAACATAAAGTCTTTGCGTTTCAGAAATCTTTACGCGCTGTAGAAAGAAAACAGTTCCATTCACCTAGGGCTTATTTCTGAGCTGCTCCATTCCCTGTGTTTTTAATACAGGGTAATCCTTGACTAACAGTTCATTTAGTGAGTGAAAAAAGAGACCTACGACCCTTTTTCATTCTTATGACTGTTGCAGCATCCCCATAGTCATGTGAGCAAAACCCAAGCACTTGGCCACTGACTCATATTTATGATGGTTGCCGTCTTCCCCTGAGGTCACATGATCCGCTTTTGTGACCTTCTGACAAGCAAAGTCCATGGGGAAGGAAGCCAGATTCACTTAACGACTGTGTCACAGGCTTAATGTCAACTTAACCACAGTGGCAGGAAAAGTCGTAGGATGGGGAAAACTCACACGACAAACGTTTCAACCAAGCAACATAGTTGTAACTCAAGGACTGCCAGACTTACCCTAAAGGGTTTCGGAGGGCTTGGAATTCAAGTCTATATTGGCCTGAGCTTGTAGCTGGCTGTCTGGGTTTATGGGCTGGAACCCCGGACATAAAGGTGAAGTTAGAGGAAGCAATGCCAGTCCAGGTGCCCAGATTTCAACTAAATCTTTCTTCTTAAATTCTTCCACTTATTTTTCACCCCTTGGGAAGGTGGGAGTGTGTGTGTGTAGTGGGAGGGGAGTATGGCAGGACTGATGCCTTTAATTTCCCTCGTTCTTTTGATGTTGAAAAGAATTTGCATGAGCTGGAAAACAAATGTGCAACCATGCAGGATCATTTTGAGCTGGCAGGAGGATGGGGTGGGATCTGAATGGCAGTTGATTTGGGGGGGGGGGAGAGAATGCTTTATGGATCATTGAATTATGGGGCATCCACTGATTTTATTCATGATGAAAATCCCACCATTCATAAAATAATAATTCAAGACAAGCATAACTCTGCCTCTTATCCCCCCCTCCCCAATAAGGACTATGCAAAGGAGCAAATTCAAAGTCATGGCTGAATGTGGATTGACCACTATAACCAATACTGCCTCTCCTTTAGAAACCCCTTTTTATTCTGGGGGGTGAAGCTGCTGCCTTAGCTTGGATTGGGACTTATGGCTGGTGTTGGAAAGATTTTCTTGTAGAGTTGATAAGGTAAACAAGCTGACTTCAGGGCTTTTATTCACTTGGTGTGTGAAATAAAACAGAGAGAAATAAAGGAGGAGAGGAAGGAAGAAAGGAGGGAGGGAGAAAGAGAAAAAGGAAAGGAAGAAGGAAAGGAAAAAGGAAGGGAAGATAGAAGAAGGAAGGAAAGGAAAGAAAGATAGAAGGAAGGGAAGGAAAAGAAAAGAAAGATAGGAAAGGAACCAGCCTTGGTTATTTTTCTGTTTCCAAGCAGTGTTTTGCACATTCTGCTTTTTTAGAAATAATTTTCAGCTAACTCTTACATTCCATATCTTGGAGGTTCGAGGTAAATGATCAGAAAGACACTGTGGTTAGAGGAGAAAATTGGTTTAGTTCTCTGATGGAGAGGACCAAAACCTCACACTAATTTCCCGTTATTTTGGGTTTCGAAAGGCATGCCCTGTTTTTAACAGTTGCCTATAAAACTCAGCTATTTAAATGAACACGCTTCCTTTTAGGAAGGACTTGCCTTGAGATCGCTTGATTTTTTAAAAAAATGCAAAATGGCCCTTTTTATCATTTTATGAACCCAAAGGAAAAAAAAAAACACCAGAGCTTGTAGGTGAACTTAAATCCCCCCCTCTCTGCTGACTTTTTAAAAATGGGCCAAACTATTTACCAAAGGGGTTCCACTAACCTCTTGATCTCCAAGAAGAAAACTACAGTCACACATCATGCTTAAGGACAAGCGGTCCTTAAGTTATGACACACCTGGGATCCCAATTCCTATCAGTAGGCTGCTCAGTGAATTGAACCCAGGTTTATAACCTTGTCTGCTGTGGTTGTTAATGTAAATCATTGCCGTTGTTAAGTGAATCACACAATGGCTGCTTATGCTAATCCGGCTTTTAATTGATTTCGCTCCTCCGAAGCTGGCTGGGAAACTCTCAAAAAAGGGAATCGGGAGCCCCAGATGTGACAACTTCACAAGCGCATGTTGGTTAGCAAGCGCCCACATTTTTATCACGATGCTGCAATGGTCGTAAGTGTGAGGTCTGATTGTAAGTCACATTTTTAGTGCTGTTGTCAGCGAATGGTCAGAACTTGGGAACTACCCGTAACCTATTTCCTGGATTCACACTGCACAACGTATCATAAATTAAGCAACATCCCAAGGGATGCATGCAAAACACCCGAGTTGACAATTAACCAAATTCCACCTGCTGTGGGAATGCGGCTGTTAGGTCTTTCTTTGGTTTAATAACCTTCTTCTCTAACCTTCTCCTTTTGGTGTTCTTCTGGTTTGAAGCTGGCTTGTTTGTATCTCAAACGTAGAGAGGCTATTTGTAGAGACCATTAACTGCCATTGGCCCTGCGATCTGATCATCCGGTTTGGTACATGAGCATATATATTTTATTTTATTTATTTGTCAACAAGCACAAGGAAACAAGTGCCAGTACAGACCTTGTCATGGACACATGAAAAAAAATGGCACAAATAAGTGCATATCAATAAATAAAACATAGCACATCAAAAGAGTACATGTCAATGGGGACAATAGGACAGGGAGGGTAGGCAAGCTGGTGCGCTTATGCACAATCCCTTAGGAACCTTTTAAGAAACGCATCAGGTCCTCAGTAGACAGCTTAAAGTGAAAATACGGAGCTAGAAGATCTAACAACAGGATCAGGTAGAGTGTTCCATCATTTACTATTCTACTGCTGAAATCGTTTTTTCCTGCAATTTAGATTAGAGTGGATTATATTTAGTTTGTATCTATTGGTAGCCCTTGTGTTACTGTGGTTGAAGTAAATGTAGTCGTTAACAGGGAGTGACAGGCAGATGGGGAAATGCCTGAAAAGTGTCCAGGATGGACCAAACCAGAGACAGCCAGTGCCAGTTGGAGGTTTGGGGGGGGGCACACGTGCACTTGTGTAAAATACGCAAGTGTGCCTGTGTATGCGATCCTTTGTCTGTGCCCATTTTCTCAAGCACAGCCTGGTTTTGAAAGGTGGCTTGGAAAAGGCGCAAAGCAAGAACATCTTGGAGGCCAGCGAGGGATGCCACCGAGCAGTATTTGTGGTCTGTGGCTTACCCATTCGTGGAGCAGAGTTCAAATCTGTTTATTTATTAAATTAGAAAATTCATATGCCCTCCACTTCCAACAGCTCTGGATGGTTGGCAGGATACAGTTATAATATCCATTCAGATCCACTAAAAAAAGCAAAGAAAGGCCATTAATAACAATGATTAAGGTAAGCCTCTTTTGAGAGTTGGTCACATCCATGCATTTTTCTTGGCATCAGGAAGGTGGTTTTTCATTGCTTGCTTAAAAAAAAATACCCAAAGCCAAAAGTTTTCCAATCAAGGCAACAGCCCTGGAGTTTCCTGGTGGTTTCTCATCCCTAAACAAGCCAACTCTGATTAGCTAAAACTACTATGTCTCAACCCAATCCACCTCACAGGGTTGTTTTTTTGGGGGAAGAATAGGAGGAGAAGGAAGGAGTATTAGGTATGTTCACTACCGTGAGTTATTTATAAAAAATAATAGAGGCAAGATAAATAAAATAAAATAATAAAATAAAATTGCGGCTCTAGACTTTTAAAGAAAATCATGACGTAGATCTCTCTCTCTCTCTCTCTCTCTCTCTCTCTCTCTCTCTCTCTCTCTCTCTCTCTCTCTCTCTCTCTCTCTCTGTGTGTGTCTTCTCTCTCTCTCACACACACTTGTGTGTTTATTACATGAACACATGAATCTTTTTTCAGTCACCTGATGGGTAGGTGGAAGCTAAAGACCACATATTTTAAAGTTGCCAAGAAATCTTCTTGCTCTCTTTGGATATTGATTGAAGAGAGGCTTCTGATCATCCCGTCTGTTATTAATGCAGACAACATTATATACCCAAATACATTTTCACTCCTGTTTCCATTGTCGGCTGTTAGAACCGCTCCCACGAGCAGCACACCTGAACCCAAGTTCACTGGAGACCACGTACCTGCCACTACTTTTTTTTTTTTAACAAAAAATCAGGATTAGTACCATTGGGGGATATTTGCAAGATCCGAAGATCTTTAAAATCCTCTTTAAAATCTTCCCCTTTTCTCTGCGAAAGTGAAGCTGTAAAAAACCCCCACAGAGGTCTCCTTTTTTGCAGTCTTGAGCTAGAAGGTAATTCAAGGATAAACCAAACCTTGTGTCATCTTATGCCGCAGCTTCTTAAAACACCCAATTTACAGCTTTTAAACTAATTTTCCTTCTTAATCTTAGAGCCCAGTTAAGTCCTGGATCAAGAGAGGCTGAAATTCCAATCACAGCTCAGCTCCAAACTTGATGGAAAGTCCATCAAGTTTGGCTGGGTTCACACGACCCACTCACTCGATTCTTGATTCTCTGCTGCCAGAGTCGCGCGTGTGAACAGATCTCTCTCCCAGGAGCTGTTCTCTCCTCCCCTTTCCCAACCTTATTCTTTGATCCTAAAGGGGCAGAGATCAAGGACGGAGCGCAAGTTATCGGGCAAATAATAAGGAAAAGCGAAGCAGTTGCGGACTCTCGTTTTTCAGCCGCGAAACGATCCGGACGATTTCGGAGATGGAGAAGAAGGTTCTCCCCAGGGGTCAATCAAGAGCTCGCGAGCTTCTGATTGGGGCTTCTAAAAATACCGTATATCACTTAAGTGCGGGGCCGTCGCGCGTTGCCTTCTCTTTCCTTGGCCAGTTCCGGACTCGTCGTCTTTCTCCTTCTCCTTCTCCTTCTCCTTCTCCTTCTCCTTCTCCTTCTCCTTCTCCTTCTCCTTCTCCTTCTCCTCCTCCTCCTCCTCCTCCTCCTCCTCCTCCTTCTCCCCCTCCTCCTCCTCCTCCTCCTCCTCCTCCTCCTCCTCCTCCTCCTCCTCCTCCTCCTCCTCCTCCTCCTCCTCCTCCTCCTCCTCCTCCTCCTCCTGCGGTTCCTTATTTTTATTTTCCCCTCTGTTAATGCGGATTATTCTTTTAACCCCGTTGGCTTTGGAGGTCTGTGGGGGGGACTTTTGTTTAATCGTTCCCAAGAAGGAAGGCGAGCCGGGGCGATTCCCAGCCCAATGTTCCACTCGCGAAAGGTTAGGAGGAAAGAGCGGGACAGTCTTTCCCGGATCTTTGAATCCGAATTGGGTCTCGAAGGTCCGAATTAACATTGGAAGCTGCGCTGTGGGGGGGGGGGGGGGGGAGAGGAGGCATTCGGCTCAGCCGAGGCAAATATCGGGGAGTCTTTATCCCCAAAGAGGGGGAGGATCCCCATCATTTAATTCAAGGTCAGAAAGAGCTTTCACTGGGCGTGGGTTTTCACTGGGCGGGGGACGATCGTGGGTTTCCCCCTCTCACCAGAGATCAACCTCTTATCAAGGGCTCGGTGGGGTTTCTCTTGGCTGGCTGGGCTGCTCCCCCCCCAAAAAAAAACTCGCGTCTTTCCCTTTTCTGCTTTAACAGTAACAGAGTTGGAAGGGACCTTGGAGGTCATCTAGTCCAACCCCCTGCTCTCGCAGGAGATCTGTACTAGGGATTCCAACCGCCTAACTGCCGACCTTTCTGATCGAGAAGCTCAGTGCCTTAGCCACTGAGCCATTTAGTCAGGATTTATCGCGTTTAGAAAGAGACGTGTGTGTGAGTGTGTGTGTGTGTGTGTAAAACATTTCCCCAGGGAGGACGTCCCTACTGAAACTTAGTCTTTAAAGGGGCCGGGCTTAGCTTCTTGCAACCCTCCTGCACTTTCTAGCCCGCGATTTCCGATGTCCCCTCCCAAGGGTGGATAGAACAGGATTGGCTGGTCGGCCGGCTAAGCCATGATTGGTGCTGGTTGTCTGCATTCTCCCCGTTTTGCATCTTCGCCCAGCCCGTCCTCGGAATTACCTGCAGGGCATAGCTCAAAAACCTGCACAGGGCAGCGATGAGAAGGCCCACCTGGTTGATGGCTCACCTGGTTTGAGAAAACGAGGACTAGGGGTGACGGGATAGCAATATTCCAGTATTTGAGGGGCTGCCCCAAAGAAGAGAGGGTCAAATTATTCTCCAAAGCACCAAAAGGCAAGATCAGAAACAATGGACGGAAACTATTCAAAGAAAGAAGCAACCTAGAACTAAGGAGAAACTTCCTAACAGGGAGGACAATTAATCGATGGAACAGCTTGCCACCAGAAGTTGTGGGTGCTTCATCACTGGAGGTTTTCAAGAAGAGATTGGACAGCCACTTGGCTGAAATGGTGCAGGATCTCCTGCTTGAGCAGGGGGTTGGACTAGAAGACCTCCAAGGTCCCTTCTAGCTCTATTCTGATGGACCTTGGGCTGGCCATGCTGGCTTTTTTGAACCTACCCTTGGAGATCCCCTCAGCACATTGAATTGTTAAGGGACTGTGAGGAACGTGTGAGTTGGCTTCCTATGCAGATACTCCTCGACTTCCAACAGTTCATTTAGTGACTCCTCAAAGTTATGACACTAAAAAAATGACTTAGGACCGTTTTTTCACAGTTTACGACCATTGCAGCATCCCCATAGTCACCTGATCAACATTTCTATGCTTAGCAACTGGCTCATATTTATCACACACACACACCTTTTTTCCCTGAACTGCAACCATCTTTGAAGTAACCTATGACGCCAGTAAATAAAAACAGAGATAAATATCAGACCCACCAAACGTTTATACAAAAGCTAACCATCCCCGAAGCTTTATATAATCACCATCCAGCTGTGTGCTCTTGTAAAGTTGTTGTAAATCCACCCCGTCCCCCCCTCCTTGTAAACAGGAAAGTACATAATGTAAAGCAACTGGCTGGAGATCACAAATACTCAAGCTTTTGGGGTGGGGGGCATACATTGCTAAGTGTTCTCTTTCTAATGACTTTGGGGGTGTGTGTGTCCCCATCCCTGAATGACCCCGGAATGGAGGTAATTATATAAAAAAATAATGATCTGTCCTCAAATGCCATCAAAGGATACCTTCCTCTTCTCTCCACACAAAAGCTTTGGATTATAGCAGGAGGCTGAATGTCAAACACATACGAGACCACTTTGCTTGGGTTTGCTTTGCAAGGAGGAGAGAAAACTGCCTCCTGGGTGGCCATGATGGAAGCAGACAAGGCCATGTGGCTTCTTCTCCAAGTTAGGAGAAACTTGGTTGCTTTCAGCCCTGACAGCAATCAAGACACCCCTTAGAGATCATTTACTGGCTGGATTTTAATTTTGTCCTCCAAGCAAGGATTTTTCCCACTGGACCAGGAGTAGGGGTGAAATCCAGCAGGTTCTGACAGGTTCTGGAGAACCAGTAGAGGAAATGTTGAGTAGTTCGGAGAACCAGCAAATATCACCTCTGGCTGGCCCCAGAGTGGGGAGGGAATGGGGATTTTGCAGTATCCTTACCCTTGAGTGGGGTTGAAATGGGGAATCTGCAGTATCCTTCCCCTGGAGTGGGGTTGAAATGGGGATTTTGCAGTATCCTTCCCCTGGAGTGGGAAGGGAATGGAGATTTTGCAGTATCCTTCCCCTGCAGTGGGGAGGAAATGGGGAATTTGCAGTATCCTTTCCCTTTAGTGGGGAGGGAATGGAGACTCACTCAAAGCTGAGGGAGAATATGAAGAGGGAGATCTTGCATTGCTCATAACCTTGTTGCCTTGAAATCTTCTCAACCACAAGGCCTACTACACAAGG
Organism: Natrix helvetica; assembly: GCF_964273705.1. Lineage (NCBI taxonomy): Eukaryota > Metazoa > Chordata > Lepidosauria > Squamata > Natricidae > Natrix > Natrix helvetica. The sequence continues at coordinate 21,162,722 of NC_138561.1, read as the reverse complement.
CCTACCTACCACTTTTTAATGCTACCTTATTCTCACTTGACGTCCAAGATGAAGCTGGCTTACCGAGCTGAACGCATGTTATTCAGAATTGTTCATCGTTCTTCAGCAGAACTTGTGACAGAGGTTAAACCTGAGTTTATAATCTCAAGAGCGGCCCAAATTGAAATGAGGAGGAGTATGATCTTAGCATGCTTTCTCCTGGGAGCAAAAGACACTCACAAAATGAAAAATGGATGGGCTACGGATGAGCTGCCAACTGGGGAATGAGATCCACACATTTTAAAGGCGCCAAGGTTGAGAATTACTGCTTTTGCCTGAAGCCTTTAGCATTCATGAAAGTAGGAGATGGGGAGACTTTCTCAGAAAAAAATCTCCCTCAAATTTGCTGCTGACTTGATTGGATCTGGAAAAGACCCAGAGCAGACAGGGCCTTGGTGTGCACCTTGTGCTAACATCTTTGGGGTTGTGTACAAGTGAAAACATTTATTGGGGGTTTCCCTGTAGAAATAAACAAAGCTAATTAAATAATTAACTAACTCCAAGCACTGGGGGTGGGGGGTGGGGGGAGATGACAAGCAATCAAATGACCATCGGAATAAGTGCAATTTCATTCCAGATCAAGGCATCCATCCCACTGCTAATTCAATAAGCGAGATGTGTTAGCAATTAACCCAGTTTATCCTGGTCAGGGAGGGGAACGAGAAATGGAAGAGAGGGCGATTTCCTGTCCCCCTTCCCCAGCTTTTTAAGACTGGATCTAGTCATCATTCCCTGAAAGTCCTTCCAAGCAACAAAACTGGACATCCTTGGGATACAGCTGTGGATGTTGGTACCCACCGATCAAGACAGATGGCCGAAGATGGTACCACTGCGGCCTGATGGGACTGGCACTGGGACAGGTATTCTTTTGGGAGGGGTTACAAGAGAAGGCTTCTCAGAAAGTGCGGGGCTGCTGGGTGAGAGATTATTTTGAACAGAAGATCCAGAGATCTTGAAGAGATTTGGTTTAAGGTGCCAGCCAGCCATTCCCGCCCTTTGCTATCAGGGTGGTGGATAGAATGCACAAAGCTTTCTGGGAGGGAGGGAGGGAGGGGAAAGGAGAGGAAAGGAGGATGGAGGGAAGAAGGAAGAAGGAAGGAAGGAAATGGGAATGGAGGGAGGAAGGAAAGGAAAAGGAGGATGGCTAGAGGGAGGGAGGGAAGGAAGGAAAGGAGGGGAAAGGAGGATGGAGGGAAGAAGGAAGGAAGGAAATGGGAAGGGAGGGAGGAAGGAAAGGAAAAGGGGATGGCTAGAGGGAGGGAGGGAAGAAGGGAGAGAGGGAGGACCTAATCCACGCGTTCTCCCCGCGCTCAGCTGCGCCTCTGACTCCCTCTTTCCCTTCCAGCCTCCCAGGACGGCGGGGGCGCTGGAAGGACCCAGCCGGTGGGCGGTGCGCGGGGAAGGACCGGGGAGGGGGAAGGAGGGGAGGGCCCGGCCGAGGAGGCGGGTTGGACGTGAGATTTTCAAACATCAGATCGGTGCGTTTATATATTGGGTGCCCGGAAATTTTTCCAAATAAACACAGCTTGATTCGACTTGGGTGGTCAGACTTATCAACAGACTAATGCTATAAACAAATGAAGGGGCGCAAGCGGGGGGAGGGTTCCCCCCCGGCCCTCGGTCGCTCCGAACCGAGCCACGTGGAAGGGCTGCAGCCTTCGCAGGGAAACGTTAATTAATGTGGGTGGGCTGCGGCGCGCTCCGCGGCTGTTTATCTCAGCCCGTTTCTTTTCCAGCCCTAAGTCAACACAGCGTCGCAAACTTACAACAAGCATCGCACGTTTCCTCTCTCCCCCCCTTTCTCCTCTTCTTCTTCTTCCTCCTCTTTTTTTCCCTTCTTTTTTTTCTCCCTCCCCACTTCTGGGGGGAAAAACGCGCGCAATGCAGCTGGGGCAGAAGGAGAGGAGGCGCGCCAGAGGCCAGGACGCGCCATCGCCAGCGGGCCAAGCGCAGGCAGCTCCGGCCAGGCCTGGGGAGGTCCCCCGCTCTCCCCTTGGACTTCGCTCCCTTGCGCCGGAGTGACTCCGCATCGGCCATGAGCCAGCTCTACCCCGGCCAGCTGCCCGCCTCGATGGTTTACCTCTACGGGGCCGAGCGGGGAGCCTTGTCGGGCGCGCTGGGCTTCGGGCCGGCGGCGGGGGTGCTTCCCAGGCAGGAGTCCCCGCAGAAGCCGCCCTACAGCTACATCGCGCTGATCGCCATGGCCATCCAGAACGCGCCGGAGAAGAAGATCACGCTCAACGGCATCTACCAGTTCATCATGGAGCGCTTCCCCTTCTACCACGACAACAAGCAGGGCTGGCAGAATTCCATCCGCCACAACCTCTCGCTCAACGAGTGCTTCGTCAAGGTGCCCCGCGAGAAGGGCCGCCCGGGGAAGGGCAGCTACTGGACGCTGGATCCTCGCTGCACCGACATGTTCGAGGACGGCAACTACCGGCGGAGGAAGAGGAAAACCCGCGGCGGCCCGCAGGCACCGGACGAGGCCGGGCTCGACCGGGAGGGCGCCCCCGCAGAAGCCCCCAAGAGGCGCCTCTGCAGCCCCCCCGGCGGCCAGCAGCAGCGCCCCCGCCTCCCCCTCCAGCCCGGCGCAGAGGAGGAGCTGAAGCCGAATCCCGGCGTCCGAGAGCAAGAGGAGGAGGAGGAGGAGGAGGAAGACGCGCGGAGCCGGCTGGCGGTTACGGCGGCGGGCGACCGAGCCTCCAAGCCGGGCCCGGCCGAGCTGCCCCTCCGAGGGTCCCAAATTGGCCTCTCCCGACCGCGCCCCGAGGATGGAGCGCCCCGCCTTGGAGAGGGTCCCGCCGCGCGCTTCTGGGCGCCCTCGGCCGCCAGGTTTCTCCAGAGCTCCGAGGCGCCCCCGCGGGCTGAGGCGCCGGCTGTCAACCGGGCAGAGTCGCTCCGACCCCCGCGGAGCTCGGCCAAGCCTCGCAGCTTCAGCATCGAGAGCATCCTTGCGCGGAAAGTCCTGGCGGCGCCGCCCAAAGGCGAGCCCAGCGCGGCTATCTCCAAACTGGACCAGCTGGTGGGCAGCGGCGGGCACGGCGAGACCAACGAAGCGCGCCCGGCTTTCAACGCCTCGCTGGTGCTGGATTCCCACTTCCCCGGCCGGTTCTACCAGCTGGGCATCCCCTTCCTCTCCTACCTGCCCCTCCGCTTCCCGGAGACGGTTTTTCACTTCTAAAGCGCTTGCAGCTCCGCGCGCAGCCACGAAAGACGCAGCCCACCTATTGAAGCTCCTTTCTTCCCGCGAGTCCGCTGGAAGTGGGGTTCCCACGTGCAAGCCCAACTCGTCACTTGGCAGGTTTTTCTTGATCTTCGAGATTTGACCCACCGTCCATTCGGCCCTGAATGTCGCAGTGTCTTTGCTTGGGCTGGAAAGAAGCGGATCGCGCAGCCAAATCAGCCAGTTCGAGGCTTCAGGCTTTGCCGTCCGAGAATTCCTGGGATTGTAAGTCCGGCCTTTGCCCACTTCGCTTCGGAACTTCCTTCCGAGCCTGCTTAAACCATGCGATCCGGGGTGAAAAGGCGGCTCGGGAGTGGATCCCTCAGGGAAGACCGTTTGCCCAAGTGAACCGTAACCAGTAGATTCCAAATTCTCTGGGACGTTTGGAGTAGCTACAACTTTCCCCATTTTTTGCCCTCCTGTCTATGCATTGCTTTATTATTATTATTATTATTATTGTGTCATTCCTGCGGCCTCTGACATTTGGAACGGGCCCGACTGGATGATCTCTGGAATTTTAAACAAAATAGCGCTTTAATGCTATGAGTCTAAAAAGGAGGGCGGTTTGTTTGCAATGGAAACCTGTTACAGGCGTGTGTGTGTGGGGGGGAGAAATCCCGATTTTACAAAATCGGAACCTAGAGCGTTCTTTTCTGCAGAAGTTGAAGCTTTGGGACTCTGGAAGGGGTGAACTTTTCACACCGTTTCTCTCCCCCTTTTGATTTGCAATCCGGATCAACAAAGTGTCTTTGCTTAGAGAGAAAACATCTGTTACCGGTGCCTTTTTGGGGGGGGGGGGCTATTATGACCCTCCTGGCTTAGGGCCCTTATTCTAGCCATTAATTAAGCCACTGACCACATTAAAGGACTTGCGATTCGGAGGGCAGCTTTACAATAATAGCAAGCTGCGCTCTTTTTCTAAAATATATATATATATTTTATTTTAACCTACATAAAAACCAATATCTTATTCAGAGGCGCTTTTTTTTTGTATATGAGTTGACCTGTGTCTTATACTTTTAAAAACAATAAAATAAACATCTATTTTCAAAAGGTTCTGGTTGGCAAGAAAACTCTAGGCCAATAAACTCTGGGATAGAGACAAGGGACCACTGGAGGAAGGGGGGATGGGCAGGGAATAACAAAAGGGCCAAATGAAGCAAGGATAACAATGGGAATCATGGAAATGTGGGCCCACATATAGGCAGCAAGGAGCTAGTTGGTTCTGTCCTCAGGACCTCACCTTCACTGCTGCTTCAAGTTGATAGTCCTCATGGTTTTAAGAGGGCTTGGTCACTGGCTCCTGGAGTACTGACGGCCTAGGAGAGAGGAAAGGTTTGCCAATCAGAGACCCCCTCTCTCTCCACCCCAATCCCATATTAAAAGGTTAAGCTCTCTTTCAAATGACTCTTGATTAATTTAGGTGACCAATGGGGACTCGGCTGTCCAGTTTTCTTGGCAACAAAGTGGAAGAATTTCCACTACTGACTTTTTTCAGGAAGTTTTTCTTAACTTTCCACTCTAACCTGCATGGTTTTTTTTTTTCATCCCAGATAAATCAGATCTTAGCCTGCTTCATATTTTGAGATCAACAGAGGTTTGCTAAGGGCTGCCATTCTATTTTAAATGTATAACCTATAATATAATAGGGTCTTATTCTGTATGACCCAGCCAATTTGCAAACACCTTCTGAATGGAGTGGGCATTCCTCCTCGCCTTCTTACTCAACCTGTAGCAGCGGCGATAACGAAGTTTATCTTCACTGGACATCTTTGCCTGGAAAATTCCTGGGAAAGTTTGGTTTGCCACAAAGTAGGTATGAAAGCTTCAGATGCACAAAAGCTAATATTCACTCAGAGTTCCTTCTGGCAGATGGACAGCCATATAAATTGGTTGAATAAATAAACCTAATTTGAAAATGGCTTCCTAAGCAAAATTTAGATCCATCCATCCATCCATCCATCCATCCATCCATCCATCCATCCATGTGTTTGCTTAAACTGCCCCACTTCGTATACATAAACCTAGGTCTACAATCTGACCCTTAACCTTTTTTCCCCTGTAGTTCCAGAGGTTTCCAGATCCAAAGTAGTCCTGTAACTCCTAGTTCAACCCATCAAAGTAGTTTCCTGAAAGATTGGAAACTCCTATGATATGAGTTTATGAAGCTCACAACCTAATCCTATGCTGGCCATATTTGTCTCCAAGAAGAGAAGCTGACAGCATCTAAACATTCTCCTCCTCCTCCTCCTCCTCCTCCTCCTCTTTCTCTCCCTCCTCCTCTTTCTCCAGTCTCCTCCTCCTTCTCTTTCTACGTCTTCAGTCTCCTTCTCCTTCTGCAGTTTCCTTCTCTTTCTTCTCCTCCTCCTCCTCTTTCTCCAGTCTCCCCCTTCTTCTCTTTCTTCTTCTTCTCCTTATCCAGACTTGTCCAGTTTCCTTTCCTCCTCCTCCTCCATTTCCTCCACCTCTGAAGGTCCTTGGCTCCACTACCTCTGATTACCAAAGAACAGCAAAGCTCAAAAGAGGTGAGGCTGTTCCCTGACCAATGACTTCTTCCTGAGCCATCCAGCCACTTCTCTGTCCTTTTGACAGTCAAAGTACCACAGGGATGGCCACAGTCAGATGACATTAAAAGCTGTTATAAAGTGATAGGGAGGAAACAACCTAACTATAGACTATGTTTTATGAAGTCTTCCCGTCTGCTGCCTGATGATAGGGCAGCAATGAGAAAAGGATGCTGCCTCAAGGATCATCCATCACTCCTTCCATAACCTAAGATGAAGGGCATGAGTCAGAGGTTGAGCCTGCATTCTGCTTGCCCACCCACCATGCAGGCAAAGGGGAGATCCCAGGGGACACATCTGCATATGGAGGAACAGCTGGATTTGCAACCCAATCCCATCTTTTCTTCCTGCCATTCTCTGTATATAGACCTCCCACTCAGCAACAGAGCCCATCTGTTCCTGCTACCTTTCCCATTCTACAGGTGAGTAGGGGGATTTCTTCCCGGACATTTCCAAATGACACTCACAGCAAAGAAATATGGCCGTGCGGAAGTGTTGGGTCCAATCCGATTTCTAGAAGACGGTTGACAGGTGGCTGATCTTTGAGTAAAGATGGAGGTGGTATTTTCAGAGAGAAACGAGTGGGTGGGACATCTCTTGGTGATGCATGCAACATCTGGAGTTGCCAGAAAGTTGGACTCACTCTACAAAGAAAGCAGAAGAAATTATTGACGGGTTACTCCACGTCTCTAAACAGTGGAAACTTGCTCTCTGTGTCTGTGTGTGTTATAAGGTTTGGTTTGGTTTCTGTGGTCACAAGGCCACCGAAAGTTTATTGTTGTTGCATATTTGCCTTGCTGAGATTTGTGTTTATTTACTAATATACAGATTGAGCTGATTAGAAGCAGAGCTTGGCTAGCCCATCTGAAGCTTAGGAGACAACAAGACTCTAAGGTGTTTTAAGGACTCAACGGGTCCATGTTTCGAATGTCTTCTTCAAGCCCCTGGTGGATTAGGTGCCATCAAGCAGCTATTGGCTCTTAGCAACCAGACAGATAGATCTTCTTCAGATGATCTTGTATTCAACCTCATCTCATTTCTGAAGGACCTTCTTATTGAGTGATTCTAGTGTCCTGAAGGAGAACACCTTGGTAGGTTCAAGGAATCCTTTAGTATCTTTTTTTATGGCAGCAGCCAAAAAAGTCAATGAAATTCAAGGTCCCATTAACGGGGATAGTGTCAGGGTTCCAAAAAACACCCCCGATGAAATAAAACTCTGAGGTTTGTGTTTCCTCAAAGTTCCACTTTATTAGAGATGTCATGTTGGCACATCTGGGAAAACCCGAATCTGAAAGCTTCCAGTTTCCCCCACCCAGTTGAAAGTTTCAAGATCCTGCCCCCACACCCACAAGTCCATCCATGGTCCAATCTCCCACTGCCACAAAAACAGATACCTCCCAACCAGATCCGGCCAGGTGCAGAGACACCAGGTAAAGATGACCTTGGCTTTCTAAGAAGAATGCTGTTATGGCTACATATCACTCTCCAATTTTCCCACAGTAGAAAGTGTGACAGGCCTGAAGTCCAAAAAGAAAAGATGGTTTGCAGGCATGACAGGTAGAATCAAAGAGCATGTGAAGTATTAATACTACTTTACAATGCCTTGGTAAGGCCACACTAGGAGTACTTCATTTGGTTTTGGTCACCATATTATAAAAAAAGATGTAGAGACTCTGGAAAGAGTGCAGAGAAGAGCAAGAAAGACGATGAGGGGACTGGAGGCTGAAACATATCAAGAACAGTTGCAGGAACTAAGTTTGTCTAATGAGGAGAAGGAGTAGGGGTGACATGATAGCAGTGTTCCAATATCTCAGGGGCTGCCACAAAGAAGAGGAGGGGTCAACTATTCTCCAAAGCACCTGAGGGCAGGACAAGAAGCAAAGGATGGAAACTAATCAAGGAGAGAAGCAACTTAGAACTAAGGAGAAAATTCCTGATAGTGAGAACAATTAGCCAGTGGAACAGCTTGCCTCTAGAAGTTGTGCTGCTCCATCACTGAAGGCCTTTAGGAAGAGACTGGACAGCCCCTTGTCTGGAATGATATAGGGACTCCTGCATGGGGAGTTGGACTAGAAGACCCCCAAGGTCCCTTCCAACTCTTGTTAGTCTGTTCAACTTAAATCCCATGAAAAGGTATCACACATACTTGAGAATATAAGGTGCCCTTAAATTTAACAGCAGGTTCCTTTACCAGAATTGAACTTGCTTTCTCTGTGGGGGGAAAACCATCTACCTCTTTAGAGTGAAAAACTGTAGCCTTCCCCATTCCCCTTTCTCCCCAAAAACCCTCTGAAGGATGAAAAATACGAAGGAAAACATGTTCCTTTCCAAAGAAAAGGACCATCATTTTTTTCCCTGGACCTGTTCTCCCTTTTCCAATCTTCATATGTAGGATTTTTTTTTACAAGAGAATATTTTACTATATTATCAGATTTGTGCAAATAGGCCAGGAAGGAGCCACAAATCCACCTTTTCCCCTTGAGTTGTTAGGACTAAGGATGTTAGTCTGGCAAGTCATTTGATCTTATCCGAAAGAGCAAAAAAGAGATAATCGGTGAGTAAGAAATGTTGCATAAAGGAAAATTGTGTTCCAGTTTGTTTTCCCTCTGCCTGTGGTCTCGTCTGTTCCTGCTAATCTACATTATTCCCAGGTCTCAAGTGCTCCATCCAGAGATGTTGCTCAATGCTTTACTATCGACCAGATCCTCCCATGGACCTCAAGGCGTGAGCGGATGATGGGAAGAGTTTGTGCTCTGAGGTTTTGGACAATTACAAATCTCCTTTAAATGTAATTTAAAATATAATCCCTTGCCTCTTAGGTTTTCTCTCTCCTTTGGATTAGAACACTGTGTATTGTGTGATGGTGCCAGAACTCAAAATGAGGATGTATTATTATATTTACATTGCTAGAATATGTTTGCAAAATTGTATGTTCTTATTGTTAGTATCCTTCCTTCCTTCCTCCCTCCCTTCCTCCCTCCCTTCTTCCTTCCCTCCATCTTTCCTTCCCCTTTCTCTCTCCCTTCTTCCTTCCCTCCCTCCCTCCTTCCCTTTCCCTCCCCCTCCTTCCTTCCTTCCCTCCCCCTCCTTCCTTCCTTCCTTCCTTCCTTCCTTCCCTCCCTCCCTCCTCCCTTCCCTCCCTTCCTTCTTCCTTCCTTCCCTTTCCCTCTGCAAAAATTAAGTCTTATCTGGAAAAGAAAAAAAAACAGCATGTTCTTTATTTTAATACACATAAAGAATGAAAAATGCACAAGCCGAATGCTACCTTAAAGTGTTTTAATTCTAACTTCCCCAAAATAAACACCACTGGATGCATGCTGGGATCTTCTTAAAAATAAAACCTCAGCTGTTTCTTTGGACTATGAATGTGCTCCACTTTTGAAAAGCAGCAGCTGTCCCCCCGCTGAAGACAAAGGACAGTTGGTGGTGGAGAACCATTGGACATGTGCAACAGCAGGAAGAAAGGCAAGATGTGAGGTCTCACCAGCACAATAGCATCCCCGTTTTTCAGATGTGAAATATTGGGTGTTGATTGTAGCTGGATTGTGCCTGGTTATGAGGTCACAAGCTGTGGTAACCTATCATCCTACAAAGGAGGTGAGCGGATGTATTGGAAGACTAGAGTTGTGACTATGGTAGAATGGTGGAGACCTTGGTTCTCATTTGACCATGGTAGTCCTTTGGGTGACTTGGTTAATCATCACAACCATCCTAATCATCTCCAGAACTTTTCTGAAGATAAAACAGGGTTAAGAGAATGAGCTCAGAGTGAAATTGAAGAGAGGTGGAATATAAAAGTTAAGAATTGAGCAAGACTGAGTGGAGACTTCAGTCGTTCATATTTTTGATCATTGGGTTAGGAAGAGAATGGAGAATGAAAATTGTCCAAACCCTTCCTGGTCTGGAAGATCATCATAATATGGAAGCAGAGTTGCCAACTAGATCTTCAAACACGGCAACTTTAACACTTGTAGACTTCAACTCTCAGAATTCCCCAGCCAGCTGGTGGGGAATTCTGGGAGTTGAAATCCACAAGTCTTCAAGTTGCTACTTTTGAAGATCTACTGTAGAAGACTAACCTAAAGGGGCTTTTTTTCAGGAGGCAACTGGACCTTTATTTTTTTTTCTTTGAAGACGTTTCGCTTCTCATCCAAGAAGCTTCTTCAGCTCTGACTGGATGGCAGGGAATGGAAGGATTGATATTCCTTGCAGACAGCTGGTCATTTGCATCCTTTTAGAGGGTCATTGAAGTACTTGGAGGTTTATCTGTGTAGAAGACTAACATCTAGTTCTTGATACAAACATTTACAGATTGATGTGAGCTGTCTAAGCTTGACAGCCAATTTTGATTAAAATGTCCTTTTACCTGTATAAGATTAAAGTCACGTGGATTTTTCTGGCATATATTCCTTTGTTTCCATCAGATTACAAACCAGTGAGGCAAGTGCAAAGAGAGAGAAAAAAAGGAAACTTTGTGAATAACATCCAGGCAAACACAGTTGACTTTTAATCTAGCTTCAATGCCCATTCAGCAAAGCATAAAGAATGTTTGTTTAAAAGATCATTGCTAAATTTAGCATGAGCTCACTCAGCCTAAATCTAATCGACATTTTTAGAGTGCACATTGCAAATCAGGAATGCGTGGAGAAATAAATAAACTTTCCCACATTTCTGGAAACCAGGTCAAAATATATATATTGCTGTTTTATTTTGCGCAAGATACTTTAAAAAAAATATTCCTGTCTTTCTTGCATACACTAGGAAAAATGGTGGAGAAACTTGGCATCCGATTGGGAGAACCAATGTGCAATGTTTGAAGGCTTCAATAATATGAAAGCAGAATTTTAATGTTCTGAACATTAAAACACATGAAGTAATTATATGAGTTGCTTGTTGTAGTTCCATGGTACTTTACTTAAGTACCATGCTTGTTTAATTTCTGAATCTTCTAAATTATTGTTCTTGGTCTATATGCATTTATACAGACAGGTGCAATAAACAGGTTTATACAAATGAAATATGCTGGTAAATGCAGGTGAAATGCACAGATCTATACAGATGAAAAATACAAGCCTTTGCAGGTAAAATATACAGGTATATGCAGGTGAAATGTATAAATCTATACAGAAGAACTATACAGGTGGAATATGCAGGTATGTGCAGGTGAAATAGGTCTATACATATGAAAGGTACAGGTAAGATATATAGGTCTATACAGGTGAAATATACAGGTATGTACAAGCATAGCACTGTGGGAGCTTCAACTTTATAGCAACTTTCTCTAGAAAAAGTAGTACTTTCCATTTTTTTTTAAAAAAAAACAAGGCTGGAATTTTGCATAACCATAAATATTGTGTTCAGTTCCATATTTCTGGATTCTGAAATCACACAGATGCCTAGTTTTGTCACGTCTGAGTTCCATGCCTAAGGCTGTATCCCATTCTGGAAAACTGGGGACTCCATCCAGCGTCTTTTGTGAATCCAAGAAAGTGATTCCATCCAAGCCCTTCCACGTCTGAGCAACAAGAGTTGCAAGCCTCCCAAGCCTTCCTCCCTACAACCTGCAATCAGCAGAAGTTGGAGCCCTCACTTTTTTTTTTTAACATTTCCATCTGTTGAGATGAAGGAGAAGAAGACAAAGACATTCAACAGATATCATGTCAGGCAACCATACATTTCAAAACACAAGGCTCCTTTTTTTTTTTTCACATCACCACAAGTGGTCCAGAATATGCGTGGAGACCAAGCAGCTACTCAAGAGAGATGTCTTTTTAAGAACTCCTTCATCAATAAAAAGACTTCAAAAGAAAAATCACTTTGTTCTTTTTGGGAGGGAGGGAGGGAGGGAGGGAGAGAGAAAGAAAAAAAGTGTCAACATTTGCTTAGAAAGAGAGAAAGCACACAATGTTTTGTTTTGAAAAATGTGGATTTCCATGAAGGGAGGGAAGAAGGGTGGATGGGGGAGGAGAGAAAGGGACTGGCAACATGAATGGAGTTAAGTAATTCCATTCCCATTGAAGAGATAAAGTAAACTGTTAAATCTATGTATTATTCTGGCATAATGAATAGAAGAGAAGAGAATATAGAATGGCACGGCATGCTGTGGATTGGAATAGAGTAGAGTAGCGTAGCGTAGCATAGCATAGAACAGCATAGCATAGCATAGCATAGCATAGAATAGAATAGAATAGAATAGAATAGAATATGGAATAGAGTAGAGTAGAAGAGAATATAGAATATAGAATATAGAATATAGAATATAGAATATAGAATATAGAATATAGAATATAGAATATAGAATATAGAATATAGAATATAGAATATAGAATATAGAATATAGAACATAGAACATAGAACATAGAACATAGAATATAGAATATAGAATGGCATGGCATGGTGTGGATTGGAATAGAGTAGAGCAGAGAACCATAGCATAGCATAGCATAGCATAGCATATGGAATAGAATAGAGTTGAATAGAATAGAATAGAATTCTTTATTGGCCAGGTGTGATTGGACACACAAGGTATTTGAGCAAGGTGATGAACAAAGTAATATACAGGTGGTCTTCAATTTACAACTACAATTGAGCCCAAAATATTCTGTTGCTAAGTGAGACAATTGTTAAGTGAATTTTGCCCCATTTTTATGACCTTTCTTGCCTCAGTTGCTAAGTGAAGCATTGCAGTTTTAAAGTTAGTAACACCATGCTTAAGTGAACCTGGCTTCCCCATCGACTTTGTTTGTCAGAAGGTCACAAGAGGGGGTTACCTGCCCCCAGGACGCTGCAGTGGTCCTTAATATGAGTCAGTTGCTAAGTGTCTCCACTTTGACCACATAGCTGCAGGGATGCTGAAAAAGGAGTCGTAACTCACTTTTTTTTCAGGAAGATTGTAACTTCAAGCGGCCACTAAACGAACAGTCGTAAGTCGAGCATTTCCTGTAAAAAGACGAACGGTAATACAAGCCATGCTACATCGGCAAACATCTGTCCCCCATTTGAGGCCTTCAGGGATGCGATGGGGAACGTGTAGGGGGTATCCGATATTCCGACAATGCTCTCCTTCTTTCCCAGAAAACTTGGAAGGAAGGAAGCCGGGCTGAAGCCTGTGACGGAAACCTCTGCACAAGCATGCATACATTTGGCCTTCATGGAACCCAATCAAACCACACATTTGCATTCTTCTAAGCCAAACCGAAGGTTCCTTCCAGCGCTGCCCGGTTGAAGTTGTGGACTGTCCACCTAATTTATTTGAGGTCAGCATGGAAGTGGTTTGCTGAGCCCTTCTTCTGGAGGTGGTTTTGACTTCCCAGGTTCTCCAGGACTCTGGTGGTTTTCTGTGGCCTCTTGGGTTCGCTTCGGAGTCCAGACAAGCCACCGCATTAGGAGACACTTAGAACTTTGTGCAACAAGAGCTGTTTTATCCTTTTGATGGCACAACTGGGTGCTCTTCAGCCCTTTGGGCCGGTGCAATGTCCATGTTTTCTCAAGAAAAGGCAACATCGAACTCCGTAGGACTTATTTGAGAATATAAATCGACTGTCAGGCCTGCAGCCATCTTTTCTTGTGGATCTTTGGCCTGCCATACTTTCTATTATTCTACTATGCATTTTCTATGGTGGGAAAATGGGAGGGGGGATTGTACGGAGTTAGATGCTATGTAGCCATAACGAAATTCCTTTCTAGAAAGCCAAGGTCATCCTTTGTCTCTGCACCTCTGCACCTGAATGGAACTGGATGGGTGGAACTACCAGCATGGCAGTGGAAGATTGGACCATGGGACGGGCTGGTGGGTGTGGAGCAAGTTCATGAATTTTCAACTGGGTGGGGAAAACCAGGAAGCGCTCAGATTTGGGTTTTCCCAGATGTGCCAACAAGGCTCTCTTAATAAATTGGAACTTTGAGGATTACTTTGCCTTGGACTCTGATTTACTTTTCGATGCTATTTGGAACCCTGACATTGACTGAGTAGACTAGAATTTCTCAACCTTGGCCACATAAGCTGTGTGGAGCTCCCAGAATTCCCCAGTCAACGTTGTTGGTTGGGGAATTCTGGGAGTTGAAGTCTGCACAGCTGAAAGCAGCTGAGGTTGATAAGCATTGGAATAGGGATGGAGTGATTCTAACCAACCAGTGAAGCAACCAAGCAAGTGTTGAAGTCTTCGGTTTCAAAGCTTTTCCTTACCAATCCTGAGGACTAGAAACATACATTTCAGGCAGAAGAAGGGAGAGGAGAAAGCATTACCATTAACACCACCCTTTTGGGACCCTAATGATGACATAGAAAGTTCTGTTCATCAGGACAAAGTTTAAATTGAAATATTCAGGAGAAAGCAGAGAGGGAGCTACTGAGATCTGGAAATGGTTTTCTTTGTTTGATTTATCACGGTTCACTCAAATACACTGTGAAATATACCACAATGAAGTGTGCATGTGTGACAATGAAAACACAGTTTACATTTAAGGAATTAAATTAGTAAATTGGAGACAGTGGGTAGAAGCATGTATACTGGTAATTGATGTTTCCTTCTTACAAAAGAATTCCTTGACTGTATAAATGTAGGAAAGCTGCTGAATAATGCCTGGCATGCTAGCATTCTAGGTGCAGGGGCAAATCTTTTAATCGCACCCTGGAGATGTCCATCCTTGTGACAGAGATATACATGCCCATGTCATTTGAGGGCTGCCACAGAGAGGAGGGGGGGGGGTCAACCTGTTTTCCAAGAAACCTGAAAGTCAGACAAGGAATAATGGATGGAAACTGATCAAGTAGAGATTCAACATGGAAATAAGGAGAAAACAGCGATAGCAATCAACCCCTTGGAGAAGACATTACTATCAAAAGTTATGGGAGCTTCATCACTGGAGGCTTTTAAGAAGAGACAGGACTACCATCCATCAGAAACGTCCGTTTTGAATTTAAGGGGACCTAACCCTAACCATAAGTCGGTTTTCCCCCCAATGGGACTTTCCCATGTATTTCACCAGGAAGCATAGATAGTGGTGGTGGTGGGGGGAATGATAAGTTGTGACCCTCCTAGCCATACCAACAAGTTCCGAATCCAATGGCGATGTCCGTTTCACGCTGTGAATTCATGGAGAGCTAACCCTAACCCCAAGTGGAATTTTCCCCAATGGGATTTTCCCATGTATTTTGTATACTGTATCTTGCAAACGTTTGCAAGATAGCTTGTCCCAAACTTTGTACTATACTTGTGGGATTTATGAGCTGTGAACGTTATAACAATTCCTATGAGAAGGGGTGATGCTTGCTCCCCTTTGTCTCTTTCACTGCTGCAGCGAGTCACTCTTTAAAATTGTAGAGACCGAAATGGCTCTCCTTAAAAGCAGAAATTCTACAGTCTACTGGCCCATTCTTTAACCTTTGGAGATGTGCCCAGCTTCTGACAAACTCCGAAGATATCTCAGTGGAGGAAATGCTACCCCGAAAGAGAGCATGTAAGCCTCTTCCTGTTGCTTTTCCTTCATTCTACAGCAGGGGTGTCCAACCTTAGCAATTAAAGTTGCCAAGGTTGACATCCCGATTCTATAGCTCTCATGCAATGTTTCTGCAATGTTTGAATTCAAATCGTTGAATTCAAGAATGATTAAAAAAAAGATTGCTTTGACAAGAGTCCAACCATCATATTAATGGCTTCAGGAGAAGGAAGATGCCTTGCTGAAGACCCACTCACCCTGCAAGACATCAAATTACCCACAATATCCTTTGCCTCTAGCATTGTGTAGCATTGTGGGGAATTCAACTTCCCAGATTCTCTGGCTAGATGACCTCATAGTTGTTGCTCGGTAGATAGAGGATTGGGAAATATCAATGGTGGTTTTCTAGCATCTCTTCTTCTCCCGTCTGCTGGTTTAGCTGGGCTCAAGGTGAGTCTCATATACCATCATAAATTCAAACCACAGTTTAGCATAAGAAAAGTCTCAGCTCCAGAAATGTCACGGGATGATGAGAAGACAGGGAAGTAGGGAAAAAGGCAATAGCCATTCTCTTGAGCTTCTGGAAAGGCAACATGGAAGTATTAATATTGTTGTTGTTAGTTGCAAAGTCATGTCTGACCCATGGACAACATTCCTCTAGGCCTTCCTGTCCTCTACCATCTTCTGGAGTCCATTTAAGCTCATGCTGACTGCTTCAGTGACTCCATCCAGCCACCTCATTCTCTCTTGTCTCCTTCTTCTTTTGCCCTCAGTCTTTCCCAGCATTAAGCTGTCTCCAGTGAGTCCTTCCTTCTCATTAGGCAGCCAAAGGATTTGAGTTTCCTCTTCAGGATCTGGCCTTCTAAAGAGCAGGCAGGGTTGATCTCCTCTAGGACTGACCGGTTGGATGGCCTTGCTGTCCAAGGGACTCAGTGCAGGAGTCTTCTCCAGCACCAGAGTTCAAAGGCCTCCATTCTTTGGCACTCAGCCTTTCTTATGGTCCAACCTTCACAGCCATCCATTGCAACTGGGAAAACCAGAGCCTTGACTAGATGCACTTTTGTGGGCAGGGTGATGGCTCTGCTTTTTAGTCTGCTGTCTAGATTTGTCATATTAAAATTAATATTAGCCATATTTTTTTTAAAAGCAAACCTATATGCTAATGAAACATGAGCTTCTGTAGATAATTTAGCTGAATGTTATGGACAGGTTCAAAGGTCGGCCTACACAGCATTCATTGCAATAATCTAATCTGATGGATGAATGCAAGTTTATCTATAAAATACTCCAGTTGTGGAGCAAGCAAGGGTTTTTTTTTTTTTGCGTGCTGGGAATGCCGTGATAACAACATCGACTTCCTCGCAGAAAGATGCTTGGCTCTGCCCCAGGAAAGGAGTAAGATTAATTTATTGCAGGGATAATCTGGAATGCATTTCTGAGAAAGGAACAGAGATCTGCAGTGAATTAACCCAATCTGAACCCAGATTGGGCCATCTTGTGCCGTTGCCTCCATCTCCAGAAGGGGGCTTTGCCAGATGTTCCTATTGGGTAGATGTGATCCATAGGTGGGCATCAAACATAAACTTGGATACCAGGTAAATATCCCAGGGACTACTGGGAAGATGTTGGTTGTCCTTGGGAGGAAGTTGGTAGGCTTTCTAAGACATTTGAGTTCTGGGCCATAACAGAACTCAAATGTGTAACAGAATAACAGAATCAGAAGGGATCTTGGAGGTCTTCTACTCCAGGGGTCACTAACCTTTTGGACCTCAGGGAGCTCAAGAGCTCAGTTCAAATTGAATCTGACTGAAAAGGAGGCTCAACAGAAGCACCTCACTGAGGACTACAAGCATAGGCTTTCCAAGCAGAGGGAAGACCTGCAGGAGTGCAAGGCCAGGTGCCAGCACCTGGAGGCTCAGCCGGCTGAGATGGTCAGCCAGTTCCAGGCCATGATGAAGTCCCACTGGAACGAGGCCCTCCGGCTGATCCCAGCAGAATTCTAGTGACATGGAAAAATAGACCTCTTATCTTTCCTTAACCAATGTTCAGATACCCTTCATGATTTCTTCATCTTAAAAAAACCCCAAGAACTTGTGAAGTTATGCCGGTCTCGTTTTATTACAGAACAATTTGAAAAGGGAGAGGAAGACAAAGAAGGAATACCGTATTTAACAAAAAAGAAAGGCACTCTGAATCTAAGACGATCTCTCCATAACAGAGTATTAAGGAAAAGAAAAAACCCTTCTTTTGTTTCTGTTACCATATTTTTTGGTGAATTTAAGATGACGTTTTCTTTAAACCTTATTTGGGCAAAAAACTCTTTTTTTTTTTTACTAAATACAGGAAAGGAAGCTATTATGTCAATATTTTCTTTAACTTTTAATGTAAATCCAAGTCTAGAAAACTTTCTTCTGCTCAGTTAGTAGTGTGCCTTTTTATTCCCTTGTCAAAACCACAGAATATCGATTTTAGGCAACTGTCTAAGAATGATATTAGTCATATTCCCAAACTGGATTTTCTGAATTATATGGTGGTGGGGGAATTGATATCAAAAAACTCTTAGAAGAAGAAAACAGAACTTGGTAATTAGTATTTATTGTATTACTAAATATTGAATAAATATTAACAATTTAATTTTAAAGTACTGTTGCCATGAAAACATAGTGGACCTTGTTTTCGGGCACAAAGGGCAGGATGGCCAAAACGTTTTTGAACCCGAACGCAAAAACGGACGCCGGCACGAGATTCAGGATGGAATTTCATGCAAAAAAGGCTGTTTTTTCCTGTTTTTAAAAAGTCAACTGTATTAGGTGTTCAGGGAAGAAAATTCCTGATGCCGAGATCAGGGATACCTGGGGCCAAGCAGCCCAAATTTTTTTTAACCCAAACATAAAAATGGACACCGGCATGAGATTTGGGGTGGAATTTCATGCTTTAAAATGGTGCCTGCTGCTGTTTTTTAAAATCCACCATCTCGGGTGTCGGAAGAAAGTTTTTGAGCCTGGGGTCAGGGACGTTGGGGAGGGTGGGGGGCAGATGGCTAAATTGTTTTGAACCCAAATGGGAAAATGGAGAACCAATTGGAAGTGGATGTTACGAAGGCCGCTGTGTGATTGCTTTGAGCCAACTTTCTGGTTTTCTTTTTGCTCTTGGGTTTGTTGATGGGGATGGTGTGTTTTATAAATAAACATTTTTCTTAAGCTATTTTAAGTCTTGCTCTACATTTTTCCCCCTGAAATGGCACAGCACCCTTCTGCTGATCTGAAACAATTGGTGCTTGGAGAAGATTCTTACGGGATGTAATATTGAGAAATGGGAGAAAACAAACTGCCATATCGACAGCCCCATGTCCATCAATCCTTCTTCATTAATTTTTCACACTTACGACCGTTCCAGCATCCCCATGGTGACGTGGTTTACGTTTGGATGCTTGGCAACTAGCTCACATTTACAACCGTTGCAGTGTCCTGGGGTCACGTGATCCGCTCTTGCGACCATCTGACAAGCAACGTCAAAGGGGAAGCCGGATTCACTTAACAACCACGTTCCTAACCAATCAACTGCAGTGATTCGCTTAACAACGATGGCAAGAAAGGTTGAAAACTCACTTAACCCATTTTTCACTTAGCAACAGAAAGTTTGGGCCCAGTTGTGGTCGTACATTTGAGAACATGGTGCAAAACTCAAAGCCAGAAGTTAAAACTCCATCCAATGTTAATGTTTCCACTAGTAAAAGCGAGGATTGTATGGATTCTTGAATTATGCAACTCCTGATTCCTTGGATGACCGTTAAGGGGGAAGCAGAAGAGAAATTACAGAAGTAGTTTTTAAATTAGCAGCCTCGGAAGCCAAAGGACTTACATCTCGGCTCAGCAAACTGTGCTCAATTGTTTTATTTGCCTTCCCGAAACCTAAGATTCCCCAAACCCCTCATTACTGCCGACTGGCTCATTAAGGGAAGACAAATGATTCACTTTTGGGGATTGTTTGCAACCGGCCAACTTGGACGGAGTGAATTCATCTGAGCAATTTACAGCAAGGTCCTGTAATGATGAAGTGATTACAAAAGCCCCCCCCCCCAAAAAAAGGGGGGGGCGATTATAAAACGGCTTTTGACTTTAAGAAGCTGAAGACACCCTTCGCTGTTAAATGATTCCTCAGTCAGATTCCCCCAAGTTTCTCTCAAGGGCTAGTCTATATTTGGCACTGATAAGAGGCTTTTAAAAAAATATTAAATGAATTTTCCAGCATTGTCTGATGCTCCTAGAATAAAAGGGGAGGGGGAAAATTTAGGATAGGCAAATTTTAATCCAGCCTTTTCTTAATATGTTAAAATTGGTATCCCAAAATACTTCCAGGGCGGCCTGTGGCTTCAGTGATGGAGTTGGGAAGATGAGACACTTCCGCCATTTTCCTGATCTGCTGCTACGTTGCAATCTTTCTACTTTATGGATATTGTCATATATGACAAAAATCACACACACACACACACACACACACACACACACAAACAAACACCCACATACACAGGCAAACAGAGACAAAAGAGAGAGAGACAGACAGAGAGAGAAAGAGAGAGAGAGAGACAGATAGACAGACAGACAGACACAGAAGAGAGAGACAGAGACAGAGAGAGAAAGAGAGAGAGAGAGAGAGCCTGGAAGTTTTTAAGAAGCTGTTGCATAACCATTTGTCTAAAGTGGTGTAGGGTTTCCTGCCTAAGTAGGGGGTTGGACTAGAAGGCCTCCAAGGTCCCTTCCAACTCTGTGATTCTCTTCTAACCTTTCACTGTATATTTTAGAAATCTTGACTCTACTCAAAGAAGGAAGGAGATCCTTTTGTGGGTGTATTCACAGCCGTGACAATATCCCTCATTCTCTTGCAAGAAGCACAGCTGAATTTGGCAGTCTCAATACTGTGTCCCCCCCTCAATCTGCCGCCCCCTCCCCTGGTTAAAGCTTGAAATAGTTTTCTATGAGCAGTCTTTGAAATCCACTCTTCCCTTTTTATCTGATTGGACTTCCTCTCTTGGTATTCCTTGACTTCTGTTGCACAATCCCAAAGGGCTGGGAATTTGCATATCCAAAGGAAGAAATATCCAGTAATAATAATGAAAATGTATGGCTGTTTAGATTACATCCAAGATGGTGCATTTTCTGAAATTAAAAGAAAATAAATAAATTGAAAAGTACAGAACAGGGTAATAGCAAGTTTGCTTGTTATGATGAGCCAGATTTAGAAAAAAGACATTGGCCCGAGCAAGAGGTTGGACTAGAAGACCTCCAAGGCGCCTTCCAACTCTGTTACTTCTATTCTATTCTATTCTATTCTATTCTATTCTATTCCATTCTATCCCATTCCATCCCATCCCATCCCATTCTCTCCTCTCCTCTCCTCTCCTCTCCTCTCCTCTCCTCTCCTCTCCTCTCCTATTCTATTCTATTCTATTCTATTCTATTCTATTCTATTCTATTCTATTGCATTCTATTCTATATTCTATATTCTGTTCCATTCTGTTCCGTTCTGCTCCCTTCCGCCCTGTTCCACTCTGCTCTTCTCCATTCCACTCTATTATAGTTTGAGGTATACCTGGAGCATAAGGTTCCCTTCTCCACCTCTACAGAACAGGTTATAAAATGATTGGGTTAACCTATATCATTGTCAGACTTTCTTGAAGTCCATAATTTTTATCCAATAAGCATCATGCCCAGAGATGCATTTGCCCTGAAAATCCATGATTATAAGTTATTCTGTCTTGGACACAAATATCGTCCAAATTTCAAGGCATTTGCTAATAGGGCAATCGTCTTCACTAAAGTAGAGATGGTTAGCCCAGTTAGATCCATGGCTGAAGGTTGAACACAACTTTGGCTTGTAAGGAATTGCACCAAGCATGAGCCTATGGCTTCTCCACATTGATGCATAAACCAAAGCCTAGTGTGCAAAACCTTTTGATCAACTGCAACATTTGTCCCTTTAAGGGTTTGTGCCCCAAACGAACATCTACGGTTGTTTTGTCACCTTTTCCCTAAGAAAACCTTGCAAAAAATATATCTCTCGCCCTGAATCCCCCAACTCCATATTTCTGAAAGGACCCTTTGACAGGCATTAATTCTGAAAACAAACGATGGGCTTTTAGTGCAGTGAAAAGAGAAAGAGGAAAGAGGGCTGAGCTGCAGAATGTTTTAATTGTGAGTTGGAAACTTTATAAACAAAATAAAAGAAAGCTTCGTGTTTAATCACGAACTTGACCAGAACAATAATTATGATAAATCCTTTGTCAGCTCAAAAACCCCTTTTGGAGGTAAGAGGAAATCAGTGCACGTTTTCGAGACAATTGTTCGGTAGAAATGCTTTCCAGCTTTTCTGACATATGGAATTCTACGTGGTTTGTAATCAGATGCTCTCCAAATCACACTTGTTCAATTGCTAAACTTCTTGGCAGTTTAACATAAACAAACCTTGACTTCATTAAATTGCTTTATTTTGTAAAGAAAAAAAAAAGGAGGCTCTCTAATTAGTTGCAACAGCTGAAGCTTTATAGAATTTAAACACATCAAGAGCCGGATTTTTCCAAAGGTATGAAAACCCCCAACCAAACTGACCATTAAACGTTTTACGTGGCTGGGTGGATGCGATGTAGAAATAATGAACGATTTTGCAACCTATCTTTGCTTGGATCTGGAAAATATCACACGGCAGGATCTTGTAAACAAAGCAAGGAGTACAAATCAACAAACACCTGTTTATTTTTAAAAATGAAAAGACTTTGGTGTGACAATATTGGAAACAGGGGAAGGAACACTTCCAACAATTGAAGATTTCTTGTTCCTTCCTATTTACAAAAAAAAAAAAAAAAAAAAATACTCCTCAAAACTCAACAACATAAGTAACCTCTGACTTGGGCAACCTTCCAGCTTAATTTATACCATGTTTTTCACCCATCTGGAACACATTTTTTGTACGTAAGTCTCTAGAACATGTGAAATCATATGTGGGAGTGGATAACCCACCCACCCCCCAGCTCTTAAACATGCACAGAAAACCCAGGATCCTATGATTTATGAATTGAATGAAGATTCATTTGATTCGTGGTTTAATAGATTGCGTGAACATGGAATAAGCCACAAACTATGATTAAAACAAATCACAAAAACTTAACGGTGACAGCCTATAGTAATATTTCTTAACTTTGGCTATGTTAAGATGGGTGGACTTTAACTCCTAGAATGCACTCTGGGAGTTGAAGTCCACCCATCTTGAAGGAGCAAACATGAATGGGGAGGTATCTAACTCATTCTTTAAACATTCCTCTATCCCTGTCTGATGCTGACATATCATCTTCTTCTTCTTCTCTACCACTACTACTACATTTATGTCAGAAGCATCTCAAGGCACTTCTGGGTTGAAAGGATCAGCTGGTGACATCACCGTGGACCAAGGAATGCCCAAAGAGGCTTCTTTCATGTGTCTGATTTTCCCAACAAGATGGTACATGTTCATCTACTTGTATTGCATTTCTATTTTCTGTCAATCAAAACAAAGACACAAACACCTCGTTCAAAATAACTTTGTGGATGATCGTGGTGTTTGTGCTCGTTGGGAGAATTCTGGGAGTTGAAGTCCTCCATCTTCAAGCAGCCAAGAGTGAGGAACACTATCCTCAAGAGTTCCACAGCAGATGGGCAGATCCAACCTCTGATCCTCAGAAGAACTCCATTGTCCATAAAACACACTCCGCCAAAGTTGGGTTGGAAGAAGAGTTAATGCAACTTGAAAGCTAAAATAGCTCTTTTAAGTTTAAGATTTTTTTAAATCTTGTTTTCCTCAACAGGTAACAAGCCATGGTCTGATCATTAAAGCCCACATGTCACTTTCCCCTAAATATTTAGCAGATCCTCCCAAATCAACTTAAAAAGTCGGTGTACTTTTCCACTCTTAACCATCATTATGAAACCGCACAGATGGAAATGGGGTTGGGGGGATGAAAGCTTATGCAGCCCATCTGATTTCCTTGCCCGATGCTCCAGATAGGAGACAAAGGCCGTCTCAGTTCCCCTTGCGAAGACAGGCAGCATCCAGGGCCCCAGTTGGGCTGAAACGTTGATCAAAGCCAAGCTGTGAAACGCAACTATCCCTTTGCTAGTGGCCATGTTGACTTAAGGCATACTTCCCAAATCCCCTTCTTCCCCCAGAACTTTTGACCACTCGGTTCCTGAAAAGAGAAGGCTTCCATTCGATACCTCCTCGCTAGGCCTGGTATTACTAGGGAGTTAAAACAGGGCTTTCCTGTATTATAATTAAAAAGAATCAAACGTATTCATGAAAAGTTGGGACAGGCCCAGATAGGAAACATATGTGGTATCATTTCAGGCTCCCGTAAGAAAAACAGTTAATTAACTCTGGACCCCGGGAAAGGAGAACGTTCGGTTTTCCCTCCTAGATTCGGTTCCCAATTGCTCACATTTAATGCCAGCCTGTTTTAACTCAAGCCTGTCCCTCCCTTCCGAGGGGAGAAGCGTTCACCATTTAAATGACGGTGGGGAGAAATCACAATATCTCCCAGTGATTCAGCCGTCACTTTAAATCGATCCTGTCACCCTGCCCTTCAAATGGCACCTTCTGGGTTCGTTCTCAAGATGCCTGGACTTGATTACTGAGTTCGCCCATTTTGGGGGTGCGCACCTGGACTTCAATCACGAAGGACTCTCACCAAGGATAACATGGAGCTTGTGAAATTCGAAGCAGGGAATTGGGTATGGCTGGTCTAGAGAAAAGAAGGGCTAGAAGTGGCATGATGGCAGAATTTCAGTATCTGAGGGGCTACGACAAAGAAAAATGGGTCAAGCTATTCTCCAAAGCACCAGACGGCAGGACGAGAAGCAATGGATGGAAAGTCATCAAGGAGAGAAGCAACCTTCTATCAGGAGAAATTTCCTGATAGCGAGAACAATTAATCAGTGAAATAGTTTTCCTCCAGAAATTGTGGATTTTTAAAGAAGAGACTGGACATCCCATTGATCTGGAATGGGATAGGATCTCCTGCTTGAGCAGGGGGTGGGACTAGAAGACCTCCAAGACCCCTTCCAATCCTGTTATTCTGTTAAGGGGAAGGGAAGAGAAATGAAGGGAAAGAAGGAAATAAAAAGAAGAAGGAAGGAAGGAAGGAGTAGTGAGAGAAGAGGTATAGGGTCTCCTGCTTGAGCAGGGGGTTGGACTAGAAGACCTCCAAGGTCCTTTCCACTTGGATATTCTGTTATTCATTGACATGGGGTCCAAATGAGTGACTGAGTAAGGAAGTGAGGAGTTTTCTTGATGATTCCAACTTTTTAAAATTTTATTTTCAAAGCTAAACTACAAAATAAATAAATAGTAAGAAGAAACAATCTAAGAACCATCAAATGCGTTTGCAAGAAAGGAGCCATTTTCCCCTTTCCAAGAGATGTAGTAGTTTTGACATTCCAAGAAACCCCACACACAAAAAGGCAAAAATGCAGAAAATTACATGGGTTTTTCTTCCAGCAATCTTAGTCCTGGGAGATAAGTGATTTTGTATGCTAATGACCCTTTCTCTCAAATTGCTGACATTTTCTTACAATGTACTTAAGTACAGTTTGTTTTGCTTTCTGTCTCCACAACAATTACAATGAGGTTTTTTTTTCCTTTTTTTTAAAAAAATGGGTGGACTGTTCTTTGCCAAAACTCCATTTCCTCTCATCCCCCCTCCCCATTTTTTTTAAATCCAAAAAAAAAAAAAAAAAAGACAGAGCAATTTGATCTATTCCTTTGCGGCCTAGGGAAGCATTTTCTAATAGCGTAAAAATGAAAATAAACAACAATGAACTTCTGTGAAGAAGGAAAACCATTTTTAATGTTGTCCCTGAAGCCAACCAGGGTTTTTGATGTCTTTCTCCTGAACAGGTCAGCACATATAACCCTGGTTGAGACAGTCTTGAGATGTTTCCCAATAAAGGAAAAATAGCAGCCTGTAAAAATGGAAGGAGGATTGGTTGATGAAGTCTTCTTTTGAAATGCAATTTTTGCGTTTGTACCACCCACTATCTTTGAAATAGAAAATTAGGCCAGATTTGTAAGGCTGTGTTGCATAGAGAGAAAAAAGTGAGGCCCATATTATGGCTAAATGCATTGGCTCGGTGTCAAATCTAAACCCGAAGATGACATAATAAGATCCAATTGAATCCAATTTTGCCTATACCTAATACACAGAATCTTGCCAGGCTAAAGTTATAATCTTCTACCCTAACAAATACACACTGTTGGGGACTGTAGGAGTTGAGCCCGAAAGAGAGGTCAAACGTGTCATCAGTCTTGAGTCCCTTCATGCCCACAAGAGATCTAAGTCCAGCCCACCTTGAATTCCATTGACTCTTATCTACTGCCAATTTGCTTTGACTGTTAGTAGTTCAGATTCGTGTAGAGTGTATCTATTAGAGTAAAAGATTATAACTTTAGCCTGGCAAGATTCCATCTATTAGGTAATAAACCTGTAGTCCTTTGCTTCTTGATTTGCTTCCTGATTTCTAGCATCTGATAGGACTATGGCTACCCCAAATTTTTCCCTCCCCATCCTCCATTCAGTTTAGGAATGTGCCGTCTCTTATCTTTAGCTCCCCTCTGGAATGAGCTTCATCTTCCCTGGGAAGCTGCAGTGCTACTGCCAATCTTCCCCTTCTACCTCACAACCTTCACGTGAAATTTGGTGAACTTCCAAGTGAGCTTGCTGAAATCTCACAAATTTCCCAGCAGGAACTCATGAGATTTGGACAATGTATTGTGGGATTTCATGAGATCTTGGCTGGGAGTGTGGACATCTTGCATCAGAGGTGTCCACAGGGTGTGGTCACCAAAGGTTGCAGCCGCAAGAGCCACAATAGGGTGATTCAAGCTTTGCCTGTTTTGTTTTTGTGTGTGTGGGCAACACATACAATCCATATAAAAACATGGATGGAACTTTGATTATACTGTTGTGACAGCCTGTTTGGCATTTTTGATTGTTCTCTGCAGATGCTACAGGCCTACATCTTCTCTAATATAGGTACTACAGAGGTTGTTCAACCTCGGCTACTTTAAGACTTGTGGACTTCAACACCCAGAATTCCCCAGCCAGCGTGGACATCCATGCTCTACTGTCTTTGATCTTCTCCTTGGAACTTCTCCAGTGTTATGGCTAGTGGACAGACTCAACGGCTGCTGTTTGAGCTTTCCAGCTGTGAACTGATGGACAAGGATTTGTGTCAAGGGGAAACAAACGCTGAGTCATCTCATTTGGGAAGAAGGACAGGATGATTCAGGGCGAGGTGAAATTTGGGGAGAAGTTTCCGTGAGAAGAAAAGTCCATCCTACGATGACCCATGCAACATTGGCCCTCCGTGGATCATCTGACTTTTACATCTGATCAAAACAACTGACCTTCCAGCAGAAGCAGTGTTGGCCATCGGAGCTTCTATTCTATTCTAGCTGTTATCTGTTCAGCGACGGCGGATTTGGGACGCAAGAACGCAATAAGCTTTGAAATTGCAAGAGGACTTATAAACTCTTATTTATAGCAGAATCTTGATTGTAGCAGATGGGATCGATGTTTTCTCGGGGGTCTGCTTCCCACGGATTTACATCTAAATGCTAACCTTCAACTCATGAACTTGAAAAAGACAGAAGCTCATGGGCGATCAGCCGCAGAGATCTTTGGAACAGATCAATGTTTATTTCTTTCAAACCCATTAATATTTATTAATCCAGGTTTTTTGTTTTTCCTCAAAGCAACCTACTTTTGCAGAGAGGTTAAATGTACCAAATGCTTTAACCAGATCTTTGTTAGTTTAAAAAAAAAACTTTTCTGGCTTTTCGGTTTGCTGTCTGCAATTCCCTGGAAAAAATAGTAAGTCACATGGTTTACTGCCACAGAGCGCTGTGTCATCTCCAGTCACTCTGTGATTCATTTTGGACAGGATCCCTTATTTGTCTTTCCCTTCATCTCTTGCACGTCCAAGTGAAAACACCGTCCCACTGAGAAACAG
Organism: Natrix helvetica; assembly: GCF_964273705.1. Lineage (NCBI taxonomy): Eukaryota > Metazoa > Chordata > Lepidosauria > Squamata > Natricidae > Natrix > Natrix helvetica. The sequence continues at coordinate 21,135,423 of NC_138561.1, read as the reverse complement.
GGAGACAGCTTCAAAAATTTCCTGTTACTGTTTTTTTTTAACAGGCAAATGACTGTGTCCAACATGGGTTGTTAAGATGAGGTGTCTAAATGACTTTTGGCTAGCCAATCCAATGGCAGAGGGATAAATGCTGGGCCGCGATTGGATGGGAAGAAGCTGTGGTGGATTTGCATTGGTGCTTCGGTGACTGTAGAAAAAGTCCTGCTATTGTGTAGGGAGGAGCAGGGCTGGGATGCTACCATTCAGACTGGTTTGGGCGAACCGCACGCTCAGCGAACCGGTTGTCAAACTGGTAGGATTCAGCAGTCAGCAGTCTCTGTAACCCTTCTTTCTCCCAAGTATTCGCTTTAAGACACATTTATATTATCTAATCTGGTAATCCTATCTCCTATTTAAATTGCATTGAGTTGTCCCATAGCGAATTATTGTGCCATGTTAAATTGATGGCAGCAGATTGGTTGTGGAGAGTTGTCCCATTCTGCAGGGATGGGGAATAGTCACCTAACACCTTGTGAAGTTTTTCCTACTTTTTGTTTCTGACATGCCTGTTCCGTGCATCCTAGAAGATGTCCCATTTTCCTTGAATTATAGGCAGGAAAACTACATGGGTCTTAGAGAAATGATATCAAAGGAGGCGGTGGGGAAAGTTGCTTCATTTTCTTTCCCAAGTATTTTTCGAAGTTGGCTTGGTCTCCATGATTGCCTTTTGTGTGTGTTTGCGAAGAGGGCATTTCCATTAGTCATGGTCAGAGTTGACATATCTCTCCGTAAACACATGGTGCCTCGAATTCCATATCCTCTCCCATCCTACAGCGGTAGAGCAAAGAGGAAGTCATGTCCGAGATTGATTTCCTGCTGGACAGCCACCATAATGGAAACTGCTGGTGTTGACAGACAGCTTTGCTTGAGTGATAAGCTGAGCTTTGGGCTCTTGGCCAATGTGGGGCTGTTAATCCCTCACTTCCAAAATTTAGCAAGCATCCCACTGATGGGGAAGTTACCCGGATCTATTGACATGATAATGGCAATTATTATTGAGGTAGCTTCTTTAGCTTCTTTGAAAGTACAGCTACCAAATGGAATATATTGACCATAAACAAGGCGGACTTATTAAGTGAGAACGGGGAACTCTCTGGTAGAGAAAGGTAAGAAATTTTATCATTCCCAACATAAGATAATTTTTGTAGCTCAGGGTTGAACTGGTGCTGTCTGAGCTTGCTTTCTTGAAGATGTTTCATTACCAAACTAAGTGACATCATCAGGGAGTGGGGTTTGCAACAACCCAATCAAGGAACCATCAAGACTACTTCTACCAGCAATGACAGGACTAGCCTCTAGTATTTAAAGTGAGAGCACACCCTACTTCCTACTAGCACTGAGAGAGAGAGAGAGAGAGAGAGAGAGAGACAGAGACAGAGACAGAGACAGTGAGAAAAAGAGAAAAAGAGAAAAAGAGAAAGAAAAAGAAAGAGAGAAAAAGAAAAAAGAAAGACAGAAAATGAGAAAGAAACTGATAAACTAATAAAGAAAAAGAAAAAGAAAGAAAGAAAGAAAAAGAAAGAAAGAAAAAAGAGAACAAGAAAGAGATAACGTGAACAAGAGAAAGAAAGGGAGAAAAAGAGAAAAAAAGTAAAAGAAAGAAAGAGAAAGAAAGAGAGAAAGGGGAAAAAAGAGAAAGAAATAAACAGAATAGTAAAGAGATAGAAAAAGAGAAAGAAAGAGAACAAGAAAGAGAGATAGAGAGAGAGAGAACCATTGATTAAGAGGACAGGAATTCTTTGCCTTATTAAAAAAGCAGACGGAGGCTGCATTTTAATGTTACTTCTCCTTTTGATTGGGGAGGTGGGCTCAGTGGGCAGTTTCCCAGGCTCTGGACCGCTTTGGGATTTCTCCCTCCTCCCCGTCCTTCCTCTCCATTTCACCCCATCCCTTCTCTGGCCTGGGGAGCATATAGAGCCTCCCCCCTCCCTTTCCCCCTGCCCAACAAACCACAAGTGGGAATGTCTTCAGAAACCATTAAAGCAGGAAGTCAGTCTGGCCCCCGAGAAGCCCAGGAACCATAGGAACGGAAAGCAGGCTATGAAAAGAGGCCTTTCATAGCGTCTCTTTCAGGTGGCCTTTTGCTGGAGGATTTAAAGAGTTTATTCAGGTACTTGCACATTTCTCCGGCTGTCTGAATTGGGTAGTGTGGCAGGCTCTGACTCACCACTGATTGCTCTAAAAAGGACCAGGAGGGGACAGCTGGGAAGATGAAGGAGCCGTGCTTGACACGTTGGTTGTGATGGATGAAGGCAAGGCTGGGAACTGGGTACCTCAAAGCCATTAAAGGAAGCACTGCCAATGCAGAGAGCTTCCATCTCTCTCTCTCTCTCTCTCTCTCTCTCTCTCTCTCTCTCTCTCTCTCTCTCTCTCTCTCTCTCTCTCTCCTCTCCCTCTCCCTCTCCCTCTCCCTCTCCCTCTCCCTCTCCCTCTCTCCCTCCCTCCCTCCCTCTCTCTCTCTCTCTCTCTTGTGTGTAAGGACGGGATTTTTGATCTTCTGTAGGTCTCCACCCTTCCTCCATGGGTTATTCTTTCAAGTAGAGGCATCCCAAACGGAGGTGGGCTTATTCACGAACCAGGGTGCAATCCTAGGAGAATAGAATAGAATAGCACAGTTGGAAGGGACCTTGGAGGTCTTCTAGTCCAACCCCCTGCCTAGACAGGAAACCCTACACCACTTCAGACAAAGGGTTATCCAACATCTTCTTAAAAACTTCCAGTGTTGGAGCATTCACAAATCATATTAGGAAACAATCAATATAAATCATAAGGATGCAAGCAACAAAATTACAGTCCTGCAGTCATAAGTGGGAGGAGATAGAATAGAATAGAATTCTTTATTGGCCAAGTAAGAATGGACACACAAGGAATTTGTCTTTGGTGCATAAGCTCTCAGTGTACATAAAAAGAAAAAAAAAGAGAAAAATACATTCATCAAGAATTATAAGATACAGCACTTAGTGATAGTCATAGGTTACTAATAAGCAATCAAATCATACTAGGAAACAAACAGAATAATAAATCGTAAAAATGCAAGGAATCATGGAATGAGAAGAATGAATGTAAATGCGATGCGATTCCTATGGCGGGAAATATTTAAAATTTGCATACCTTTTCTTCTGGTCTGTGGACCTGCTGTGGCATTCTGGGAATTGTAGTCTTCAAAGTTAAAGAAGGCCTTAAACAAAACACAGTTGGGTCAGTTATAAAGCCATTGGATTAAAATATCTACCATACATAGCACGATTTTCACACCAAGCCTTTTCAGAGTGGGCTCGGCAGCATATACATTTAATAAAGAAATAAATAAAAATCTTCCCCCACTCCCATCCCAGGAAAAGTTACAAAGCTGGCATTTTATCAATCCTCTTTCACTTACATGGTGCAGTTTTCTTTATTTTTAAAAAAGAAACAAAAGTCCTTTTGTATTTGTTTCAGCGGTAGTTCTCTTTCGATTATGGGTGTTTCAACTTAGCACTTAGACTTATATACTGCTTCACACTGTTTTTACAGCCCTCTCTTAAATGGTTTACAGTGTCAGCCTCTTGCCCCCAACCATCTGGGTCCTCATTTTACCCACCTTGGAAGTGTTAAAATATTCATGACTGGGAGAGACATGGGAACAAGGTCAGCTAATGAATAGGCATAGAAACTAAGCCAGCCAATGGGAGCTTAAACAGATCTGAGTCTGTGCAGAGAATTGAAACAGAAACTTAAGAAGAAAACAGTCTGCTGCTCTGAGAAGGAAACTTAAGCAGTTTGTCTGGGCTTGTCTGCTGAAATGAAACTAACTGCTTGTGTTTGCCTGTAACTCTCCTGCCTTGTGTTTCCTCGGAAGAAACACCTGTTGGTGTTGTACATTGATTCATCTATTCTTATGTATATAAAGAAGTTAATCAATCCAGCTGAATCAGTTATCTGTCTGTGCTTTCTGGATTTTGGTTTTTGCAACAAAAGGTGATAGGAAGGATGGAAGGCTGAGACAGCCTTGAGCCTGGTGGGATTCGAACTGCCAAATTGCAGGCAACCGGCAGACAGCAGAAGTAGCCTGCAGTACTGCAGCCTAACCACTGCACCACCACGGCTCTTATACCTTTGGCATTTTGAGAGCCCTTTTTAAAAAATAATTGTGGTGACCCTTATAAATATGTTGAATCAAAGTACATAATTAAGTAAATCAACCAATCCATAAATGAAAGCGCTGGAAGGTTTTAGAAGCGGAGGACTGGGTATTTGTGATATGTAGGGATATTATGGATAAAGTAAATACTGCCATGTTTGCTAAGCTGAATGAAGTTAGGAACACCACCTCTTCTCCTCTCTTTGGAACAGAAAAAAGGATGCTCCCTCGGAACCTTTACGCTGAATGCATGCGTAAGAAAGACCTCTGAAGATCTGGCTTGACCTTCATGCAGTGTTCAAAGATGCATGAGGTCAGAGACACCTGGCAGAGCTGACGGAAACCAGGGCTTGCTCTTCTTTTCCCAGAGGGGAGCAAGGAAGAGTTACAAAACCCCAAGAATTGGGATGGCAAACAAGAATCGTCTTTTATCAACCCCAAACCGCTTGCAATTCAAGGTTTCCTGAGTTCCATAATGCCTTCCAAAAATGGTCTCCTCTCCAGATCATGCAGTGTTGGACGGGCCCAATTCCAACATTTCTGCTGTTGTTTCTTGAAGAAGGCACTCTTTTCCCAACCTTGGAGACCTGAAGAAGTGTGGACGTCGACTTCCAGACTTCAATTCCTTTCCATTCCCCACATCCTTTTCTCCTTCTTCTCCTTCTCTCTTCCTCCTCTTTTTCTTTCCTCCCTCCTCCTCCTCCTGTTCCACTTCCCTTTCTCCTCCTCCTCTCCTCCTCCTCCATCTCTCCTCCTCTTTCTCTTTTTCTTTCTTTCCTTCCTTCTCTTCTCTTCTCCTTCCCTTTCTCCTCCTCCTCCTCTCCTCCTCCCTGGCCTCTCCTCCTCCTCCTTCTCTTTTTCTTTCCTTCCTCCTCCTCTTTTCCTTTCCTTTCTCCTCCTCCTTCCCTCCTCCTCCTCCTTTCCCTTTCCTTTCTCCTCCTCCTCTTCCTTCTCTCCTCCTCCTTGTCTTTTACTTTCCTTCCTCCTCTTCTCCTTCCCTTTCTCCTCCTCCTCCTCCTCTCCTCCTTATCTCCTCCTCCTTACCTCCTCCTCCTTTCCCTTCCCTTTCTCTTTCCCCTCCCCTCCCCTGTTGTCTTCTCTTCAACCAAATCATTTATTCCAGAGGGACTATCAAAGTTGCACTTCAAGCCAGAGGCAATTGGCCGAGGTGGTGAACGCTCATTCTCCCTGATTGGGGTTTCAATTGGCTTCCAACAACAGGGAGCAAGAGGAACACACACACACACACACCCTTGCCACTCCTCCCAGAGAAAAGGGGCATCCAGTGAGCATGCCCAGAAAAGATCCCCGAGAAGGAAAATCAAAGCGGCAACAACTGGAACCTGGGAAGAACAGCATGAAGCCTTCAAAGCAAGTTCATTGATTTCAGCTGTGGGACCTGCTTTCCCAATTTCTTTTCTTTTTTTCCGGGGCAAAGTTTTGCTGCAGGACGGCCCTTTGAAAATCTTGGCGGTCTTCAGCAGTTGCTGAGAGCTTGGCAGAATATAAGAAGTCACTGGATGTTTCTGTCCAAATGACTCATTTGCATTTCAGGCTCCCTGGATTTGATGGAGAAGCTTAGGAAATTGTAACCAAAACTTCTCTGTACTACCTTATCCACATTTAAAAAAAAAACACAAAGACATGGAATCCTTCAGCCATTCCTTTACATGAAATATTTTCTTGATTTGGCAGGACATGAAGAAAAGGAACAAGAACGGAGCATCAAAAGGAAACCAGTTTTTGACAGCTGATCCAAGCATTTGCTTCCAGAGGGGGAAAAAAAGTTTTAATCCTTGCAGACACGGCAAGAGTCGGGTGTTCACTAAGCCGGTGTGTGAGTTTGATTAAAATCTGACGTTCCAAGTTTTAGATGACACAGTGAAGCCTTCAGCACAAAGCCGGGGAGCGCCGTGAGATACGTTCAAAAAAATGTCTCCGTTTTGTCAGCTTGCCAGAGCAATGGAGCAACGATTGGTACAAGGAGGAAAAGAAAACTGGTTTGGGTTTAATCTTGACAGGAAATTCAAAACATTTTTTTTTAAAAAGGAGAGGAGTAAATGGATAAGTTGTAATTAAGGTCCAATCAAAGGTTTTGAAAATAGATCTTTGAGTTGAGCTGAACAGAAAGCAAACAGATGATGCCGGATGATAAAAGAATAACTGAATCCTTGCCCAGGGAGAGAAATGCAGAAATAGAACAGAGGATTCATGGGAAGGGAAGAGAGGGGGAGGAAGGAAGGAAGGAGGGAGGGAGAGAAGAGGAGGCAAGGGGAGGGAAGGAAGGAGAGAAGGAATGAGAACAAGAGAGAAAGAAGGAAGGTCAGAAAGGAGGGAAGGGAAGTGGAAGAAGGGGAAGAATGAATGAATGATGGAAGGGAGTGAGGAAGGGAGGAAGGAAGGGAGAAAGGGAGGAAGGAGAACAAGAGAGAAAGAAGGAAGATCAGAAAGGAGGAAAGCAAAGGGAAAGAAGGTGAGAAGGAAGGAAGGAAAGGAGGGAAGAGGAGGTGAGTGGAGGGAAAGAAGGAGAGAACAAGAGAGAAAGAAGGAAGATCAGAAAGGAGGAAAGCAAAAAGAAAGAAGGGGAGAAGGAAGGAAGGAAAGAAGGAGAAAGAGAGAGAAAAAAGGAAGGACAGAAAGGAAGAAAGGGAGGGAAGGGAAAGGAGGGGGAAGGAAGGAGGAACAGATGACTCTTCTTTACAAATGAGAAATGGCTTTTTGGCAGCTGATGGGAAAGAGGTGGGACTTCTCTGCCTTCTCATCCCATCTCTGGGAGGTTTCAGGTGTCCTCTTCAAAAAGCCAAGAGGTCACCGCGGGGACAGTCTCCGGGCAGAAGGGCCATCAAGGCTGCCAAAGTGTCAACTGCTCAAAGACCGCTGATGGAGATAAGAGCCGGGAAGAGGCCCATCTCAAGCGTCGCCTTCTAGCTACCGGCAGCTTAGCGCCACTTCAAAGAGGCGAAGGGAAGCCTAGGCAGCCGGTGGGTCCCCAAAACAAATCAGGTTTGAAGGCTTAATGGTTGCTTATCGTATTCCAAGCAGTGGGAAAGTGCCAACCGATTCCGCGGGCACCCAGAGCTGCTCACAAAACACAAGCATTGAGCTAAATGCAATGTTTTTATCATCTCCAGGGTGTTGTGGCTAGCCAGCGGCCAGCAGAACTGGTTGCAGACTCAGACAGTGAGGAGGTTGGGGAGGAACTGGGCCAGTCCTGGAGTCTGGGGATCGAACTGCTGGCAGTTGGCAGAGTAAGTCTGCAATAATGCATTGTGCCACCAAGGGAGGGAGGGAGGGAGGGAGGGAGGGAGGGAGGGAGGGAGGGAGGGAGTCCCTCCCTCCCTCCCTTGGTGGACAATGCATTATTGTAGACTTACTCTGCCAACTGCCAGCAGTTCGATCCTGACCTGCTCAAGGTTGACTCGGCCTTCACTCCTTCTGTGGTGGGTAAAATGAAGACCCAGATTGTTGGGGGAAAGAGGATGACTCTTTCAACCGCTTAGAGAGGGCTGGAAAGCACCGTGAAGTGGTATATAAGTCTAAGTGCTGTTGCTATTGCTATAAGTCACTTTTTTCAGTTATAACTTTGAACAGTCACTAAATGAACTGTTGTAAGCTGAGGAATACCTGTGTGAAGTTTCCAAAAGATGACCTAATTTCTATGACTACTATCAAGTTGACAACCTGCATTTCCCAGCCTCTGGACTACCCGTACAATACACCTACAAGATACTTTTTCCCGGTTTGCAAAGGGTAGAGGTGGAGATATTTTTAGCTGGTTGGGCTGTCATGTTGGGGGTGGGTGAACTGGAAGTCAAGCAGGAAGTTTCAAGCAAAGTCTCTTTTCTGAGCTTTATTCTTTTCTTGGTGGGGGAGGAGCCCCCCTCCCTGGATTTTATAGAAACCACCCCAGCCAGCTCAGAAACCTGAAAAGGAAAATCGACTGAGTGACGGGAGGAAACTTTCCAAGCGTTTTATCTCCATTTTACAAAAGAATGCAAATCGTGAAACTCAAACCTGAAAAAGCTCGCGCTGGAAACCACTTCCATGCATTTCACCCTTCCTCTTTTTAACCAAAGCGGGCGCCTTTTTGCCTCGGCCAAGAGGACTTTTTCCTCCATTAACTGCGGGGTTCCAGAAACTCCTTGGCACATGCTGAAGATTTTGGTGCTGATGTGGAGATTCGCCGAGTGAAGCGATTTCAATCGTTTGGCAGGCCGGAGAAGTGAACGAGGAAGGGGGGAGAGAGGTCTCCCCGGGGCCTCGAGAAATCTCCAAACCCCCCAAAAAAAGAAGGACTAGGGGAGACATGATAGCAGTGTTCCAATATCTCAGGGGTTGCCACAAAGAAGAGGGAGTCAAGCTATTCTCCAAGGCACCTGAGGGTAGAACAAGAAGCAATGGGTGGAAACTAATCAAGGAGAGAAGCAACTTAGAACTGAGGAGAGAAATTTCCTGACAGTTAGAACAATTAATCAGTGGAACAGAAGTTGCCTCCAGAAGTTGTGAATGCCCCAACACTGGAAGTCTTTAAGAAGATGTTGGATAGCCATTTGTCTGAAACAGTATAGAGTTTCCTGCCTAGGCAGGGGATTGGACTAGAAGACCTCCAAGGTCCCTTCCAACTCTGCTATTATATTGTAAATAAATGCAACTCGAATTGTGTTACCCAATACAGGAGAATATTTGTAGCTAGGGGTTGAAAAGAAGGGTACTTGGTGCTCTCTGAGCCTGGCAGTTTTCTTGCAGGCATATCAATACCCAAACTAGGTAACGTTATCAGTGCTAGTGTGACTACTGGTAATACTGATTTTGGGGCCATGAAACATCCAGAAGAAAACAACCAAGCCCAAAGAGCACCAAACCCTTGTGTGTCTGTGCTTCAGAGGTGGCATTCAGCTGGTTCTAACCGGTTTTGGAGAACCAGAAGAGGAAATTTTGCATAGTTTGGAGAGCCGGTAAATACCACCTCTGGCTGGCCCCGCCCCATCTATTCTCTGCCTCCCACATCCCAGCTGATTGGGAGGAAATGGGGATTTTGCAGGAACCTTCCCCTACCACACCCACCAAACCACACCCACCGTGCCATGCCACACCCACCAAGTCACGCCCACAGAACCAATAGTAAAAAAATTGTATCCCATCACTGCTGTGCTTGTAGTTGCATAAAACTCTGCACAAAGGCAGGAACATTCTAGAGCAATTCCATGGCCCTTGTGATCTCTTTCCATCTCTGCTACCCCAATCCTAAGCTTTTGGGGAGTTGCTTCTTCTCAACCGTTGTGTCATCTCCCTGGTAGGATACCAGACTTTGGGAGGCATTCAAAACTTTGGTGGGAGTTTTGGTGCTCCCAAACATCCACTGCGGCGAAGAGCTTGGTTGTTGGAAACCGGTTTAGAGGCTGCGAAACAGCCAGCAACTTTCTGAATGTTTTATTGGGAGGGTCAGATATGGACTGAAAAAAGGGTGGGGATCAGGGGCCGGGATGGAGCCCCTCCCTCCCTCCATCCCTCCCTCCCTGTCTGCCATTTATAATAACCTTCTGCTGGAATGCTGGAGGAGGAATTCCGGAATCGCATTTTTTGGAAAGAATGTCTTTGCTTCAGAGGAAAAAGCTGCCAATTTTGTAGATATGCTAGTCTACCATTGCATTAATTCTGACTTAGAAGTAGGTGCCATGATAAAACCATACCTCTAGAGGTTTATTTCCCTTCTTTCCTTCCGCCCTCCCTCCCTCCCTCCTATCCACACTTCTTCCCTTTTCTCTCTATTCTCCTTCTTCCTCCTCTTTATCCTTTCTCCCTCCCCCTTCTATCCTCCCTCTCTCCCTTCCATCCTCTCTTCCCCCCTCCCTTTTCTCTCTATTCTCCTTCCTTCCTTCCTCCCTCCCTCCCTCCCTCCCCACTATGAATTTAGCATCTTCCAGGGTAAAACAGAGCAGACAAGGGAGATGAGAGGCCTGGTCTGGTGCGGTTAGTGGCCAATAAATCCTTGGCTGTCTGCTCTAATTGCTCTAACAGGAAAGCACTTAATTATGTAATTGAGATGCCAGGTTGGCCACTCTATGTGTGTGTGTGTCTGTGTGTGTGTCTTTCTGTCTGTCTGTTGTCTGTGTTTATGTGGTCCAAGGAAATGAGAGAGAATGAGATTCAAAGAGAGAGAGAGAGAGAGAGAGAGAGAGAGAGAGAGAGAGAGAGAGAGAGAGAGAGAGAGAGAGAGAGAGAGAGAGAGCGCTATTGGACTCTGTTTCTGGTCTAGTTAAATTTAGAACCCACCAGACGGATCTGTCTGTGCAAACAGAGGAGAAGATGTGTGGGAAAGTTGAACCTGGCACATTCTTTGTGAAATTGCTTTTCTTCAGATACATGGAGTTTCTGAGCTTTGGGGGATTTTTTTTTTAAAACCAGCAAGGAATAGGACTTTTTTTCTACCTGAGGGGCAGAGTATCAGGGCAGGCCATGAAAAGAACACATGCATTTCCCAGCAAACATTTGTTGGAGTTTTGGGCTGCATTGATAAAGAAAACATTTTGCATGATCGGTCCCGGCTCGATTGGAATAAGGCAAAGAACCCTTCATCTCACCAACCTGTACTGGAAAAGTACTCTACCTGTTTAGAGAAAAATGTCCCATCCTCCACAATAAGAATCTGAGCTTCTTAAAATTTTGGGAAATAAAGAAAAGAAAATTGAACTTCTTGACATTTGGGAAAAAATGCAAAAAAGAAGTCGAGCTTCTTAAAGTTTGGAACAATGGGAAAACCAAACCTTTTGTAAGCCCAAATAGAAGCTGCTTTTGCTCCTAGGGGAACTCGGAGCAAATTTCGAGGCAGCATTTCCAGAAAGGGGGTTAGACTAGATGATCTCTACCCCTTCCCGGATGTTGGAAATGCTCCTGAAGTGGAGGGACTCAGCATTATGGAACCAGAGAGTGTGTGGGGTGTGGCTTCTGAATGAGATCAAAGGGGGACAACTGAAATGCAAACATGATATTTGGTCTACCCTATTTAATTTTAATTTCCTGTTGTCTTGGCTTAGCCTAATTTTGAAGGACTGGTCCTCGTCTTGTAAAAAGTTGGACGGGGAGAAGTCCTGCCTGGCTCAAGATGAAGTTTACAGCAAGGATTCAAACTTGGGACTTCGAACCTTGGATCCCATCCATTCTTCTCCAGAAGTTCTTCCAACCATCTCAGACTCCAGAGGACTCCCGTGGCCGACCTCTTTGGAGCACAAAGTGCCGTTCATCTTTTCCACGCCTTGTTCCGACTTTGGGAGAAGGACGATTTTCCGTTACCCCGCTGACCCCTGTTGTGTGTTCTATTAGCACCACATGTTAAAACTTTTTATATTTTTAGTAAACCCTGACCTCTAGCCTTCTCCGTCATTTCCCACTGGCGCATGTACAGCACATGTGGTCGGCAGGACGGCTAATGGTTTTTATTTGTGTACTGTAACCGGCTCGCATCGGAGGCCTGGCGAAACGCAAGGCGGGTCATGGCAATCAGTGTGTAATGTGGTTTTATTGGTAACAAACAATCACAACCAAGTGTGGGGATGTTTGCTGAAAAGCAAGATTTTCTGGCTGAGGGGCTCTCCTGGGTGCCCAGCAGTTTTTGATGAAATGGCAGCCTTGAGGACTCGGCTTACTGGTGTGTGTGTGTGTGTGTGTGTGTGTGTGTGTGTTTGTGTGTGTGTTGGCTTAACCCAAACATGTGCTTGCCACACATGCTTGCAGCATGCTTGTGGCATGCTAGGATTATCCTCAAGCCCAACTTAGCAAGACTCTTAGCTCACGGGTTTTGCGTGCAACTTAGCATTGCATTTTGAGACCCCGCTCAAAAGCTGGGTTTGGTTATTTTGGTTTATTTTACTTAATTATCTCCTGGCTGACAGGCCACCTTTGAGGGGGCCACCTCCTCTCACCGTCCCCCCAGCCTTAAGGTGTTGCGCAAAATACAATAAACCAATAACAGCAACCATAACATTGAATTAACAAAGAACACCCGTTCAAGGCAATCAAGATAATGGTATCTCCTAGGCCCTAACTTAATTACGGGGCAAAATAAAGAGGTGAGTCTTCAGGGCACCTTGTGTAGACCTGCAATGGTGGTGGGATTTGGTAATGTGAGAGCTACAGCAAGAAGGGCCTGCCTCAAGAAGACTGAACATATATGTTTTCTCTCAAGAAGCAAAGTTCACTGAAAACAGCATTGCCAAAAAGGCACTAAGAGTTGTCAACCTAACTTTGCGAAGCTTCTTCTCCAGTAACATTGTACTGCAAACTAGGGCATACAAAACCTTTGCCAGACCAATTCTCGATTACAGCTCATCTGCCTGGAATCCACACTGTACATCAGACATTAATATGATTGAGCCGGGTTCAGAGGCATTTCACGAGAAGAGTCCTCCACTCCTCTGCTTACAATAGAATCCCTTACGCCACCAGGCTCAAAATTTTATGCTTGGACAATCTGGAACTGTGCCGCCTGCAGTGTGATCTAAGCACAGAACACAAAATTGTCTGTAACAATGTCTTACTTTGTTTGACCTGTTTTGGATCTCTTCTCTTTCAGTCTAGCAAAGAAATGTCCACAAATTCTCTTTCTAGCTTTCCAAGAGATTCGTCCTCTTTGAAGAATTGAGAAGATAAACCTGATCACACCAGCCCCATCTTCTCTGAACGTTCATGAAATGGGTTTGGGTGTATTGCTCTGGGTTTAACTCAGTGGTGGGTCCTGGATTCTGTTCCAACCAGTACAGTTGGAACGGCCCCGGAGTCACCCACATGCACAGGCAAGTGCATGCATTGTAGCATCAAATGACGCTTCCGCAAGCCTCTGTGACGCTCCAGCTGCTCAGCGGAGCATTGCGCAGGCTCTGTATGCGCCATGCACATGCACAAAACTTGGTAAGGAGCGCGGCCCTCTGGAGCACCATACAAGAACGGTACTCGGTGCTCTGGGCAGGCTACAGTACACCCGTACCACCTGCAACCCACCCCTGGTTTAACTCCAGTTATCTTTTGAGGTTTAATATTGGCTGGTCAGGATTTTTTTAAATGTTCTACAATAGGCTGCCAGCATTCCAAAACTTTCCTGTTCCATTGTAAGGGGGAAATTCACAGTACATAGTTTTTTAGACTAGGTTCACTCAGAGCTGTGGTCTCTCCTCCTCCTCTCCTCCTCCTCCTCCGTCTCCTGCTTCTTCTCCTCCTGCTTCTCCCCCTCCACCCTCCTCCTTTTCTTCCTTTTCCTCCTTCTCCTTCCAAGGTCTTGTTCTGTGATTCTGAGAAGAGGACCATTCAAGGTTTTTTTTTGGGGGGGGATTGGACAGTCCCGTTCTGAAGAAACATTAATAGAACCAGAAACGGTCATTTCTATTGTCTGTGTGTGCTTTTTCTTCTTCTTCTTGCAAGTTGCAAATTCAGGGAAAGAAAAATGCATTGCAACGTGCAGCAACTTGAAGCGCAGGCTCTGGGAGCGAATACCCAGGAGACCCTCGCAGTGCGATAAAGCTGTTCCTGTCTGAGGTCTGCTGGATGTCTTTACAAACTACGGTATCGTTTCCTGCCAAGAGAGAGAGAGGGAGAGAGAGAGAGAGAGAGAGAGAGAGAGAGGGAGGGAGGGAGGGAGGGAGAGAGAGAGAGAGGGAGAGGAGGTTTCCACCCTCATGCTGCAGAACCTCAGTCTGACCTGTCAGATGCCGTCAGAGCCAGGAAAACCCCCACCCACTCCTTTGTGAATGCCCAAGCAAGATGGCACCCTTGGCACTACGTTCTCAACAGGTCAAAAGCTCCTGGTGTTCCTTTGCTGGGCCAAAGCAAGTCACTTTTGCAGATGCTTCTTTGCAAATAGACACTAGACTGGCTCCCGCTTTTGGATTGCAACACGGGCTGTCCTTGACCTACAACCATTCGTTTAGTGTCTTGTACAAACAGCATTGAAAAAAGGGACTTACAATCTTCTCCTTCTTCTTCTTTTTCCTCCTTCTCTTCCTCTTCCTTCTCCTCTTCTTCTCCATTAATACCAGCATAAACGTGGGGAACATCCTTCCTCCTCCCCTCTGTCTGCTTCTCCTCTTCCTCCTCCTCCTCTTCCTTCTCCTCATTGGGGGACCTTCAAAGGTAACAACAGATTTGACATTCACATGAAATCATCATCATCATCTTCTTCTTCTTCTTCTTCTTCTTCTTCTTCTTCTTCTTCTTCTTCTTCTTCTTCTTCTTCTTCTTCTTCTTCTTCTTCTCCTCCTCCTCCTCCTCCTCCTCCTCCTCCTCCTCCTCCTCCTCCTCCTCCTCCTCCTCCTCCTCCTCCTCCTCCTCCTCCTCCTGATGTTTGTTCCTTTGCTGGGCCAAAGCAAGTTAGTTTTACAGATGCTTTTTTTTTTTTTTTTTGCAAATAAAAACTGGGATCTAACAGACTGGCTCCGACTTCTGGATTGCAAAACGGGCTGTCCTTGACTTACAGCCATTCATTTAGTGACTTGTACAAACAGCATTGAAAAAAGTCACTTATGATCCTTGGTCCTCACAGTTACATCCATCGCCTCATCTCCAGAGTCATGTGTTCAAAATTTAGGCGCGTTGGCAACTGCCCTGCATTTATGTCAGCTGTCCAGTTCATTTTAGTGTCTTTGTTTTCTACAACTTTGTCTAATTTTTGGTTCTTATTGTCCGTGATGATGCATAAAAAAACAAAACAGAGGGAGGAACAACTGGCAAGGTTTTTGTTTTGTTTTATTACCTTTTTGTAAAATGCACAGGCTGCCTTTCCATAAAACAGAAACATACCCATTCTGCAGGGAGCAGAAAATAGATCAAACAATACCTTTCCATCCGTGTCAGTCATAGCGTGATAAAAATGCCCCCTGGTGATATTTTTATCTTTCCTTTTCTGCAGAGTAAGCATTTCTTTTCCGTGCCCCATCGTGTGGCGGAATCTGGAATTTCTTAGGGAGAAGAGGGAAGGTTCAATAGAAGGAAATTGCAGATGAATTCTTGGTTTCAGAACCAAGAGGAAAATAAATGGTGGAAAGTTCATGTTTCTGATCTACTCTTTCCAAACTGTTGCAGTTGGTTCAACTTGATTACATCTCCAAAACATTTATACTCTAGGAAAACCTTCTCCCTCTTCTGCATGTCTCCGAGATTTTGTGAGGTTTGGGTGTGATGTTGATTATTGTTATTTTGATTGCCTTAATTAATGTCCTCTCCCCTCCCTTAACTGTCGCCAATACCATTGCTACCTCTACCACTGATATTCTTGTTTGAGATCATGCTACACGTCCCTTGAACATGTTGAGTGATCTACTGGATCTTCTTGAAATATCAGCAGACTTTCAATCTGGGACCTCCAGTCAGAGGAGCAATGGGTTACAGCGTTTACAGATTGATGGAGGGTGATGTTTTCAGTGGCTACTAGTTTTCATGACAGTTTGTACATCCTGCCCTGAAGGGATCATTCTTTAAAGACCAATTGTGTTGAAAGATTCACGCAATGGATTTCTTTGTTTGTTTACTGCAAAGGCAAAGAAGGAAATATATGATAAATGGCTATAATATCTTGCTTGAAAATAATAAGGGATAAAATAATTTTCTTTATTTTTTAATAGGTTTAGAACAGTCCCTTCCTTCCTTCCTCCCTCCCTCTCTCCCAATCCTTCCTTCCCTATCCTTCCTTCCTTTCCTTATCCTTCCTTTCTTTCCCTCCCCCTTTCCTACTTACCTCTCCCTCCCCTCCCTTCTCTCCCTCCCTCCCTCCCTTCCTTCCCTTCCTATCCTCCCTCTCTCTCCTTCCCTTCCTCCTTCCCCATCCTTCCTTCCTTCCTCATCCTTCCTTCCTTTCCTTATCCTTCCTTTCTTTCCCTCACCCTTCCCTACTTGCCTCACCCTCCCTCCCTTCTCTCCCTCCCTTCCTTCCCTTCCTTCCCTTCCTATCCTCCCTCTCTCTCTCTCCTTCCCTTCCTCCTTCTCCATCCTTCCTTCCTTCCCTATCCTTCCTTCCTTTCCTTATCCTTCCTTTCTTTCCCTCACCCTTCCCTATTTCCCTCTCCCTCCCTGTTTTCCTTCTTTCCTTCCTTCCCTCCTACCCACCCTCCCTCTCTCTCCTTCCCTCCCTCTCTCTCCATCCTCCTTCCTTCCTTCCCTCCTTACTTCTTCCCTCCCTCCCTTATTCTCTAGGTCTGTGTATCTCTGGGTCTTAGGATCAAAATCCTGCCAATGAAGAGCTGAGGCAGGACAGGAGAAATTAGCCCAGCATTTCCCTTTGAGTCCCCCCCCCCCGCCCCCATGGAATGCCTCCTCCCCAAAGGAACTTGAAGAGGTGAAAGTTTCATTTCCTGAGCCTGGGGAAAACTTTATTAATTCTTTTCCCTTTCTTGGCACCTGAAGAATTGGCCGCTTTTTTCCTTTTAAAACAGGATGAGCTGCTTCCAACGTGAAAAGGAATGCACAGAAAACATTCTCCGTTTATCAAGGAAAACAATTCCACAAAACATAATCCAGGAGGTTTATTTTCCCACTGATCTGATGGGAACCTTTGCCAAATACGGCCTGGGGTTTTTAATGCACTTGAATGGGCCTTTCCTGAAAAAACACAGACAGTGGATGCTTGTTAACAGGACAAAACTGGAAGGGACCTTGGAGGTCCTCTAGTCCAACCCTCTGCACAAGCGAGAGTCTCTATACCATTCTGGACAAATGGCTATCCAACATCTTCTTAAAGACTTCCAGTGTTGGGGCATTCACAACTTCTGGAGGCAACCTCTGTTCCATTGATTAATTGTTCCAACTGTCAGGAAATTCCTCCTCAGTTCTAAATTGCTTCTCTCCTTGATTAGTTTCCACCCATTGCTTCTTGTTCTACCCTCAGGTACCTTGGAGAATAGTTTGACTCCCTCTTCTTTGTGGCAACCCTTGAGAGATTGAAAGACTGCTATCATGTCTCCCCTAGTCCTTCTTTTCATTAAACTAGACATATCCAGTTCCTGCAACCGTTCTTCATATGTTTTAGTCTCCAATCCCCTAATCCTCTTTCTTGCTCTTCTTTGCACTCTTTCTAGAGTCTCCACATCTTTTCTACATTGTGGGGACCAAAACTGGCGATGAGCAAACATTGAGGAACAATTCTTTGATTCTTTCATTTTAGTTTCACTGCCGTTGGACCAGACGGAAGGAAACATTCCATCATGTGTCTACCTGTTCATTTAGCACCAGCCAAGCAGCAATTTGGGCTGAGGATTTGACGCACCTCCAAGACGGAGTGGCTGTGGGTTCCGGCCCCCCGGTTCAACCAGTTAATTCCATCTCTGGCCATCGGGGGCGTTCAACTTGCCCCGGTGGAGCGGGCGTGCAATTTGGGCGTCCTCCTTGATGCTCGGCTGTCCATGGATGACCATGTGACAGCCGTGGCAAGGGGGGCGTTCCACCAGGTTCGCCTGGTGCACCAATTGCGCCCCCTATTGGACCGGGATGCCTTGCGCACAGTCACTCATGCGCTGGTGACGTCTCGCCTGGACTACTGTAACGCTCTCTACATGGGGCTTCCCTTGAAATGCACTCGTAGACTACAGTTGGTCCAGAACGCGGCCGCGCGGGTAATTATGGGGAGTACAAGGTACTCCCATGTGACACCTTTCCTGCGCGAGCTGCACTGGCTCCCTGTGGTCTACCGGGTGCGTTTCAAGGTCTTGATAACGATCTTTAAAGTGCTCCATGGCTCAGGACCTAGCTACTTGCGGGATCGTATCCTGCCCCATACATCCCTGCGACCAATTCGCTCGCACAGAGAGGGACTCCTCCAGGTGCCGTCCACCAGACAATGTCGGGGGGCGGCGTCTAGGAGTAGGGCCTTCTCTGTTGCGGGCCCAGCCTTGTGGAATGACCTTCCCCCGGATATTAGGACTACCTCTGACCTCTGCGCCTTTCGGATAAAGCTCAAGACGCACCTATTTCAAGTAGCTGGCCTGGCTCAACCATAGTTCGTTCACACTGCTCCTGACGGGTTTTTTAATTTTTGTGACTTTTAGACTTTTATTAGGGGATTTTAAACTATGTTTTAACTGTCTTTTCTTATCTTCATACCTCCTCCATGTACGCGTGTTCGTTTATTCTGTGTGTGTATTGTCCATATTGTTTTTTATGTGTTTTATTGTACGCCGCCCCGAGTCCTTCGGGAGAGGGTGCGGCTAAGAAATAAATTTATTATTATTATTATTATTATTATTATTATTATTATTATTATTATTATTATTATTAAAAGATGTTCGCTTGGAAGGTTTGCGGTTATTGTGACTTGTTTCCTCTTCCATAAACTTTGATAGGTGTGCAGGCAAATTAACATAGGGAACCTTTCAAGGTACAGCTTCCAAATCCGATGCAAGCGAGTTTTCCTTTCCTTTCCTTTCCTTTTCTGTGGAGCAGCTATAGCAGTCTCGAGATGAAAACCATAAGTGTGACCAGCTCTTTTGTGTTAGCTTAGAAGAGTTTGTTTGTTTTTAAGGTCAGTGTGTTGGGATTTGGGAGGCTGGATTCACATTACAAATAAGGCCCGAATCCTAGTTTAATGGCTTTAAATGTTCCAGGGCCTCTGTTGAGGCCGGTGGATTTTTCCTTCCTTTGCTTTGCTTGAAATGAAAAAAAGACTATACAAGGGTCCTTTTTGTAGAACCAGTTCAGCATTCAACACTAAAGCCTAAAGATATTTACCCATGTAGTAAGCTGTATTTGCTATTATACTTCTCATCTTCTCATCTTTCTCACCTTCTCATCTTTCCCACTACCTTCTCCTACTGCTATCTTATGATTATCACTCATTGTTTGTATCTTTGATTATGTGTATCTTATGATTTATGATCTATTGCTTATCACTTTGTTGTTTGTATGAAAGGTTATGCAATGGGGATAAATTCCTTGTGTGTCCAATCACACCTGGCCAATAAAAAATTCCTTCTCTTCTCTTCTATTTTATTCTATTCATTTATTATTCTATTCTATTGTTCCCTCCTATTCTCTCCTATTCTATTCTATTCTCTCTTATTCTCTCCTCTCCTCTTCTATCCATATTTCATTTCTATTCTCCCCTATTCTCTCCTATTCTCTCCTATTCTATTCTATTCTATCCTATTCTCTCATCTTCTCTTCTCTTCTATCCATATTTCTTTTCTTTTCTTTTCTACTCTACTCTACTCTTATCTCTATCCCTA
Organism: Natrix helvetica; assembly: GCF_964273705.1. NCBI lineage: Eukaryota > Metazoa > Chordata > Lepidosauria > Squamata > Natricidae > Natrix > Natrix helvetica. Next base: position 21,116,067 of record NC_138561.1, on the reverse strand, counting down.
TTCATGTTCTGTTATGTTTTGTCCCATCCCATCCTTCTATAAAAGGTTACTGAATATGGAATGGCTGGATCAACGAATTTAAAAATTGGTGCATCTTCCTTTCTGACAACATTCACCCAGAACTCTTCCAAGGGAACTTACAAAAAACGTACCTCTTATTTAGCCCGTTCTGACTGGATGGGCTTAAGAGTACTGCAATTTGCAAAGAAGGTTCAAACCTAATTCCTTTCCAAGATTTGGGTTGTGGCATTCTGAATTAATAACCCCATTTATAACTAATTGTTTAGGCTGGCTAGAAAAAGCGAACACTTTCTTTTTCCTGGTAGACTGGGTCTGCAGAAACTATCTAGGAACGTTGCCAAATTTTATGCAATAATAATTGCTATAAAAGGGCTCTAGGCTTAAGACTGGAATTTTACTAGTTGATTTATTCCCGTCTGGATATGGTTCATTATTCATTTTATTAATCATTTGGTCCTTGCTGTGTTTTTATTTTGGTTTTATGTAATTGCGTCTTACCAGTTTGGTTTTTGACTTTAAATAAAACAAACCAATGCAACAAATATTTGCATAGCAGCATGTTAGATTTGATTCATGAGTCAGCAAATCACAAGAGGCTGCCTAACAATAAGGACTTTCGGGTGAACAGCACAGATGAAATAATATCACTCTAATGCTAATAAAAATCGGACACAGAGAATGAGCAGGAGAAAAACGGGATGCTTTCATATTATGGATTTGAAAATAAAGCAGTCCTCTCTGGAAAAATATATGGGAAAAACTCTATCACAATTGAGGTTAAATAATTATTGATTTTTATCCTGATCCTCTTGGTTTTCAGCAGGGATATCCAATTTTCTCCATCTCCATAGGCCAAGTTAATCTTTCAGTGGTACACCAGCAGTCTGTCTCTGTATGTGTGTGTATCTTTCCCTCTGTGTGTGTGTGTGTGTGTGTGTGTGTGTAAGAGAGAGAGAGAGAGAGAGAGAGAGAGAGAGAGAGAGAGAGAGGGAGAGAGATGTGTGTGTGAGAGAGAAAGAAAAGATAGAAAGACTCAGAGAGAAAGAGAAAGAGAGAAAGAAAGAGAAAGAGGGAGAGAGAGAAAGAGGAGAGAGAAAGAGAGATAGCTAGAGAGAGAGAAAGAGAGAGAGAGTGAGTGAGAAAGAGGGAAAGAAAGAGAAAGAGGGAGAGAGAGAGAGAAAGAAAGGGAGAAAGAAAAAGAGAGAAAGAGGGAGAGAGAGAAAGAAAGAGAAAAAGAGAAAGAGATAGAAAGAGAAAGAAAGAGAGGTAGAGAAATAGATAGATAGGAGAGAGAGAGAAAGAGAAAGAGGAAGAGGAAGGAAGAAAGAAAGAAAGAAAGAGAGAGAATGTCAGCGTTCCAAATATCATGCAGAATTAAATCAGAGTTAAAGGAACCGCTGCAGGCCTGACAGAGAGGGAAAGAGAAAGAAAAAGAGATAGAGAAATAGATAGATAGAAGAGCGAGGAAGAAAAAGAGAGAGAGAGAAAAAGAGGAAGAGAGAGAGAGAGAGAGAGAGAGAGAGAGAGAGAGAGAGAAAGAGAAACATGAATGCATTTACTTTCCATTTCATTAAAAATGACATATGATTATTTTCTAGGAGCATACTTAAGTTCCTTTCTTTCATTTTACAAATGAATAGTAACTTTGGTGGTTTCTCCTCCTCCTCCTCCATCATTATCATCATATTTCTATGTGCCCCTAATAGAAGATTTTACCCTGGACCATTTTCCCCCCTGCAAAACTCTGAGGCCTTGAGACCCCCTCCCTCCCCCTCCCTTGTCCCTTCTCTTCCAGGGTTCACTGGATGACGAGAACGCCCCAAAAGGCAGGAGACATTCCAGAGGGACCCAGATCAGCACAAATTCCTGGCTCCTCCTCTCCCACGTTGGCCCTGTCTTCTCTCCCCCCGCCTCCCCGCAGGCTCCATGATAAACTGGCTCCTTCCAATCGTGACAATTTCAAGGTTCACAGCACACAACGCCACTCGGCTGTCCCCTCCCCCCTTGAGATAATTAAGCCATTACTAGACAATGAATGCCAGATTGCCTCCCAACCAGCCCTCCCTTCATGTCCCACAGCCCATGACCCAGGCATTCCCCAATGTGGCATTAAGCCAGCTTTAGGGCTCCTTCTGGGGGGAGCAGCAGGTCACCCTGGAGATCTTGATAAGCGGTGGAATAATTGGGGGGGAAGCCCACAACGGAGGCGGGCAATTCCCACCGAGACAGTCAACTTTTCTCTTGACATTGTTCTTATCTCTAAAGTTGAAGGTAAGAAGAACAATGGAGCGGTGGAGCGGTTTGACTCCAGAGGTTGTGGGGGCTCCATCGCTGGAGGATTTTAAGAAATGAGTGGACAGCCATTTGTCTGGAAGGGTAGTGGGTCTTCTCCTGCTTGAGCAGGGAGGTTGGACTAGAAGACCTCCGAGGTCCCTTCTAACTCTGTGATTTTGTTAAAATCCCATTCAGGAGAGGTTGGTTTTGCTACTACACTATTTCTATCAGCAAATTGAAGACAATATGAATGGCGCTCTGTTTAGCTGTGTGTGTGTGTTTGTGTGCTGCCAACATGATTGAGACCCTGGGTGTTAGATCTTTTGGACCATTCCACAACTTGATGTGAACTCTGGCAATGTCAACCATGTCATTGTTGGTCTTTCTAATTAGAAGAAAGCCTTAGAGAATATCTTGAAGGGTCTGATTTCCAGGGCCTTGTAAACTTTTACCTTCTCTTTCTCTTTCTCCTCCTCCTCATCCTCCTCTTCCTCCTCCGTCCTGCCCTCTGGTGCTATCGGGATAGAAATGTGGGCAAAAAATTAAGGGAAAAGGAAAGAAAAACATAAATATGAAGAACAGTTGAAGGAATTGGGTATGGTTAGTCTAAAGAAGGACTAGGGGGGACATGATAGCAGTATTCCAGTATTCGAGGGGCTGCCACAAAGAGGAAGGGGATCAACCTATTCTCCAAAGCACCTGAAGGCAGGACAAGAAACAATGGATGGAAACTAACCAAGGAGAAACACAACCTGCAATTAAGGAGAAACTTCCTAACAGTGAGAACAATTAATCAGTGGAACATCTTGCCTCCAAAAGTTCTGAATGCTCCAACACTGGAAGTCTTTAAGAAGATGTTGGATAGCCATTTGTCTGAAGTGGTGTAGGGTTTTCTTCCTAGGCAGGGGGTTGGACTAGAAGACCTCCAAGGTCCCTTCCAACTCTGTTATTCTATTCTAAATGGACCAAGAGACAGAAGGGTGAAGGTAACCCAGCCTGTCCTTCCATCCATCTTCGGGCTCAAGCTAAAATAGAAGAGGTCGGCATAGGGCTGGCGATCCCTATGAAGAAGCAACAGGGCTGGGATGAGTTATCAGTCCCTGTTACTTGAGTTTCTCTGCCAATGTGTTAATCAAAGGAAGGGATGCTTATTTATGCCAGGGAGGGTCTTTCCCACTCATTGTCTTTGTCTCCTTTCCATTTCTCTACTGTCTGTGAAATAACAGCCAGAAAACAGAGGAGGAAGATACCCTGAACGTCACAGGCTGATAAGTCCCATGACAGCACTAAAATATTGCCACGTATTATACAGAGTTTAATCAGTCAGGGAATTTTATGCCAGCCTCCCTTTGACCTTCTGGACTCCAGTCAGGCCCAAAGTGGGAAATTTATGATTTTAATAAAGGGAGAACACGGTTAATTAGTTTCATCAGTGACATCCATGAAGCTGTTTAAAAGGAAGAAGGGAAGAGAAAATATTCACATTTTTCACTTGCCCAGCGATCAGTGAAGTTGAAAACCATCTGTTGGGTGAGATGAAACGGCCCTGTCCTATATTAATTTATTTATTTTTATTCCTGGTCTAGATTTTTTTTTCTTAATGGAGCTGGTTCCATCCACCATTTTTTTCAGAGCGAGAGAGAATTTGAACAGCACTTGCAATATTACTCCACTTTATTTTATTTATTTAGCGTATGACATCTACATAAAATTACTGATATACATATATGTATGTTTAAATAAAGCATCAGTGAGATAGATGATATAAATAGAGATGAGATATAGAGAAATGGAGATAGATAGATAGATAGATAGATAGATAGATAGATAGATAGATAGATAGATAGATAATAGAAAGAAAATGCTAGATATGGATAGATAGACAGGGAAAGAGAGAGAATGTGGACAATACAATATGTCAGATAAAATATTAAATTAATATAAAACCAGTAATCCAAGAATAGAGATGAGTTCATTTAGCTTCAGAATTCACCAAATTCAAATAGCTCCCAAATCCTTTAGGATTTAAGGAATTTGGAGATCATAGGAATAGCACCTAGACTTATATACTGCTTTACAATGCTTTACAGCCCTCACTAAGTGGTTTACAGAGTCAGCCTCTTGCCCCCAACAATCTGGGTCCTCATTTTACCCACCTCGGAAGGATGAACCTGGTGAGATTGGAACTGCCAAATTGCAGGCAGCCAGCAGTCAGCAGAAGTAGCCTGCAGTCCTGCACTCTAACCACTGCACCACCATGGCTCCTACTAAATATTTCTTTCTAGTGACAGTATTTTGATTTGGAAGGAATCAATTCATGGGAGGTACTGCAGAATATAGTACCCACAAAGCTAGAGAAACTGATCCAATTTAATAATTTAGAAAACAAATAAAAGATAATAAAACTATTTGCTTTTCAATTGATGGAAAGGGTATAACTCACATAACCAGCAAGGTTTGGGATTAAAACACATGATATTTAAAGAAGGAAAATGTACCTATCAGGATTCCTGCTGTGCAGGAATTGAGGTGCGGGGGTGTGCGGATAGATGTTATAGTGATGGACTGGCAATTTTGTTAGGCACCAAACCCCCTTTGTGTGATGGTTCGGGTACACAACAACAATGGTAAGGCTGAACCCTCATCAAATTTTGCAAGTTTGCGTACTGGAATCGAAAATTCAGACAAACGGTGAATATTTGAGATTGGGCGTTCTTACAAATATTTCAGCTCTTAAGAAATCATTTAATCTGGGCGAAGGTGTTTCGGAGTGTTGTCAGTTGTGGTGACTGAACATGGGCCAGCCCCTGTCTTAGGGCTCTGGGGGAGTTTAAACTCCTCAGGTGATGGATGGATGGGTCAAAAGCAGGCAAATAAGTCATGTTTTCCCTTTTCTTTCTCTTTGCAACTGACACAGATGTGAGAGAATGGCTTAATTCGCCAGGTTAAGCATGTTGCATGAAGGCTGTCCCAATCCAGAGCTGAGAAAATATCTACAGACACCCCCCCACTTCATATTCTGGACATAAACTCTTTCAAATCCTCCCCTCAGGATGCCACTATATACATTACCTCACAGATCAATTAGATACAAGATAGTTTTTCCCCCTCCCGCCATTATTCTTCTGAGCACCCAATTCCCTCAGCATTGTCTTCTGCCTAAGGATATTTACCCATGTTGTATGGCTGTAGTATTATCCTCATCTTCTTTACTACTCTTCTTGGTATTATTATGATGATTGTTATTACTCTGTTGCTTGCATGTACACTGAAAGAGACAAATTCCTTGTGTATCTAATCACACTTGGCCAATAAAGTCTTCTTCTCTTCTCTTTCTCTCTTCTCGTCTCCTCTTTCCTTCCCTCCTGTTTCCTCCCTTCTCCTTCTCTTTTCTTTTCTTCTCTTTCTCTCCTCTTCTAGCCTCTCCTCTTTCCTTCCCTCCTGTCTCCTCCCTTCTCCTTCTCTCCTCTCCTCTTTCTTCCTGTCTCTCTCCTCTCTTCTCCTCTCCTCTTCCAGTTCAGTCCACTGAACCCAGAGGAAATGAATGAGTTCACAACGACCCAACTCTTTCTAAAGAGAAGACATCCAAAGCTCCTGTGTTTGTTGCAAAACCTGGGCTCCTCCGCCCTCAAGGCTTGTTCCTTCCCTGCCCGTCTCTACAAGCAAAGCAGCTCCATCCTGAGCTTGAAGCAGCTTAGCTTAGATCTGTGTCCAGAGCTGAGCAGAATGTTGAGGTGCTGTGGAAGAGGTCGCCAAAAAGAAGGAAGATGAAATTCCTTCCAGGTTTCTTAATCAGCCAAAAGCCATGCGGTTAATTCCGTGCAGTTCTCCATTGCACTGTACCCTCGGGGAGAGAAGTTATGCTTGGAAACGATTAATCCACCACAGACCTTAGCACTGTCCCTGAGGGACCTCATTCCTGCTTGTTATCGTATGTTCACTATGTCAGAGGTCAAAAGACACAATATGGGAGTTAAGCCAATCATCGTCTTGCAGCCCTGCGGAGAATTACCAGCCATTACAGTTTCAAGGGTGGCTTGGAGGTAGCCAAAGCTTTCCATTAGCACCAGGGCAGCTCACGTCTCGCGGATCTGGTGGAGAAAGATCTCTTTCCTGGAACAGGAATGTGGTAACACAACCCTACAATCAACGCGTGAAATCAAATATACAACCTCATTCACTTGATAAGCAAAAGAAAGTTTGAAAAATATGGGCTTGGATAATCACATGCAACCATCTAAGAAAGCTGTCGGAGAACAAATGAAGAGCTTTTTTTTTTTTTAAAGAAATGGAAGAGCTGGCTCGCAGGATTGAGAACTTATTTGAAAATCTGTATCATTTTCTCTTCTTCAGCCCTGAAAGATCAGTAGTTGGACAGTCACCATTTTAAGGAGAAGAGAAAGCACCCTCCTGATTTTGGGGGAACTCAAGGCCCAATACCTGTTCTTTAAATCAAATATAATGGGAAATGCACGGTTATATCTATTGTCTTTTGCTTTATTTATTTATTTCCCAGAGTAATTTGAAATAATTTTGGAGCGTCAACGGTGCCAGAGATGCATTGGAAAAAGATCATTTGAGCCAGTAAGGCAAACAACACAGCCAAATTCTAACCTCAATTGGTGTCTGATTTGATATGCAGGGAGGCATGTGAAACACACCAGAGCCAACTTTTTATAAATTTTGACAGGACAACTTTTTGAAGCCCAGAGTCCTTATGAATGTAGATCTGCATGACATTTGAGCATCACTTTAGGTCTAAATATTGGAACACAACTGGGATAGTCCTTGCAACCCCTGTTCTTAACTCTTGAAATAAAAAAAAATATGGTTTTGAACTGTGCTGTGGACTTGGGTGCAATTGAGAAGTCACCATTTCCACAGGGCACCATGAGTCTTGAACCAGTGGTCAAATTCAATTTGTTTACTACTGGTTCTGTGGGCATGGCTTGGTGGGTGTGGCAGGGGAAGGATACTGCAAAATCTCCATTCCCTCCACACTCCAGGGGAAGGATACTGCAAAATCTCCATTCCCTCCCCACTCTAGGGCAAGGATACTGCAAAATCCCAATTCCCACCGCACTCTGGGGCCAGCCCAGAGTTCTCAAACTACTCAAAATTTCCACTACCGGTTTTCCAGAACCTGTCAGAACCTGCTCGATTTAACTCCTGCCTTGAACCCAATTCAGAGGCACTTGTTTAAGTTATCAGTCCACCCCGAACTTGTCTTCCAATTTCTTTCTGATCCAGCAAAATGGTTGCCCCATCATCCCCAGCTGAAAAAAAAGAGAGAAGGGAAAACAAATAAACTTCTAGCCACCATCTTCCAGGTGAGGTTTTTTTGTCACTCAACACCACCTTGTACTGGCGTGCTAATGAGTTCTTTCTGTGTCAATAACTCACATGATCCATTTCATATGGGCAAACAAGGTTAACCCCAATGAGTGACAGGGCAAGGACTCGGTGCCTTTTGACATTAATCTCCATAAGCCTAGGCTGTTGATATCTGTGACGTTGATGAAACCCAACTCTGGTGGACACAGTGATGAGCAAACTCTTGACTTTCTGCCTTGATTTGCTTCATCAACCACGGTCTGAAACCAGTCAAGACTCTGGATGGGCCAATTGGAACTGCAGAGCAATTTAATCTTTCTCCATTCTGGGATTAGGTCGTATTTCAGTCTATAAAGTCCACGCATCCAGGGCCTTCCACATCTGTTTTGATTCTTGTCTACTTTATCTGGTGAACCTCAATTGCCTTCTGTAGTTACTAAACCCTAAACTCTGGAAATTGGTGGGGAGGACTTGCAGATTGAAGAGGTGAAGAACTGGACAATCACTTTATATCTACTTTATTTATCTTCTCCCCTTCCTACAGTAATCTGAAGACAAACATACAGAAATTCAACCCTATAAATATTTAAACGTTTTTAGGGGTTTCTAAAAATGCAGACTTGTAAACCTTTTAGCCTGAAGGATATACTTTAAAAAGGAAAGAAAGAAAGATGCAAACTGATCCAAGAAATATGTTTTACAAAGTCAGAGAAGAACATATAGAAAACAGAAACCTAATTAATTTGCAATGTGACTTCAAGTCAATCCATTTCAGGCAGTGAGAATATTAATAGAGTGGGTAAGGCCATTCTGGGAATGCATGCATTTCTTGGTAAAATTTCAGCTTCCAGAAGCTGGATGAAAACATTTTGCTGCTAGGAAAAAATAATAATCTTTTTCTATGTGCAGAATGGCAATGAAAATAACAACTGAATTCTCCTTCAATAAGGGGAGCACAATTTGTTATACCTAAAAGCAGAAAAATGTAGGCAATGAAATTTAGATACTAAAATACAGACAGCTTTCTTTTAAAACTGGATCTTTTTTCTAGCTTCGGTGCAGCTAGGTTCACACCAGAAGTGGGTTGCTCCCGGTTTGCCCCGGATCGGCAGAACCGGTAGTGACGGCGGCGGCGGGAGTCTCCGCCCAACTGCCCAGAGGCTTCTGCACTTGCGCAGTGTCAGGTGTGAGCGCGCACAAGCACAAGTGAACCGATAGCGGCGGATTTTGAAACCCACCTCTGGTTCACACACCTAAGATCTTCACTTCAAAGGAACTCAAGGGTAGATGATCTTCAATCTATCATAGCTTTGTCTCCCAAATTTGAAAGTAAGAGTTGATGATCACTCTGGTTCAAGAACAGCAAGACTAAGAGACAAGTCTATTCTCCAGAGCTGCATTATTATACTTCCCCCTTACTTATTAAATAGTTGGAGGTCTCCACAACCTGCCAATCTGCAAAGGTTTGTTTGATACTCCTGATGACAGTTTTACTGATTGAACTTTGAGTGACAGCAAAAAGGGGAGATTTAGTGAGCTCTTGAGGAACTGCCGTGCGTGGATGACGACCAAGTTCTAAGTAAGGATCCAGTGGAGAACTCCCCCCACTGGTTGTTCCACACAGCTGCCCTTGGTGGTCTTCATAGATAGAAGAATCCAATAAGTGGTAAATTGCTGGGTTCCACCATTTTAATTTCTCCTAATGCCCCAGTTTATTTAGGAAACTCTAAAAAATAAATATGACCATGTCTGGATCAAGCTTCCGAATGTTTAGAGGAATGCAACCCTGTATCTATCTGTCTGTCTGCCAATAAGTACAAGGAAACAAGTATGAAAAACACATGAAAAAATGGCACAAATAAATGGATATAAATAAGCAAAACATAGCCATAAACACATAAAAGAGTACATATCAATGGGACAGTAGGACAGAGAGGGTAGGCACGCTGGTGGGCTTATGCACGCCCCCTTAGGGACCTCTTAAGAAACGAGTAAGGTCCACGGTAGACAGCTTAAGGTCAAAGGTATGAGGGTTAGAGGAACTAACAACAGGATCAGGTAGGTTTACTACTCCATTGCTGAAATTGTTTTTCCTGCAATCAAGATTAGAGCGGGTTACATTTAGTTTCTCTCTATTGATAGCCCTTATGTTATTGTGGTTGGAGTAAAAGTAGCCATTAACAGGTAGGATGTTATGGCAGATTATCTTGTGCACTAAACTCAGGTTGGAACTTATATTATTATATTACATTCATGAATTCTGGCACCATGAATGTTTGTCCACTCCTGCTCCAAATAATGTAGCAAATCAACTGGTGCCAAAGCTCGGTTAAAACCATCCCAAGAAACAATGCATGCCGATGGTCTTCCCCATCGCTCAGTTGCTTGCTTGATGTGCTCTATGGTTTTCTCCTCCTTGGGTGGCCTTGAACTTCCTCCAGGGTAAGCAGTTTTATACATCTGATGATAGAAACAGCCTCAGCCTCTCCCAGTGCCTCAACCTGGTGGTGTGGTTACCCCCAAAACCGGCCTAGTTTGAAGATTAACAGCAGGGCTCTGATAGCATCAGTTCCTGAATGAGGTCATTGCTTCTGAAATCCCATTTATCCTTAGGCAAATACTAAGGAAACCTCCAGACTACTAAAATCATAGATAAAGTATCCAATTTAATAAAGCTATTGTTTCTCTGGAGAACCTGATTCTAAACTTCCTGCAGCTTCTGGTGTTCTTTAAGACACGACTGTTAATTGCTCTTAAGAAATCTGACAATCTTTTTCCTCCTGGACTAAAGATTATTTAATGGAAGAAAACACATATTCTGGTAGCTTGGGGTAGCATCGGTGTTCAGGAAATGTGAACTCTTCATCATTCTTCTATGTTTTTGCTACAAGACACCAAGAGACTTGAGTGACACGGTGGCTCAGTGGCTAAGACGCTGAGCTTGTTGATCAGAAAGGTCGGCAGTTCGGCGGTTCGAATCCCTAGTGCCGTGTAACGAAGTGTGCTCCCGTGACTCGTCCCAGCTTCTGCCAAACTAGCAGTTCGAAAGCACGTAAAAAATGCAAGTAGAAAAATAGTAACCATCTTTGGTGGGAAGGGCACAGTGTTCTATGCGCCTTCGGCATTTAGTCATGCCGGCCACATGACCATGGAGACATCTTTGGACAGTGCTGGCTCTTCGGCTTTGAAATGGATATGAGCACCGCCCCCTAGCATCAGGAACAACTAGCACATATATGTGAGGGGAACCATTACCTCTACCAAAAGACCTGCCCCCAACCCAGCTCTCTCAAAGATTCATCCAGTTGACCTTGTTTGTAGGATCATTGCCTGATGCTGTTGGCTATAAACTTCTTTATCAATGTAGCACAATCTTAGCATATTATTTATGCTCACACCCTGTATGTCAGGGGTCTCCAACCTTGGCAGCTTTAAGACTTTAAGGCTACGCTGGATGGGCAATTCTGGGAGTTGACTCCACTCTACGATCTGCTGGATTACAGTCTATCTAATATGTACAGTAGGGTTGTCCAATCTTGGCAACTTTAAATTCATTTCAGCTCAGGAAAAATAAAATAAAATAAAATCCCTGGGAAAGACAGTTCACATCCTATCGGAAAGTGTTGATTTTTCTAAGAAGACCATCCATTAGATTTGTTGGACAGAAACAAAAGGACTCTGCATAGAAGCTGTCATACACCCACCAACTTAGAGCACGGAGACAAACATATGAAGAACGGTGGCAGGAATCGAGTCTGGCTAATCTAGAGAAAAGAAGGACTAGTGACATGATAGTGACCTGTGGAAACGAAGAGGCACGTAGCTGCCAAAGCTTCCAGTCTTCCACTATTTGAGGTGCTGCCACAAAGAAGAGATGGGTCAACTTATTTTCCAAAGTGTCAGAAGGCAAGACAAAAACAAAGGATGGAAAGCAATCAAGGAGAGAAGCAACCTGGAATTAAGGAGAAACTTCCTGACAGTGAGAACAATTAACCAGTGGAACATCTGGCCTCCAGAAGTTGTGGGTGCTCCATCACTGGAGGCTTTTAAGAAGCGATTGGACAGCCATTTGTCTTCTGCTTGACCAAGAGGTTGGACAAAAGACCTCCAAGATCCCTTCCAGCTCTATTCTGATTGATTGATTGACTTGCAACGAAGGTTACTTTAAAGGACCTACATGCCAATATCTGTCCTGGCCCCATTTAATGTCCGTACGTGAACAAATCTGCAAACATTGAAAAAGCCTGGGATACAATGAGAAATTGACAGCGTGCCAAGAATGCCTCCCTGTCACCAAGGCTGGATAAATCAGGCAATCTGCTGCGGGGAAGAGGGGGTGTTGTGTGTGGTTTTTATAGTTTAATTATTATTATTATTTTTAGAAAAAAAAAGTCATCTGCCTGCGTCGTGTTTCCTCTGTGATAACGCAAAGCAACAGGGGGTAAGGGACAGCTGGACAGTTATCCTGCACAAATACGCAGTGTTTACCTACAGGCCAGTAAAGCAGAATTATTTCAGTATGGATCGTGCCAGGGTTGAAAGCGTTGATAACAAAAGTTTTCCCTGCCTAGAAAACCCACTCAGTGGCCTCGCAAGCTTGAAGCCTCCTCTATTTTTCTGAGCTCTGCAGCTTTGCTACGGTTGAAACCCTCTGAATCAGGGGTCTCCAACCTTGGCGACTTTAAGACATGCGGACCTCAGCTCCTAGAATTCCCAAGCAAGCGTAGCTGACTGGCTGGAGAATTTTGGGTGTTGAAGTCCACAAGTCTTAAGTTAAGTTGCCAAGTTGGATGCGCCTGATCAAAATTGTTGTTATTTCAGAACATGGGATTGTTGTTGTTATTGTGGTTGTTTGACTGTTGTTATTTCAGAACATGAGGCAGAACATCTGGAAACTGCTAGTTGTAAAACTACTACCAGAAAGGAGTTGGCTTCAACTGGCATCGCTGTTCACCCAACAGTGGTTGGAGATGTAATAATTCAAAAAGTAGATGGGAGACTTCTTCTGCTCCTCGTTTGGTTGGGATGAGCCCAGGTGAATCGAAGTGGTGGTTGGATCCAAAACTGAAGAAAACGACCGAAGGGAAAGAAATGAGAAGAAGATGGAATACAAAGCATTTGGGTTTGCTTTGAAATGGCAGGAGAAGACGGCGATTGCTGTTTTTCTTTTAAATGAAGCCATGTTTAAGTGTCCCACAAAGAGTTTTGGGGTGTAAGGAACACTAGTTCAAACATCTGGGGATGGTCAAGAGTGTTTGGGTTTTTTGTTCCTCAAGACCTACTGAGATTGTCATCACAGTTTTTACAGAACTCGGTAAAATGACGTACGACATTTCATTTAGCGATGATTCAAAGTTACAATGACTTATGAGCTTTTCTCAGACTTATGACTATTGAGCATCCCACAGACATGCGATCAAAATTCAAATACATGGCACCTGGCTGCTATTTATGGAGAGTTGCATTGTTCAGGGATCAGGAGATCTGCTTTTGTGACCTTCTGACAAGGAAAGTCAATGGGGAATCCAGATTCATTTAACAACGATGTTATTCACTTAACAACTGCAATAATCCACTTAACAAATTCAATAAAGAAATAAAAATAACAATGGTGGCCAGAAAAGTTCTAAAATGGGGGCAAAGCTCATTTAACAAATTCTCACCGAGCAACATAAATGTTTGGCTCAGTTGTGATCATAAGTTGAGGACAACCTGTAGAAGTAGCAGCCAACATTTTGACGCTGCCTTAGCTAAGTTGAGGGATGCTTCCAGAATGTTCTTACACATTTTTTTTCTCGACTGTACTCTTCGTACGGAAGCCTCCTTAATATATAAAACCTCCCTCCAATTTTTCTAAATAAGTTCATTTTTGTTAATTACACCCAAGAGTTCCTTAAAAAAGTGTGTAACTTCTCCAGTAGTGGGTTTCAAATTTTTTTAGAACCTCTCTGTAGGTGTGGCCTGCTTTGTGGGAGTGGCCGGCCATGTGACAGGGTGGGAGTGGCTTGGCAGTCATGTGACTGGCTGGGCGTGGCCAACTTGTAAAAAGGGGTGAACACACTTAACAACGCTCTTGCTTAGCAACCAAAATGTTGCCTCAGAAACTCTGGCATTTGAAGCACGCAAGTCTTAAAGCTGTCACGTTACAAGACCCTTGCACCCCTAACCCTTTAGAAAAAAAAACCCAGGTGTGTTCAAACTTGACAGCTTTAAGACTTGTGGACTTCAACTCCCAAAATTCCTCCTCCAATCATGTTGGCTCAGGAACTCTGGCATTGAAGTGTGCAAGTCTTAAAGCTGTCACGTTACAAGACCCTTGCACCCCTAACCCTTTAGAAAAAAACACCCCAGGGGTGTTCAAACTTGACAGCTTTAAGACTTGTGGACTTCAACTCCCAGAGTTCTTCCTCCAGTCATGTTGGCTCAGGAACTCTGGCATTGAAGCACGCAAGTCTTAAAGTTGTTAAGTTACAAGAGCCTTGCACCCCTAACCCTTTAGGAAAAAAACCCAGGGGTGTGCAAACTTGACAGCTTTAAGACTTGTGGACTTCAACTCCCAGAATTCCTCCTCTCGCTCTTCATCTTGATGATGTGGGGGGGAAGGAATCTGGAACCGGTTCTAAACGGCACGGTAGATTTGTGGAATCTCTTCTATAGAAGAGGTTAGAACTAGCAGGAACCCACCCCTGAACTTCTCCAACAAATTGGTATTCCATTTTTTGAGCCAAGCAGTGTTTCAAGACAGACAGTAATGAATTATATGAGCTACACACCCATTCATGCCACAATGGATTCTGCTTTGTGGATTAAGGGAGTTCTCTGGAAAATAAATCCATGAAGGAATTCTTTTATACCCCTAGTCCTTACAACTGCCATATAGTTTTCAATGATTGAGAGGAGGATTTATGTAGCTTTTATCCTCCCCGGGGAGAATTCTCTACTGTGCTAGGTCCTTTCACCTCCCCCTTACACCGTCATGATAGATTTGCTCTTATATCTGCCAAGAGAACCCCTGGTAAATGTCTAGTCTATTTACAAGGTGAAACATCTGGATCTTTCTCAAACAATTTGAAAAATTCATTCACGATCTGCAATGCTTTAACTGTACCCAATGGATCATTCCATAAATAACCAGAGCAGCCTTTATAAAACTCCCCCCCCCAAAAAAAAACCCCGCCATAAAGTTAGGGATAAACTTGTATTGTTCTTCTGTGGAGAGACATGACTTTCGGTTGGGTTTTGTTGGCCATAAAGCAGCATTTTCTCAACCTTGGCGACTTGAAGACGTGTGGACTTCAACTCCCAGAATTCCACAGCCAATTTGGGAGTTGACGTTTACCCATCTTCAAGGTGCCAAAGTTGAGAATCGCTGCCATAGACATTCTGAGTATTGATTTTCTCCAGGGCGCCTTCGCCAAATGATTTAAAGAAGACAGAGGAGGTGAGGGAGTAGAAAGTTCTAGATTGCCTGGGAACTGAAAGAAAAAGTCACCATCAAGACATTTAAATGCATTTTCCGGTAGTGAGAACAACTAATAATTAGACCAGTTTGCCTCCAGAAAATGTGGTTGGTGCATCACTGGAGGCTTTTAAGAAGAGATCGGATAGCCAGTTCTCTGAAATGGTGCAGGGTCTCCTGCTTGAGCAGAGGGTTGGACTAGAAGACCTCCAAAGTCCCTTCCAATCTTATTATTCTATGTTCTAAGGAAACTGGACACACTTGAAGATATTGCAAAGTTTGCTAGGATCATTTCCATGCCTTCTTTTGTCCATCTCAATTCTTTTTATCATCACGCATCCCCAATTTTTGCTCCATCTCGTTTTCTCCATGTTTCTTCTCTACCGTGTCACTTGGAGAGCCCAGATTCCTTCCCTTCCACTTAAGACTATTTCCTCCCATTTTTATCTCATCCCCACAAATCTACCGTTAACCCCAGATCCTGTGTCAACCAGTGGCAGTATTCAGCCGATTTGGACTGGTTTGTGCAAAGCGGTAGTGGTGACCTGCAGGCTCATTCACCCCGGCGCTATGCTCTCCTATTTAGACACGTTTTCTAAGCCTCACACATGCATGCAAGCCATGCGCACGAGCAAAGCGCATGCATGGAAGGCCACACACATGTGCAAAAGGTGCATGCACACTCTCATTTTGGTGCCTGCCGAAGCGGTGGTAAAATTTTGTGAAACCCACCTATGGTGTCAACCCAATCAAATTTTTGGTGTCCTTCACCTCATTTTTATTTTGTGAACCTCTGAAATTTCTGGTCTTCAAGCAACTGAAATGCCAGTGAGGATTCCACGCTATGTTTTGGGGGGTTTCCCTATCACAAGCGTCCTATTCCAATCTGGTCTGTATAGGAGAGGACTGGTATTCAGGGCCAATTTTTTCCCCAGCCCCCAACCCTCCTACATAATGCGCTGTTTACCAGCTGCATTTAGAAGGGTTGGAAAAATTGTGCACGAGAAACCTGTGGGTGGAAAATTATAGGGTGGTTTCCCTGTGTTACATCTCATTAGGCGCGTGCAGATCTGAAATGAAGCATTTCTGCAAAACCTCATGAGGCATGGTCTCTGTCAGTTCCTGGATGAACTCTTCTGGGTGGTACCAAGACCTAGAGTATCAGAACCGAACCCGAAAGGAGAGCTAGCCAAACTGTGAAATGCTAGACATTTTTAGATATCATTGCCTTTCTAGGCAGTTATTAAAATGCCCATCTGGCCAAATATTGGGTGCTGCTAGACAGAACTTCTCTGTGTTGAAGGGGGCAGTTTTGTAGAGATCTCAGAAAGGAAGGAATTCCCCCCCCCTCCTAAAAGGGATGGTTATTAGCACTATATTTATGGAAAGCACCCTGGTAGGGCAGACATGTCCATGGTCAATGTTGGGCTAGAATAGAATCTGTTGCAACAATCAACTGTTTCTTTAAAAATGTTGGGTGTGGGTGTGTGGAGGGAGAAAGTGTGGGTGAAAGGAAGACACCAAATGCAGAAATGAACAGCCAGGGGACACAAACACACACCACAGTTGATTTAGCCTACCTAGTAGCTGAGTCACAATCAAGAATTCATTCATAGTTCATTTGGGAAAGCCTAACTTTGTATTTTTAATTCTTCTTCTTCTTTCCTCATTTCCTTTTTTCTATTATTTTCCTTTCCTTTGTATCTCCCTTCTCTTCTTCCCTTTCTTCTTCCCTTCCCTTTCTCCTTCTCTTCTCTTCTTTCTTCTCTTCTACCTTTTCTTCCCTTTCTCCTTCCCTTTCTCCTTCCTTTCCTTCTACCTTCTCCCATTTCTCTTTCCCTTCTCTTCTTTCTTCTCTTCCCTTCTACCTTCTCTTCCCTTTCTCCTTCCCTTCTCTTCCTTCTTCCTTCCCTTCCCTTTTTCCTTCCCTTTCTCCTTTTCTTCCCTTCCTCTTATTCACATCAGTTGCTGATCGGAAAACAGGAGAATGCTCCAGATGAACAATTAATATATTTACTAAATAAGGCATGGGGATTGACCAATCCAAGTTGGTCCTGGTATCTAAGAATTTGGTTCACAACTATAAATAGCAGAAGGTTGGAGAAGGCTACCTTAGATCCACGTCATCAGGAATCATTAGTCAATATTCCTTTATTCATCTTTAGAAATTTATGGGCACTGGGAATTTTTCTCCCAACAGTTGATACGTATTGGACACTGGATTTTTTTGAGCTCAAACTGTAATCATGTATGATTCACTCATTTTCAAAAAGGAGAGAGGACTTACTCTGGATTTAGCTTGATACTTTTATGTCAACACCTATTTAATCATTTCTAATATGTTTTGCTCTTCAACGCCAGGCTGGAGAAATAATAAAAAGGAGTTATGGACCCTGCTTTGCACCAAAAGTTCCCTTACACTTTTCAACCCTTTGCATCTGGCTTCCTAAATAATCACATGGAAATGGGATGGATTGGGGGGGTGGGGGTGGGGTTGCAAGCTTTTTCATTTTTGGTGACCAAAAAGGCTCCGTTCTCAGATGCAAAGCTTCCCCCCTTCCGTCCTGAATAAAATCTCTTTTAAGCTTCCTCTGATTTGGTTGCACCTGACTCAAATTGAAACCTCTTGTAGCAAATCACGGATTTCTTTTGAAAATAATCCTTTCAGGTGGCTTTCGGTGAACTTTTCAGGAGACGAGGAAGAGGGGATTTTTGTTCCCCCTTTGGGGAGGAGAAAAAAAAGGGGGGAGGAGACATTTAAGGGTTGATTGGTAGACTGTCCCGCCATAATTTAAGCCTTGGTATCATGCCAAGAAAGAAATGCAAGAAGTGGTAGGTCTTGTTAAACACAATGCAGGCCTTTTTACAAGGATGGCTACTGCCAACTTTCTTATGACCTGATGTATACAGGCATATATGATTTATTGGTTTAGCTGGTTTCTTCTCCAGGTTCCTCAAAAGCCAGTTTCCATACATCTCAGCTCCACCAGCATAATCCTGTGAGGGGAGTTGGGCTCAAAGAGAGTGATTGGCCCCTAATTCCCCACTGTGTTTCCATTATTAAAATCTGGACCTCCAAGGCCATTATAGCTTTACTTCCCCCCCCCTCCCCCATTAGTGCATGATATAAACATCTGAAAATACTAACGTTACTTAAAGGAAATAAGGGAGAATAAAACTATTGCAAAGGATATGGGTGTTGTTGGGTTTTTGTGGAAGAAGCTGTTTTTTGGATAAAGCCATTCTTCTCCACCACTCCTTTGCCTAGTCTTCTTCTCCACTCCTTCTCCTTTTCCTTCTCCATCACTTCTCCCCCTTCACCTTCTTCATCATTTCTCCTTCTCCTTTTTCTTCCACATCACTTCTCCTTCTCTATTACTTCTGGTCCTTCTCTTTTTTCATCATTACTTCTCCTCCTTTCCTCTTCTCCATCACTTCTTCTTCTCCTTTTTCTTCCCCATCACTTCTCTGCCTTCTCCATCACTTCTCCTCCTTCCCCTTCTCCATCACTGCTCCTTCTCCACCATTTCTCTTTCTCCTTTTCCTTCTCCATCATTTCTCTGCCTTCACCTTCTCCATCACTTATCCTTCGCCACCATTTTTCCCTTTTCTTCCCCATCACTTTTCCTCCTTCCCCTTCTCCATCACTGCTCCTTCTCCACTATTTCTCCTTCTCCCTTTCCTTCTCCATCACCTCCTTCTCCATCACTCCTCCTCCTCCTGTTAATCAAACCCATCCACAAACAGTCTCATTGCTGCCGATCCAGGTGTCCAGTAGTTATGATGTCAAGTCAGCCTAATTGAGCAGCATTTCTGATCGCCTAAAGTCTCAGCCATCCAAATTCTGGGTGGTCTTGCGATATTTCATATTTCCATCTGCACTGCACCATCCCAGAGGAAGCCAGGTCACTGATTATCCTGGGAGTTTTCTTTCCTGTCAGGCCGTCGGACTTCGATGCTTTAGCATGCAATATCTTCAATCTTAAAAGCAGACAAACCTTCCAAGTGTTGGTGTCGCCCTCATTTTCCCCCCAGTCCTTTCTGAAGTACCTTCCTGTAGCTGTAGGATCCTCACCGTGTGAGAAAACAGTAGTAGATTGTGTGAACTAACCTTCTGCCCAGATAAGGTCACTTGATGAAGAAATCTGAACTCTTTAACCTTTGCTCTTTCCTCCGTTCCAAGTTTGAGGATTGTTGGGCGATACGGAGTTTACAGTGACGTCAGGAAAACATCTGGGGCCTGTACAGCTTTTCCCACTGAATGGAAATCTGTCTCAAACCTGCTTCTCCGGGACTTGAAAATCTGGAGAGATTTTTGTTTTGAAATGATTTAACCCGACCAAACCTTCAATCTCTCTCTCTCTCTCTCTCTTTTTTTGCATAATTCTTTTCATTTTTTGTTACAAACTTTAAAACCTCTTTACAAACAAAGTGTTGATCGCTCCCCCCCCCTTTTTTACATTTTTCTCTTATATATAATTAATTTTACATCACATTATCATTTCTAATTTCGGCCCCACATTTTCTTTCCAAATTACCATCTTAAATTTACATTTTTCTTAACAAATAAACAAAATCGTTTTTTCGCCCTTTCATAAAAAGTATACCAAGTTTATCATTTCATTTCCCAATTGTTATTTCTAGTTTCTGTATACAGCATATATCATCAAATTCCATTT
Source organism: Natrix helvetica (assembly GCF_964273705.1). Classification (NCBI taxonomy): domain Eukaryota; kingdom Metazoa; phylum Chordata; class Lepidosauria; order Squamata; family Natricidae; genus Natrix; species Natrix helvetica. Next base: position 21,096,300 of record NC_138561.1, on the reverse strand, counting down.
TCATATAACAAGCATTTCACTTAATTGGTTATCCACGCTTAACAATTATATCTTATTTAGCTATGTATCATCAACAGTACCCACGTATTTCATTTTCTATCAATCTCTCTCTCATTTATCTTCCTCCTTTCCTAACCATTTTCTCTCAACTCGTCTCTTGCTCTCTTTAATGTTCTATTTTTCTTCAGCTTTCTTTTTCTCCTTTTTCGACCAAACCTTCCCTCTTCTTGTAGGTCTCATGTGCAGCGACGGAAAAATCTGTCATTTTTTTTTTAGAATTCTCCTACAGTTGACTTTTTCTTTTCAAGTGAACTATTTTTTTTAATGCGTTCTACTTATGAAGTAATGTATGGGTAATGAACCGAATAAAAGTCTCCCCAATTGACTCAGGCCAAGATAAATACCTACTGTTATCCCCAGCACGAAGAGAACCATGTTGTACTGTCTGCTTTGTAGCTGTTAAATTTGAGGAATTGGTTTAGAAAAATGTGGTGGCCCCGAGCAGCCCCAATTTGTCTGAACGCATAAGATTCCTGGCCTGTTTTTTTCCAGCATAAAAGCATTTTGTCATGTTGAAATGCTTCAGATTTTACAATCCTTCTGTCCGGAATTTCCATAACTTCTTACCAAATAAATAATCCATAGGGATGACTGATCCTTCCCTTCCTGGAGGAGTCTATAAATTAGTGCATTTTCCAAAGCTGTTTGTGACCTTCCGTGATCTCCTTCTCTCTTTAATCAGAGGCCAGCTAAAGACAGGATGGTTTGAAGGTGAAGAAAAAGGAGGGGGACGTTTTAATGCATTAGTAATAATGCAGGAACCGTGCAAAAATTCACTTCCAAGACTTAGTGAACCTCCCAATCAAAGCCCTTTTGAGAATTTCACAGAGTCCATTGTGTCTTGTCATGCCTTTATGTGCTTTGGAGAATCCATTCAAGTTGTGGCTTCAAATTGGGGGCATGTAAGGATGTATAATTATATAAAGATAATGATGAGAATAGCTGGGAATTGTAACCAGGTCTACATGTCGGCCAAAATTAGGCTGGGGGGGGGGGGATGTTTTAAAAGCACAATGTCTATATATGTATACTTTTTTGTTCTCTTTTTTTTAAAGGAGGAGAATACATGTTAAAATTAAATGTGTATATTGAAAAGGAATGATAAATACCATCAACATAAAATGGAGCTTGCTCAGAGGCTGAAATACACCAATTAAATGAGATGAAGAGTGGGAAGTAGAGGAGAGAGGTAAGGGAAGAAGAGAGGGATAGGAGAGAGGGCAAGGGGGGAAGAGGAGGAGAAAAAGGAGGAGTGGAAAGGGGAGAGAGGAGAAGGAGAGAGGAAGGGGAAGTAGAGAAGGGAAGGATGACAAAGGGAAGAAAGGAGGTAGGGAGGGGGAGGAGAGAGGGAGAAGAAACTGATGGATAGGGTACAAATATGGTGTATGGAGAGCAGAAGAATCAATAATTGTTTTGGGGAGTTGATGGTGAGATGAATTGATGTAAACACTCAATAATAGAATATGATGTTGGCTATGTAATAGTATTCATATGATTATATGTTATGAAAACGAGAAAAACAAAAAAAGCGTTACAATAAAAAAAATTGTGGCTTCAGATCAAATGGATCACACAGATTGAATAAATAAACTGAATCAGATCACGACTCATCGACACCGTTGTGGATCAATAAATGTTAGGCTATTCCCAATAGTCCTTTTTTTAAAAAAAGAGTCTCTGGGAAGGATGTTTTTGGTTGAATAATCTGTAATCTAAGAGAGAGGAATTATCTATTGTCTATTCTCTTTCATCCTAGCTGTAAATCTCAGCATCCTTCCCTGGAGAAGGAATGTCTTTCTGCTCTTCTCATCCCTTTTCACAGAAGTGAAAATTGTATCACACAGTTAATTTGTCACAGAAACCTCGCAGAATTAGAAGAATAATTTCTCTTGCCGCTACTTGGGTCTTTTTCTGTGCCCTGCGTTCAGCTGATCCACTGATGAAATATTATTTTAGCAATAAAACTCTCCAGTTAAGGCCAAATCAAAACACTCTTTGTGTTCAGTTAAGCCAACAAGTCCCTGTTTGCTATTCATTTCTTCATGATACTACTTCATGGCGCTTAATTGCTTGGCCTGATTCCTTTGGCCTGCCCCCATCCAAAAATAAGATTTTAACTCATGTAACTTTAAACATAAAGTTGTCTGGATCTTTAACTGTTGCCCTGTTCCTTTCCTCCGTATTACTCAAGATCTTGACCGGCTTTGTCAGCTTTCTTTTTTTTTAAGTCAACTTATCTTAAGGATTTTATGCTTTAGAAAGGAAGGACAAAACTGATAAGCAGTCCTCAACACAGCCACAATTGGGAGAAGAATTTCTGTTGATCATTCCCATGAGGGAGTGGACCCTAAAGAATGACAAACCCCAACACATATTTTTAAAAGACTGGGTGAGGAGTATTTGGTTAGAAAATTAGAAAATTCTGCGGGGAATTCTTAGAAGCCTGGCACTCAGACAAATCGGCCATCAACAGGCACATAGACGTAAACAGCAACTACATACCATTCAAAAGAAACTATGAAAAAGTCCTTACCAGCAATCAATATCCAGATGAGCAGAGATAAACATCACTAGACCAATAACCAAATACCCCAATCAAGGAACTACCAATGCAGACAAACAAGCCGACAGTAAACAACAGCCTAATCTAAGAACTACCAAGAAGAACACAACATTCCCACCAACAATGACAGGGGAAGCCACTTGTATAGAAACAGAGAGCAATTTCCGTTCTCTTCTTGCACTGATGAAGTTACCTAGTTGGGTCACAAAATGTCTGCAAGAAAACAGCCAAACTCAGAGAGCACCAAGGATCTCCTCCTTCTCCTCCTCCTCCCTAACTACACTTCCTTTTATCACTGATGATGTTTCCTAGTTGGGTGATAAAACATCTTCAAGGAAACAACCAAGCTCAGAGAGCACCAAGGATCCCACAGTCCCTGTACCTTTTGTGCAGTGGAGCATTGTTTGGGATTAAGATGGCTATCATGGCACCTCATCTGGGCTAATGCCAAGAAGACCTTTGTTTGAATGAATGGCAGCCCAAAGCAGGCAATTCAGGTTTCATCTGAAAGTGAAGTTTGAACTCTGAACACAAAGACGATGGGGGGAAGCAAAAAAAAAAGGTATTCATCAATTCTCTCTTCTTTTGTGACAAATAAATAAAGCAGAGCTTTTGGCTGGAGAAAAGGGGGCTTTGGAAGTTATGCACGCTCTCTCCTGAGTAATATGTAATGAGCGGCTCTCGTTGTTATCTCAGCCAGTCATCTTCTCTGTAGGAAGAATGGATTTAATTATATCACAGTTTCCAGTTTTATTGATGCTTGGACAATGTAAGCATTAAAGTGAAATACTATGCCAAGTACTTTAGAGGCCACCGAAATGTTTCCTGTTATTGTGTTGTAATGGAGAATGAAGTTACACAGGACTCCGTCCTTAATGATTCCAACAGAGAAAATGTCCAGGCCTCTCCAAAATCCACACCATTATGCAGGCTGCCTGAGTTCTAGGCTGGCGATGAGGACTGATAGGTATCAATATTTATGATGGCACGGGCCAGAAAAGGACCAGCTAGGACGAAAAGCCTTTGAAGAACATAGATCTGAACAAGTTGACCCCATGGGAGGTGAGGGTCTCCTCCTCTGTGCCAAATCTGATGGGAACTTCAGCTCTGGTTGGTTTGAACCCGAGCCAACCAAGCAGGTTGGCTTTCAAATGCCATCATAGCCAATGCTTAGTAGCAGAGTTAAGTGCTCTGAATGCAAATATCCCAAGACCACCATTGCTTTTCTGCAGGGTTAGGTGCAGGCCACAGTGAGAAGGCTGCTGCTTGCATTCCGAAGTAACAAAAGAACCAAAGATGGCAAAGCAAGAAGCTAAGGCTCTTATTGCTCTTTTGAGCAATGGTTGGAGAAGGCCTCTCATTCCTATGAACTTCAAACAGAAGGCAGCATCGAAGCTTCTAAACAGAGAACAGGAGGTTATGTCCCTGACTTCTAGGGAGAACATTACATACAGAAGGTTCTACTGTAAACATCTATAGCTGGGATGGCGAATCTATGGCACCTATGCCACAGGTGGCATGCGGAGCCATATCTATCAGCACACGAGCTGTCAGCTCCATCTGATTTTTGGCCTTCCGGAGGGCTGGGGGAGGCCGCTTTTACCCACTCCAGGCTTCAGGAAAGACTCCGAAGCCTGGGGAGGGTTGGAAACACCCCCTCGGAAGCTGCAAATGGACCATTTCTGAACTTCCTGTTGGCCCGTTGAGCCCATTTTTTGCCCTCCCTAGGCTCCGGAGGCTTTCCTAGAGCCTGGGGAGGTCAAAAACGGCCTCTCCTGGTCCCCGGAAGAAATACCAAGCTCAGCTTGGAGGCGAATAGTGCGGCACAAGAGGGTGGAAGCAGGGGTGTGTGCGCACATATACGCATGTGGGGAAGGGCACTTTGCATTATGGGTGCTGGCACGCACGTGCCCAATAGCTCATGCACCCTTGCATTTTTGGCAGCCAACAACAAAAAGGTTAGCCATCACTGGTCTATAGTATAGTCTTTATTGTCATTGTACAAAATAAATACCACGAAATTGGTTAATTGGTTACTACTTGTTCCACGACACAGTAAAGATCTCTTATTGGAGAGTTCCAGTATTATATTTGATGCTTACCAGCAAAAAGAAGGTAGTCTTGTCTGGATGCAGGTTGGTTGTGGGATTTGGGGAGTTGAAGTCCACCCATCTTAAAGGCTAAGGTTGAGAAACAATGAACTCCAGCAGGCCAGGGTGTCCAACCGTGGCAAATTTAAGACTTGTGGATTTCAACTCCCAGAATCGAATTGTGACAGAGACACAACTTTACCCCTCCTGGGCTTGCTAGACTCACTTGTGATCAGTCACATTCCTCATACCAAGATCTGTTTTGTCATTCACTGATGTTCCTATCTAATGGAGCTTCTGAGTCCTGATTCAACTGGATTCATTGCTTGGAACTAGGACAGCTTGGCTCTATCCTGTCGATCAGGGGTGTCCAACTTTGACAACTTTAGGACCTGTGGATTTCACCTCCCAGAATCAGATTGTGTCAGATACACAATGACAACCCTCCCGGACTTGCTAAACTCTCTTGTGGCCAGCCACCTTCTTCATGTGAAGATTTCTCTTGTCCTCGCCCTTAGATTGTGCAATATCTCAGTCTACTCCTAAGAGGCACCTAAGAAGCCAACATTTCTCCAGTCCAGCAAGAAAGGGGTTCAGTGGTCGAAGACAAACCAAGGACCCCAAGATCAGTGGTGAAATTCATTTTTTTTACTACCAGTTCTGTAGGTGTGGCTTGGTGGGTATGGCTCGGTGGGCGTGGCAGGGGAAGGATACTGCAAAATCTCCATTCCCACCCACACTGGGGCCAGCCAGAGGTGGCATTTGCCAGTTCTCCGAACTACTAAAAATTTACGCTACCGGTTCTCCAGAACCTGTCAGAACCTGCTGGATTTCACTCCTGCCCAAGATGTAATCCAAGGCCTACTTGTGCAAACAGCCAGTTACTCTTCCTGGAAAGGGAGAAAGTAAAAAGAGAAAAGCAGGCGTTACACAGTAGTTCCTCTGTTTGCACTGGCTAAAGCCTTTTTATCTCACATTCATAAACACAGGCTCTCTATGTGATATAAAACACATTTAGCTGTCACAGAACGCAAGTGATTTATGGAACAAGGTTGTCCCTAAGAGGGTAACAAAACTTGGTGCTTATTTTGGCAGGTGCGCTAATTCAAACTGCGGGGCAGCCTTGGGAGAGCTGCGAACATTAATGACAAAAGGTTAATGATTTTTCTCTTTTCCCTTTGAAATATTTATTCGATTTACGTGCACAAGTCTCATACGTGACCCCAGCCGGAGCCAAGCAAATGTCTTTCTTTCTTTCCTTTCCTTTCTTTCTTTCTTCTTCGCTTTGAATTTGGCAAAGGCAGCGTTGGGAGAAAATATTATTGTAGTTTCAGACATGGCTTAGAGAGACTTCACCAACTCAGGGATAATGAAGGGATGGGTCTGCAGAGAGCTGCCCCTTTTCAGCCTGCTCGCTTTTAAAGATGGATAAATCACCCTGATTTTGGGGGTGATGCCCATTGGGCTACATCTGTAAAACAAATGTCAGCTCGTTTCAAACTGGGCGAACTGGGCAGATTCCTTTCCCGGCCGGGCCGGGCGCAGGATAACAAACAATGGCATTGTGAAATGCTGGAATTAGTTTGCCAAGGCAGGGGGACTTCCCAATTTCCCCATCCAGCTGGCATCCAGACAAGATTGCCTTCTCCTTGCTTATAAAATAGAATAGAATATTAATGGAACTGTCCAATCAGAGATCTTGGCTGTATCCCAAAGTTATTAAAGAAGGCAACAGATTTGGTTCCATCTAAAGTTCTTCTTTCTCTCTATGATATAGCAGAAGTCATGCCCGATAAATAATTAACAGAATATATTAACTAGACTAGACTAGACTAGACTAACTAAACTAATTAAACTAACTAGACTAGACTAAAACAGAATAGAATAGAACAGAACAGAAGAATAGAATTCTTTATTGGCCAAGTGTGATTGGACACACAAGGAACTTGTTTCTGGTGCATAAGCTCTCAGTGTACATACAAGCAACATGATAAATCATGATCTTGTTGAATATTAAAATTATTCAAATTTGTTGCCCTTTTCTTCTGAACCGTGTGTGTGTGTGTGTGTGTGTGTGTGTGTGTGTCCCCAACCTTGGAAACTGTAAGACATGTGGACTTCAACTCCCAGAATTCCCCAGCCAGCCATGAAGTCCACAAGTCTTACAGTTGCCAGAATTGGATGCCCTTGCTCTAAACTCTTCTTCATTCTTTTGCCTTTGAACCTTTGAATATTCCTTAGTAAGATTTTTTTTCTCTGAAGAAGAGAGATAACGTATTGTGTGATTGGTCCATGGGGGCCTGACTTTTAATAGATCTCTCTCTCTCTCTCTCTCTCTCTCACTCACTCACACACACACACTTATGCATACAGGCATGCACAGAGTTTCCTCCCACCCCATAGAAGTTGTAGCCGCAACAAAATTTACAGTATCTTGGCCAGCCGACGTAAGCAGGTCATCCCTAATGCACTTGAAGGCAGAAGCCGAGCCCCCATTACAAACTGGACAGCAGCCAGAATCGCATCTGTCAAATTAATCATTTGAGATGAAGAGCTGTCAAAAGTTTCTGCAGCAACCATCTTCTCGTTAACCTTTGGCAGGGGGGGAGAGGGCTGGGAGACAGACTGATAACGTGCGATTTTTTCCCTTAGAAAGTCTGTGCAGTGGAATACTTTCGACCTGACAGTCTCCGAAGGCCATGATGGCTTCCCTGCTCGGAGCTGGATTTGGCAGAGCTGTGTGTGAACTGGGGGAGCACCCAGGCCTTGTCACACCTCCCTGATTCATGGGCTGGTCTGGCCTCCAAGCGAGCTTTCAGATAAAAGGGCCATTTGAAATGTTGACAGGCGGCTTAGCCCGGGAGATCTGTTCAGGCTGGGGCTGCAGGAGGGAGGCAGGGCAGCTCATCTGGGCCCATCAGCGATGAGAAGGGTGCCACCTCCGTGGGTGCCAATGGGAGCAGACCATGTTTAGAAGGCCAATCTGCAAAAAAATAGGGGCAGAGATGTGTGAACAAGAGAGTTTTAAAGGAACTCTTTAATAAAGGAGAATATTTATAGCTTAGGTTGAAATGAGGAGTCCTTGGTGCTCCCTGAGCCTGGTGGTTTTCTTGCAGATGTTTCATGACCCAACTCGAGAACATCATCAGTGCTAGAAGGGAATGGGATTGGTGGAATGGAAGAACAGGAGGAGAAGGAGGAAGACTGTGGGGTCCTTGGTGCTCTCTGAGCCTGGTGGTTTTCTTGCAGACATTTCATGACCCAACTAGAGAACATCATCAGTACTAGTCTAGCAAGAAAACATCCAAGCTCAAAGAGCACCAAGAACACCTCAACCCTTCAGTCATTGGGAAAAAATCAATTCTGAAACATGCTCCCAACTCTTCAATCTATGTGCCAAGCCCACTTCCATCCAAATACACATTGGTTGCCTTCTCCAAGAGCCTCTTCCTTCTCCATATTGCCCTCTAAGTCTTAAGTCTGTCTCTCCTTGTTTCAAGGTCCTGGGCTGGCTGACGAAGGGAGTAATGTGTACATTACTGCTTACTGAACCAAAGTTTAACCAAAATGAAAGAGGGAGTAAGTAGAGAACATGGGCTCATTCAAGGAAAGAACCTGTTCATAGAACATAAAATCATAGGGCAAGAAAGGACCTTGAATGTCTTCTAGTCCAATTCTCTGCTCAAGGCAGGAGATCTTATCCAATCTTGGTCAAATACCAGTAGTTGTCCAATCTATTTTTAAAACTTCCAGTGATAGCACAACCACAACTCTGGGAGGTAAGTTATTCCATTGATTAATTGTTCTCAGTGTCAAAAAATTTCTTCCTTTTTCCTTCCTTCCTCCCTTCCCTCCTTCCTAATGAGTGGATTCTTGCAACATATTAAACCTCTGAAAAACCAACCAACATCCGCAGCAAACTAGCTTAACATGTTGCATGAATGCAGCTGGTAAAAGTTGAACCATTCTGAGTTAAAAACAGCCATTGAGAAGCTCATAATCCAGAGATCAGTGATATGTGTTTTATGTTTTTTGAGTGCGGGTGTGTAATGTTGATGAATTGATGATAGCTCAACTATGTGAGTATAGTTGATTGCAGGTAGAGACTCAATGAAAGGGTAGCATTAGTATCTACTGAAGCATCCATTAAGGACATACAAAGCATACAAGGACATACCAGCAACCCAAAGAATGCTTTGAGTTGCATCATAACCAGAAAAATGTGAGAAAGAGTACAATAAATTGAACTGGGATTAAGGTTGACCTTGATAAATTATGGTGATCTGATGGTTAGAGAAGAAGTTGAGGGATTAAAAAAACAAGGATGGAACATACTCCATGAACAAGCTACAAAGGTGTCACAACAAATTCTTCCAATGCTTCCAAAACAGAGTACATGAAAGTCTAAATCAATTATTCTGTCCCATCACAGGTCAAATCTGCCTTGTGCTTCTCTAAGTCAAGCCAAGATTAAAGGAGAGGCTTAGATTTACGAGGTGCAAGACAGAATTTTGGCTCAAGCTTCTGAAAATTTATCTCCTCTGGATTGGAGAAGCCTGTATGGATGGGGAATGCAAAACACCCCTAATCTTCATTTGAACGATTCCACTAGAGATAATAAGGCAAAAGGTTATTTTATAGGGCTAATTTGAGCCATATGACTCCATCTCCTTTACCTGGGTGACTTTGGGTGGAGGTGACATGGCCTCTAGTCTAGACGGCGTGGTTTGGTGGGCATGACATGGCTTGTAGGAGTGGCAGAGGAAGGATATTGTAAAATCTCCATTTCCTCTCCATCAGCTGGGACTCAGGAGGCAGAGAATAGATGGGGGTGGGGCCAGTCAGAAGTGGTATTTGCCGGTTCTCTGAACTATTCAAAATTTCTGCTACTGGTTCTCCAGAACTGGTCAGAACCTGTTGAATACCACCTCTGATTCAAATCCAGGGTACTTACATATTAGGTAGATGTATTAACCTCTAAGCCATGAGCTCTCCTCCCTTTGCTGGCTATACCAGGGCAGAGATTTATTTTTAAATCAGGGCAACCTGGTCTACCCAAATAGGGGATGGAGCATACTTAGAGGTTAATACAGCTACCTAATATGTAAGTAGCCTGGGTTCTAATCCCAGAAGGGTATGGCTAGCTGATGAGAGCGAAATAGCTTGAAATAGATCTATACTAGTCTCCCTCTATTTCTTTGTTAAGCAAATTAAATACCCACTCAACATGATGTTTATTAAGAAATGGAATTAATAAAAAAATCAATAAAACTTTTTGGGAGAAAAAAAAGTCTAGCGGGGTATGAGGATAGGGGAGAAAATATCTTTCTAGCAGCTAACCCAATTCACATTCCTCACGGCTTTGCTGTGCTAATTATAACAATGCAATTTGCCAGTACCAGAAAAATGCACCCGGACCTGTGTGCATTAAGGAGACGCATTCAGAAAAACATACACAACAACACAATAAAGAAAAGGCATCCAAAAATGGGCGTATCGTCCATGTAGATTTTCAGGCCGATTTTAAGAAACCGCTGTGTGCAGAATGAATCAAACTGGACGTATAATTGAGACTAAAAAGAGACCCAGCAAGGCTGAGATTGGCAGGGATTTACGAGGGGTTTCCTTCAGCACCTGAGAAATTGTGACCAGATGGAGAAGGGATTGAGGTAACGCAATCATTCCCCCTCAGCAGCCGATTGAGCCGGTGGCCTAAGTTACAGCAGAGATAACAATCACAGCACTGTCTTAAATTAACTTGCAGATCCCGGTGAGAGTGACAAGCCTATCACCTCTCTCGATTTATAAGCCTGGCAGAAATATGGGTAGACCTCGACTTATGACCACAATCGAGCCCAAAACTGATGTTGCTAAGTGAGAAATTGGTGAAGGGAGTTTTGCCCCATTTTGCAACTTTCCTTGCCCCCGTTGGTTAAGTGAATCACTGCAGCTGTTAAGTTAGCAACACAGTTGTTAAGTGAATCTGGTTTCCCATGGACTTTGCTCGTCAGAAGGTCGTAGAAAGGGGATCACGTGAAACCGGGACCCTGCAACCATCATAAACGTGAGTCGCTTGTCAAGCATCCAAATGGGAATCAAGTCACAGTGGGGATGGTGCATCCCACATGCTTTCAACTTTTCCAAGTTTTGGTCGTAAGTGTGAAAAATGGCCATCAGTCCCTGTTGTCACTTCAAACAGTCGCTAAATGAACAGTTGCAAGTCGAGGACAGCAGTCTCATATCTAAGCAAAATCCTCAAACTATTCCTAAGGTGACTCTCTACGCTTCTAGAGATATTGGAAAACCGGAGCAGTTGTTCTAACCGCTCTTACTACAAAGATACTAACAAATATCTCAGAATAGCAAAAAGTAAGAACTTGGAAAAGTTGAAAGCATGTGGGAACACTTGTAAAGAAGACCCCTCCCTCCCCACTTGTAAAGAAGACCCCTCCCTCCCCGAGTAACCGTGGTGGAGATCTAAATGAGGGTCAAACAGACCAGGATGTTGGAAATCACTTCTCAATAAGCAAAATGTACCCCTCACTCTCTTGACAGTAGCCAAACAACCACTGCACCAGCTAGTGTTTTTTTTTTTTTTGCAACCATCAATGTTACTCTGTGGATCATATTATCTAAGGAATTCCAAAGTTGCTAGCCTGCAAGCTGAATTAATTGTATTCTTCTCGGATTAAAAATCCCATTTTTGGAAAGGCTCGCTAGGCTTCTAACCTAATCAGAAGTCAAGGAGCCGAAAGAGATGTTATTAAATCCAGGCAGAGGAGGTTGCTCCTGGTTCGGCCCCAATTGGGTAAACCGGTAGTCGTGGCAGCCCGAGGCTCCGCCCACCCACCTGGACACCTCTGCACATGCACAGAAGCATCACGCAGAAATCAGTAGTAAAAAAAAAATGGCAACGTACCACTGAATCCAATGCCAGTAATTTGCTCCCTCCTGACTTTTCCCCCTTTTCTTATTCAGGTTACCGCAGCTTCTCAAAAGGCATAATATGAAGCTAGAGAAGAAAAGGACGCTCTTTCCAAAAATCCATCTCCTTGTCTGGAGAAGGTTCTGAGGAGGGCTCTGGGTCAGAGGCAGAGAGAGGGCCAGGGCTGTCTGAAAGTTATCAGCTGCCTTTGGAGTCAGACATCAGTGAGGCAGACGAACAGCTGGAGCCTGTTCCCAGTGTGCGCATGCGCAGAGCTGCCAGATGAAGGGAGCAGCTAAAGAACAGGGTCGACTTGGCAGTAAGGCCAGAGGTAGATGATGAATGGCTCCTTCCAGAAGAAATAAAAGAGGAGAGAAAGGGGAGTGGAGTTTGCAGGTGACAATCAGTTTGCTTCATTGGTTCATGACTCTCCAAGACTCCTTGCCAAGTTTTGCAGATATCGACCTGGCAGCTCTCCAAGCCAGATAAGGTCTGTGACCGTAAATCCTCCATTGAAAGACTGCTGGATGTGAATGAGCAGAATTCACAGTCAATTAATAAAAGGGGATTTTGTCGGGACAAGGAGTTTGCTTCATTCTCTTGGGAAGGCTCGGTCAGAAAGGTAAGGACTTGAGCTACAGAAAAATAGCCATCTTGTATGAACCTCCCATGAAGACCTACCACCTTCTACACCCCCAAGCTGTGAGGGTCTCCAACGGCAGCTGACCATTCCTCCCAGATGCCTGAACCCATGGAGAGCCGCTTGCCTCTTAACCTGTCACACTTGGTGGCCAAAATCTCACCTCGGTTGGCCAAGGTCTTCACATAACCTGACCTCTAAAAGGCAATTACATTTGGGTTTCTTGCTGCACCCATCTGTTTCCAGTCCTGACATCAATTCTACTTTCAACAAAGGATGAGTTCCCATGAACTCCCTGGCTTTATGACCAGCTGTTTCTTATTAGGGAATCAACCAATAAAACGAAGGAGGAGTGAAAGAGTCTACAGTGTGTTCTCCCTAACTTTTGGCCATGTGTTTTAATTTACCGTTCTTACCAAGCCCGACCTGCCCTTCCATGCACTGCACATTCCATACCTCACATATTTTGCTTATTTTGATAAATGTTGCTTTTTGGTGGCTATTTTTTTTTAAACAAGCATGGGGGGGGGGGCAGGAACCTGACACCTACTGTCTGCTTTTAGCTGAAACTCTAATGCACATGTGTAAGTTCATGTGAATCTCCATTTCTATAGGAGGGAGATCTCCATCCCCCACCCATCCTACAGCATCCGTGACTTTGCTTTGAAATAAATTGGGAATCTGCGAGGAAGTCGGGTACCACGCTGGATACCGGGGTGGAGAGATCTACTGTGGGGATTCAATGGAATAAGAAGTAATAGGAGGAATAAGTAAGTCACAGGAGGAGAGGAAGCAGTGGCTTATACCTAGCCAGCAGTGAGTGGATCCAGCGTGACTTTGGGAACTGATATTTAACATTTAGATAAGGGGATGTCCAACCTTGGCAACATTTTGGGTTACTTTTCATTTTTTTTTTATTCTCTTACATACCATTTTAAGTATACATTCACATAATTGTTATTCTTCTTTACATTTGTCATTCTTATACATTTGTTATTTCATTTAATAGGTTATAACAGTTTGGGTTGCTTTATTTACCCAGCCAACCACAGATCTTCAGCGTGTTGGGAAACTGCCACCATTATGAGTCAGTTGCAACTATCATCAATATGAGTCAGTTGCAACCATCATCAATATGAGTTAGTTGCAACCATCATCAGTATATGTCAGTTGCAACCATCATCAGTATCAGTCAGTTGCAACCATCATCAATGAATCAGTTGCAACCATCATCAGTATCAGTCAGTTGCAACCATCATCAGTATCAGTCAGTCATAAATGTAGCATCTGGATTTTGATCACCTGACCCCAGGGAAACTGCAACAGTTGTAAATGTGAAAAAGGGCCATACGTCACTTCTTTCAGTGTTGTTGTAACTTTGAACAGTAACTAAACAAACTGTTATAAATGGAGGACTTCCTCTAAGTAAATAAATAAATCCTAACCTAGCAGTGGGGACACCCTGATCATCCCTTCAAGTATCTACAAGGCACTCATTCAATGTTCACTCTCGGTGGATCTATGAATTGAATCTGCGCGAATCTACATGGATTGTATGAGTCTACATTGCAAAGGCATGTAAGACAAAGTCTATCTCCCATACTGTGGCTGAGATTTGTACAGTATAAGATAAGCCTTACATACTCATCTGAAAGACCAGTTCTTCCTTAATTGACCTAAAATTCCTTCTGTGAGCTTCAATCAGAAAAAGGTTGATCAAACGTTTGTTTGTAAATGCCACGAATAGGGTAGGATAGGATAGAATAGAATGGAATATTAGATTGGAAGAGGATAGGATAGGATAGGATAGGACAGGATAGAGTAGGGGATAGGATAGGATAAAGAATAGAATAGAAATTAGAATAGAATAGAAATTAGAATAGAATATAATAGAATAGAATAGTTGGAAGGGACTTTGGAGGTCTTCTAGTCCTACCCCCTGCTTAGGCAGGATACCCTACACCACTTCAGATAAATGGTTGTTGAATCTCTTCTTAAAAACTTCCAGTGTTGAAACATTTACAACTTCTAGAGGCAAGTTGTTCCACTGATTAATTGTTCTCACTGTCAGGAAATTTCTCCTTAGTTCTAAGTTGCTTCTCTCCTTGATGAGTTTCCACCCATTGCTTCTTGTTCTGCCCTCAGGTGCTTTGGAGAATAATTTGACCCCTCCCTTCTTTATGGCAGCCCCTGAGATATTGGAAGACTGCTATCATGTCTCCCCTGGTCCTTCTTTTCATTAAACTAGACATACCCAGTTCCTGCAATCGTTCTTCATATGTTTTAGTCTCCAGTTCCCTAATCCTCTTTGTTGCTCTTCTCTGCACTCTTTCCAGAGTCTCAACATCTTTTCTACATCGTGGCGACCAAAACTGGATGGTCAGAATGATTTACACCCTGGATGGCAAGTGGGTTGAGAGCAACCCCATTTCAGTTTGAATCACAAACAGAGCATGCAGTCAAAGGAGTGGGGCCAAATATTGCGCAATTGGCTGGTTGCATAGCAACCCTTCTTGTTTGTCCTAATTTGCAGGAAAAACAGACCGCTAAATGAAATTAGAAATGCTTGAGATGAAACCGCTTCTCCCCGCTGTCCCTGGCTGAAGGAGGCAATAATTTCCAAGGGAGCTTCTGGTCTCCCCCCCCACCTTCCAACCACTTGACTGAATGAGATGGGAGGAGGCAGCATAAAGCCATCTTATAGAATGGGGGGAGGGGAATTTAATAAGGCGGTGCAACAGAGGTGTTTCTCAAAACATCTGGAAAATAAAGAAGAATCTCAAAATACAGATGTTCTCCCTAAGACGAAAGTTATTATACTCCTTACAAGAATTTTCTGTGACTTGACTTGGAGATAGTCAGGGAATGTTGCTATGCTATTTTTCCTCCTCCTCCTCCTCCTCCTCCTCCCCCTCCTCCTCCTCCTCCTCCTCCTCCTCCTCCTCCTCCTCCTCCTCCTTCTTCTTGGTGCTTTCTAAATTTAGCAAGACAATATTATTCAGATTTCTCAGTCAATTATGGGGATATTAAGAAATACAAAATACGAATAAATAAATGTTTGGCTGGTATTTAACTCAAAGAAGGAGATAGCTTTTGCAGTCAACAGAGAATGGTTTTATGAAGCCTCAATCAGATTTCTGCAACATTCTGTCCTACAAGGATGTTTTTTTCTTTTAATTTCTAATTCCTCAACCAAGCTACCCATATTGGCTGGGAATCATGGGCGATGTAGCCCGGAATGTCAGAAAAACACAGGTGGGCGTAAGCCATTGTAAATCATTGGCACACAAGCAAAACCCCAGATATCACATCATCTGGCCAAATTTTGTAAAACAAAACTTAATTTTTTCATCTGCCTTTTTATTTTCTTTTTCTCCTCGACATTTCAGGTTTGAGAAATTAAACCGTCATCTTTTTTTTTGCTTCTGTGCATGCGCGGAGCAATTTTTATTGCACTGTGCTTGCGTGCACGCAGCTGAAAGTAGTAACTGCCAGAACCCACCCCTGATATATATGTGTGCATTTTAATATATAGAATTCGCCCCGAATAGAATTGGTTCTGAAATCAAATCAAGGCTCAAATCAATCGCTTCAAACTCTTGTATTGAATGGGATTAACGGCCTGAGCTGATCTGAACAGGCCAATCAGATCAGATCAGATCCATTTTGCAAATCCACTGGCACACTTTTCCAGCCCATTTGGGAAGGGAGGGAAGGAAGGCGGGGTGCAAGACGGATCACCAGCAGATCTTTGGAGAGCTATTTCAGAGAACTGGTCCAGGAGATTAAATTTATTTCCAGCCTCTGAAGTTCCCCGGCTGCTGGTTCTGCCCCCAAAAAGGAAAGCCTCCCACCTCTGTCTAACCTTCTGCATCAAGCTGATATAGCAATTAGCCATGCTTGTACCATGAAAAGGCTGCCACTGCCCTCCGACCAATTGCCAGCCCTACCAGAGACAACTGCAAAGAGGAAGGAAAAGTTTGGCGCCGGCTGGGTTTATTCGGGGTCACCCCGCAGCTGAATACACGAAATAATACGCTGTGTCACGTCAACCAGAACCTGGGCAGAAAATGGTGGGTTGTAGGGAGGAGGGGAATTGCGGGCATGCCGGGGTCCAAGGCGGCTTGCAAGGTGGGGAGGAGATAAATCAAACCTGGGGGGGGGGTGGACTGTCATGGCATCGGATGGATAAAGACCCTGCCGCGGCTTGACAGATCCAAGGGAGTAGGGGATAGACTGTTTTGAGGGTAGGAGAGGGAAGATTTTCTTTCAGTTTTCCCCCCCCTGTAACTCTTGGCCACTCAAGTGCAGGTCTGTGCTTAAAAGCAACAGTAAGAACAGGAGTGGGCACAAGGAATTTGATTGAGGTTGTGCTGACGCTTAAAATCCAGAAATTAAGGAATTTTATTCAAAATCACGAGGAAGGTCCCTTCTCTTCTCTTCCCTTCTCCTTCTTTCTTTTTCTCTCCTTTTTCTGCTGTTTTTCTTTCCTCTTCTCTCCGCTCCTCTCCTTTTTCTTCCCTTCCCTTCTCCTTCTTTCCTCTTTCCTTTTTTTCTGTTATTTCTTTTCCTTTCTCCCTCCCTCTTCTTTCCCTTCCCTTTCCTTCTAGTTCTTTCCTCATTTCCTTTTCCCCATTATTTTCCTTTCCTTTTGTCAGGGTTCCAAATAACATCCAAAATTATTTGGAACCCTGACACTTTTCTCTCTCCCTCTTCCTTTCCTTTCCTTTCCTTTTCATCCCTTCCCTTCTTCTCTTTTCCTCCTTTTCTTTTTTTCTATTATTTCTTTTCCTTTCTCTCTCCCTCTATTTTCCCTTCCCTTCCTCTTTTTCTTTCCTTCCCTTCTCCTTCTTTCGTCCTTTCCTTTTTCCCATTATTTTCCTTTCCTTTCTATTTCCCTCTTCCTTTCCTTTCCTTTCCATCCCTTCCCTTTCCCTCTTAGATAATCCCATCATATTAAAACCATGCATAATATCAAAAATGTATCACCAGATGTAAAATGTTACAGTTCTACCAATTCACTGATCGTTTGTATACAAGTTGAGCTCTCTGTAACCGTGATTGTTGAAACAACAACAACAACAACAAAAGCACAGAATCTTTCCATCTCAAGTAGGGGGGGGGAAAACCCTGATTTGTAGTCAAAGCAAACCTCCCTCCCCAAAGCAGACTCCCTAGTAAGCACCCCAAATTCTGCCCCCATCCACAGGTGTGATGCAATTCTCAGTTCCCCACATGGGAAGTGTGAATCTCTGCTCCCAAACGGGTGCCGGGTTCAAAAGGATTAAAATTTAGAGGGCCAAAGAACAAATGTTATCCTGACATTTTAAAGGTTTTTTTTAAATAGCCTATAGCTCAGTGGGATCCAGCTCAATCCAGAAGCTACCTGGAAGGTCAAACGCTATAAACGTCAGAATTTGCTACACGTTTAAATCCAACTTCATTGATTCAAAGGGTTATTTTTTGTAAAATAAAAAACAAAATAAAGCCAAAGGGAAGCCACATCCTAACGTTGCCAAGAAAACTGCAGGAAATCTCTTGGTCCCCGCCATCACTAACTTTCAGCTCTCCTCTTCTTCCTTTTTCCTCTAATCTCTGAACTTCTTGTCAATTATCTGTGGGGCTGATAAATATTCTTTGTGGGCCTCTTGAGTTCCCACTGAACTTTGGTTCAAGATCAGACAAGAGTTGGGGAAATCTAGCTCAGGGCTCCCTTTGTTTATATTTTGGAATGATATTAGAGCATTGTCTTGAGTTATAAAGTCACATTAGACTCCATGCTTTTGCTGCTCTGCAAAATATTCAGACAATATAGTCCCCACAGCTTTATCAAAGCAGTTTGGCTTATTTTCTATCTATCTATCTACATATCTATCTATCTATCTATCTATCTATCTATCTATCTATCTATCTATCTATCTATCTATCTATCTATCTATCTATCATCTATCTCCCGAGCACCTCACCCCAAAATACAAGGTGAAGCACTCCTTCTCTGCAGGAAGAAGGCACAATAGCCCTGTGTTGTGATTCCAAGATAAATGTTACACACATTCTTGGCTGGGGAAATATTCCAACGGAGGCCTCCATGGACGTTGGTGAAAGTCAATAGAAAGGTTTGAAAGAGCGAGGAGGTGTTGCAAAACCAGGGCTTTAATAAAATCAAAAATCTACCGGGGGTTCAAGAAATAAATGGAGTCCCTCCGCCTCCACCACCACTTCCCATAAAATTGACATCCTCTGCAACTCGCCAATCTAAACAGAAAACCACATATGCAACTTTTGCTCGGAGATATTTTACTGCAAGGAACAGCGCACAAAGAATGCCTCTTCTCTCCCCTGGGGAACACCTAATTACTAATAGTCCTCGACTTACAACCACAACTGAGCCCAGAATTTCTGTTGCTAAATGAGACAGCGAAGGGAGTTTAGTCCTTTCTACGACCTTGTGAAGGAAATCACTGCAGTTGTTAAGTTAGTCACACGGTTGTTAAGTGACTCTGGCTTCCCCGTTGACTTTGTTCATCAGAAAGTTGCAAAAGGAAGTCACCGGGACACTGCAACCGTCATAAATATGAGTCAGTTGCCAAGCATCCAAATTTTGATTGTGTAACTCTGCAAAATCGAGCAGGCCTCGACTTTTTCTATTTGGGGCTTGCTAAACAGATTGGTTGATACAGATGGGAGGACCAGCTGTTTCAGTCAGAGCTTGGAAGCTAAGCAAAATTAGGTTGGGTTAGTTAGTACTGGGATTAGACAGAACTAGAATATTTTGGGCTCTGAGGCAATAAGTAATTGGATTCCTGTCATGAAACTCCATGGAGATGTTCAAGTTTGTCTGTCTGTCTGTCTGTCTGTCTGTCTGGATAGATAGATAGATAGATAGATAGATAGATAGATAGATAGATGATAGATGATAGATAGATAGATAGATAGATAGATAGATAGATAGATAGATAGATAGATAGATGATAAACATGGACATAAATATGATTGAATGGGTGGACGGATGGATCAATTGATCGATCGATAATGATAGAGATAGAAAGAGAGAGAGAGAGTTGATAGATAATGAGAGAGAGAGAGAGGTGAGAGAGATAAAGAAAGAGAGCGAGAGATACTCTATGTGTATGCATGTGGACATATACTGTATTTTTATAAATATATGTATATACAGAGAGTGACAGAGAGAGGGGGGAGGAGAGAGAGAAAGAGATTTCAGTAGGATTCTATTAGTTAAATACTGGATGATGGATGGATATATATTCTACCTACCTACCTACCTACACATCCTGATCTATATTCTTTATTCTATAGCATCTATAGTATCCATCCATCCATCTTATTTCTTTCCTCCCTCCCTCCCTTCCTATATCTGGATCCTTTCCTACCCTGGCTTTCTTTGCTATCTCTTCCCCAACACCCATTTTAACTCAAAACAGTCTTTCTCAACCTCATCCACTTTCAGGTGGCGGACTTCAACTCCCAGAATTCCCCGGCATGTGTTAGGCTGAATATCCAAAAAAGCCGCGTTTTGTGCTGTAAAGCTGGAAATTTTGAATCACTTCTAATGGAAAAGACGTCTTATCAAAAACAAAATAAATACCCCCAGGTTGTTGGGTTGTTTCTTTTTTTAAAGAAGGCACGTGACTTAAACAGGTTTGATCTCCAGCACGGTACAGGGATAGAGAGAGAGAAAAATAAAAACAAGTGGGATTTTGGGAAGCTGCCTTGGGTAGAACAATTGTCCATTTAGAGGTATTTGGCTCCGGTATATGAATGAAATACCTGCGTGAAATCAAGCTTTGCAGCTGTGAAAATGGTGAGGCTGAAACTCGATTACAATTTTTAAAGGTCATTGGAAATATACAATGGATCTTCCTTTCTATAATATAAACACTCCCTGAGACAAAAGTCACTTTCTTCACTGGCTCAATTCCCTTAATTCGTTTTTCAAGAAGGGTGAATTTTTCCCCTCTTTCGCTGCCGTGCTAGTAAAAGGAACATCTTAATCCAATCTAATCTAATCTCTGATGTGTTCCTCTTCCTCAAACAGGATTCTCGATGCACAACAAAGATGATTCGTGGACAGGAGGCTAAACCATAGGAAGACTAAAAGGGCTGCAGGAGTTGGGTATGGCTAGTCTATTGAAAGGAGGACTAGGGATGGCATGATAGCAGCGTTCCAGTATTTGAGAGGCTGCCTCAAAGAAGAGGTGGTCATTGTTACTTTGAACTGTCACTAAATGAATGGTTGTAAATTGAAAACTACCTGTGCATCCACCTACTTACTGAGCTTTGACCATGGAGAGAGAGAGAGGGAGGGAGATAGGGAGGAGGCAGGGGTAAGTGGGAGAAGGAGGGGGAGAGGGAAGGAAGGAGAGAGATGGGAGAGGAAGGGGGAGAAGGAAGAGAAGGGGAGGGGAGGGAGAGAGAGATGGGAGGGGAGAGGGAGGGAAAGAGAAGGGGAGGAGTGAGGGAGAGAGAGAGAGAGGGAAGAGGGAGGGGAGAGATGGGAGGGAGAGGGTGAGGAGGGAGAGAGGAAGAGGGAGGTATGGAGAGAAGAGGAGGAGGGTGGGAGAGGGAGGGGGAGGGAGGGAGAGAGGGAAAAGGAGGGAGAGAGGGAAAAGGAGGGAGAGAAGATGGGTGAGCAAGGAGAGAGGGAAATGGGAGGGGAAGGGGAGAGGGCGGAAGGAGGAGGGGAGAGAGAAAGGGAAGAGGGAGAGAGGGGAGAGGGAGGGGAGAGAGAGAAAGGGGAGGAAGGAGGGGCAGATGGGGTGGAGGAGGGAAAGAAGGGGAGGAGGGAGAGAGGGGAGGGAGAGACAGATGGGGAACAGGGAGAGAGGGAGGGGAGGGAGTGGGAGAGAGTGATAGGGTTGGGAGAGAGACAGAGACAGCAGATACACACGCCTAAACACAAATCGACAGCATTGTGTAGGGTTGAATGCAAAATACCAGACCAAAATAACTTGGTTGCCTCTCAGCAGGTGCCAGTTTTAACTTATGGTGGTGTGGGGGGTGGGAGTAGGGGATATTCCTGCCACATTTTGCCTCCAAATCCAGTTGCTGCACAACAGACAATGTTCCTTTTGTTCGGCTGACCCATCCCACCAAGTAGGTAATAAGCTGGAATAAGCAGCTGGACATCAAGAGTCGGAGGAGATCAAGAAGGTTAGAGACGAGGCTGCCCCCATTTCCCACATGGCCGCCATTCGTCAAGGATTTGTGGACCTGGACATCCATCCAGTCCTGAGAAAAGGACCTTGGGTATTGAGGCAGGAAAGCGTGTTTGGACTCCAAAATGTTGCATTTTTGCAGCAGGGAAGGAAAAAACAAACCCGTGAGTCTTATGGCATCTTAAAGATGTACTGCCTGCACCTAGCATCTTTTTCTGAATTTTTTTAACAAACATTCCAGCTGCTTATATCATGTCTTTCCTCTGTGAAGCTCAAAGGCAGAGAAGGAGTCATCCATCAAAATCACCCACTGACTGGTCAAATTCCTTCCTTCCTTCCTTCCTTCATCCATTCCTTCATTCGTTTTATACATCACCCATCTCACTGTCACAGTGACTCTTCAGAGCTTAAAATTGTAAAGAGAACCTTTACTTCAGTCTTCAACTTTTCCTTTACTTTTTACCTTTCTGTTTTTACTTTTTTTTTTTACTTTTTTACTTTTTGCTTTTACCTTTTCCTTTTTAAAATTTTTTTTAAAAACCACTTAATAATTAGGGAGATTAACCAAGAAACTAAAAACCAAGACGACCATTGGTTGCAATGGTTGTAAGTGTGAAAAACAGCCATAAGTCCCCCTTTTTCAGTGCGCTTGTAACTTTTGAACGGTCGCTAAAGAAAGGGTTGTTGGTTAAGAACTACCTGGAGATAGTTTCCCTTGGGCAAGTCCCACCTTCCAGCTTTTAGAACATCTCCCATTGCTGGCGGACTTTCTTCTCTGTCTTATCCACTAGGTTTACTTTCATTTTTTACAGCGGTTATTTTACTTTTTTTTAAAAAAATCCTCTTTTTAAAAGCGTTCTTTCTCTCCCCCTCCACACCCCGATGGTGTGGTATGTTGGAGAGAAGTTCTTTTATCTCCCCCAACTGTTTCCCCACACATTTCACATGTGCTCTTTGTGGGGTACTTCCTGCTAATTTTTCCCCCTTAAAGGAAACACACACACACAGACACAGACACACAAATAGGAGGACCCCTGCAGAAGGCCTGGCTGGTAGAACACCCAGGTTGATGGCTTCTTCTAATCCATACCAGATGAGGTTCCTTCCAGTGGACGACTTAGCCCAACCAAACACAACAGGCGAAATTTTAGAACAATCTCGCTGTTTCCCTGGACTTCAATCTCTCCCCCCCTTCATCTAAAGACCCCCACCCCCACCACACACTCACAGACATGCTCACACTAAGTGGACCCTTCAAAACACTAGGAAAATATTCCAAAGTGCAGAGCTTCAACTTTTACACTGATATTGTTTGGGTTACGCTGCCTACCAGCCGATGTTCTTTCTTCGCTTGAAAAATAAACGGTAGAAAGCATTAATGCATGGAGTCTATAAACACAGCCCTTCCTACGGGTTTTTTTTAATAAAAAAACCCAGTCTTGGGGTTTAAGACTCGGTTGATCTTGGTTCCGTAGTGGGAGAACCAGATTGGATTCTCCACTTTGTTACGCACGAGCAAGTTGCTGTGGCAACTTGATTTATATCTGAGGGTTAAATGCTTGGCAGCCCTCATTTTCTTCCTCACGTTATCTAATGATACGATCTTGACGTGATATTAGTATTCCGGTACAATGTTTGGGATCAAATGTTGGGCAAGATTGAGGAGACACGGGTCAACTCAAATGCAGAGATGGCAATGTGTCCACTACCCTTCTGGAAGTCCCAAAGGTGCTTTTTTCAAGAGGCAAATGGACTGGACTTTCTGGTTTCTTGGTTGCCTCTTGAAAAAGCACCTTTGGGACAACCATGACTGGGATGACTGAGAATGTCCATAGACATTTACCCTTCTGGAACCAACCCAATTCATGAGACTGACCAGTAGACTAAGAACAAATAAAAGAAGGATGAGGAGGGACATGATAGCAGTCTTCCAATATCTAAGGGGTCTCCACAAAGAGAAGGGGGTCAACCTATTCTCCAAACCACTTGGGGGTAGGACAAGAAGCAATAGATGGAAACTAACCCAGGAGAGAAGCAACCTAGGAGAAATTTCCTGATAGTTAGAACAATTCATCAGTGGAACAACTTGCCTCTAAAGGTTGTGGGTGCTTCATGGTTGGAGGTTGGTGGCAGACTCAGAAAGTGAAGAGGTTGGGGAGGAACATGGGCCAGTCCTGGAATCTGCAGAAGGCTCTGGTGGCTCTCTGCATCAGAGGCAGGGATGGGGCCGGGGCCATCTGACAGTTATTAGCTGCCTTCGGAGTCAGACATCAGTGGGGCAGAAGAACAGCTGGAGCCTTTTCCCGATGTGCACATGCGCAGAGCTGCCAGGAGAAGGGAACGGCTAAGGAACAAGGGCCGACTCAGGAGTAAAGACACAGGTGGACGGTCAATGGCCCCTCCCAAAGGGAATAAAGAGGAGCGAAAAGGGAGGGGAGTTTGCAGGAGACAATTAGTTCAGTTCATTAGGGTGAAGATCTGTTCCTGACTTCTTGCCAAGTAATTGCTACTACAGCATGGCATTTGGAAGATATCGGCCTGGCAACTTTCCAAGCCTGATAAAGGTCTGTAGTTGTGAAATCTCTTGAAAGACTGTCCGACGGGACTTTGCTGGAGAGGAATTCCCTTTAACCTAAATAAACGAGGAGTCAGCTTCATGATCTTGGGAAGCCTAGGTCAGAACAAGCCCTTTACACAATATACAAGGTTAGAACATCATTATCATGAATGATCATGGGAAGGGTGAAGAAGGGAAGAGTTTGGTCAATGAGCAAACCATGGTTTAGCTTGATCTGGGATTTCGTGCGCTACCCGTCTAAACTTCCACAAGGGGTGTCATAGTCATAAACCGTGGAGTTCCTATGAAGGTGAGCATAAGTAAGATGTCATTCTACAAATGCCCTTCGCCTTTTCTACCTCACCTGCCCATCACATCCTCTCTTGAAAGGAGAAGATTCATTGTGACCAGACAAGATTATGGTGAGCCGTAAATCACCAGAGTCCTTTTCTGTTTTTGAGGAATTCACCGCAAGGTGAAAATCTGGCACATTGTCTTCTCTTTTGATCTCCATTTAACCTCTCTGCCTCCCCGCCTATGTTTCTATAACAGGGAGACAAATAGAGAGACAGAGAGAGACCCCCCACAAAATTGACCTGGCAAGCAATCTTTGGAGTGGACCACCTAGCTTTCTGCCCGTGAAAAGGAGAAGCCGGGGAAATCTCCCTAGTCCAGCAAACCCATTAAAAGGGGCTTAAATAAAGTCACTGTGGTAGAGCAAAAGTCTCCATTTCTGAGTTATTCCTGGAACTTGTTCCCAGAAGATGGGGGAGGGGGAGAAAACTCCTCTATGTCAGAAGTTGAAAGGGGGGAACTTAAACTCCAGTCCCACCCAGACAGGCATCATTCCATATGATTAATTCCATCCATTTGCTTTCCCTTCTGAAGGTCCTTTGAGAGTACTCAACAGTCCGTCTGGCCATAAATACACACCAAAGTAACGAGAATGGGGGAAAGATTTCTCTCTCTCTCTCTCTCTGTCCCTCTCCGTCTCTCTCTCTCTCTCTCTCTGTGTCTCTCTCTGTCTCTCTCTCTCACTCTGTCTCTCTGTCTCTCTCTGTCTCTTTCGCCCTCTGACACTCTGTCTCTCTCTGTCTCTGTCTCTCTTTATTTCTATCTCTCTTTCTCCTTGTCTCTCTGTCTCTCTCTCTCTCTCTTTCTTTCTCTCTCTCTCTCTCT
Source organism: Natrix helvetica (assembly GCF_964273705.1). Classification (NCBI taxonomy): domain Eukaryota; kingdom Metazoa; phylum Chordata; class Lepidosauria; order Squamata; family Natricidae; genus Natrix; species Natrix helvetica. The sequence continues at coordinate 21,071,110 of NC_138561.1, read as the reverse complement.
CTCTCACACTTTCTCTCTCATTCTCTCTCTCTCTCTCTGTCTCTCTTTGTCTCTGTGTCTGTCTCTGTGTCTGTATTTCTCTCTGTGTGTCTCTGTGTGTGTGTGTGTGTCTCTCACTTTATCTCTCTCACTTTCTCTCTCTCTCTCTGTCTTTCTCATTCTCTCTCTCTGGTTATTTCGGTATCTCTCTTGCTGAACACATACGGAGTCAATTTTGGGTTCCAATCTTGTACCGTAGGCTTGCTGAATTGTAATAACTCTGCAGCTGTCATCAAGCTGTGTAAAATGTCTGTTCAGATACTACTGAAGAAAAAGAGAGATTTGATTTAATGGAACAGTGGCTTCTTAAAACCAGAAAAGGCTCGTCCCTTTTGTTTTGTTTACTTTTCTCAAAAAAAATAAGGGTTCTGGGCAGAAGGAAAGGCTTAAAGTAAAAACGCCCAAACCGTATACGGAAGGATGGAGGTCTTGTCCTAAGGATCTTGACATAAAAGTTGGAAATGATCCCTTCTGCAAGGCTGGAGAAGCCACTATGAGTCAGCTTGCTCCAATCTGGTCTTGGATTTTGATCACTCACAGTTCTTGCACACATTTTAAATATCCGACTAACAAAGGTCCTAATTGGTTTTTGTTCCCGGTTCCTTTATAATGGTTGATCGTACTAGCCTTAGTTTTAACCGAAAGTCCCAAGAAGGTTCCACATCCGTTCGCCCTCTGATTCAGGTGACTGATGATACAGATAACCCCACGAGTGGCCTCCATGACTTTCCACTTCCCAGCAGTCAATGAGAACTGAAGAAGCTTCTTGGATGAGAAGCTAAATGTTTTCAAAGCAAGAAAACCAAGAAAAGTCTCATTGTCTTTGGGATGCTACTCAACCACGATCAACAACTGTTCCACCTTCCTGGCCTTGGGTGTCTCAAAGATCCCTCCAACCAGCCAATAAAGGTAAAGGTAAAGGTTCCCCTTGCACATATGTCCTAGTCATTCCCGACTCTAAGGGGCGGTGTTCATCTCCGTTTCAAAGCCAAAGAGCCAGCACTGTCCAAGATATCTCCGTGGTCATGTGGCCGGCATGACTAGATGCTGAAGGCACATGGAATGCTGTTGCCTTCCCACCAAAGGTGGTTCCTATTTTTCTACTTGCATTTTTTACATGCTTTTGAACTGCTAGGTTGGCAGAAGCTGGGACCAGTAACTGGAGCTCACTCCGTTATGCGGTGCTAGGGATTTGAACTGCCGAACTGCCAACCTTTCTGATTGACAAACTCAGTGTCTTAGCCACTGAGCCACTGCGTCCCTTTTAACCAGCCAATAGTCCCCAAAATAAGAGGCAGCTGGTGTCTTCTCCCCTCCCATTCTTGCTTATCCGGAGAGACAGTTTTCCATCTTATTTGAGCTACTCCTTTTTTTTAAAGCATTGTGTCTCCTCTTCTATGTGCTCAGAAGAAAGTCCCAGTGCCGGAGAGAAGCATTTTGTATACACGTACAAAGGATTTTAGAAAGAAGAACAGATCAAGAGGCATCCCTTCCTGACATGTCTTCACCTTCAAATGATCTCAAGATCCAAGTTACATATTTAGGATGCCTTGCTAAACTATCAATTTTCTTCCCTGCTCCGAGACATTCTTTAGTTCTCATCCCCCCCCCTAATTGTAAGTCATTATAAAAACTACATATCTTCCATTTTTCTCTCTCTCTCTCTCAATTCATGGAGATCTAACCTTAGCCCTAAGTGGATTTTCCCATGTATTTTACCAGGAAACATAGATAGGGCAGCCTCAAAAAAGTCAGCACCCTCCTAAGCATGCCAATATGCTGTGAATCCATTGGTTCTGTTTGAATTTCCCTCCCCCAATTACTGTCATCTCAAAATGCAGTAGCTTATTGAATGGATTTCTCTTTAAATCCATAGCAGATGTGAGTTTGACAGCCAAAAGAAACATAATAGATTTAGTTCAGCTTACGACGACAATCCTGGAATACTAGCTTGGGCCACCATCCTCACAAAAATCCTTCCCTTGTTAGCATGTTGTGTTTCTTGGACGGCATCAGTGTCACCGTCTCCTTGAAGCATCTGGAAAGGAGATCTGGAGCTCATCTAGACTCACTTTGCCTGGTCAAAGTAAGATGCCGATATCCTGAATCAAATGTCATGAATTTCTCTCTGGTTTAGAGAAGGCATTCTTTTCTTCTTCAAATGGAGGGAGGGGACGTAATCGACCCATTACTTTTTAAGCCATCCTAGAGCTAAAGAGAGTTCTTTTTTTTCCCCTGGCTCATGAAATGGGACTCCTCTCCTACTGGAGAACCCTGAACAGATGGATGGGTTGTCAAGGGATGATAAAAAGCCCCACAGTTACAAATCGGTTTGGGTAAAGGAATGGCGCCAGAGCACATCATAAAAGGTTTGCATGGATCAAGGTCTTCAGATAAATCTCAGATCTGTAACTGAAGAACGTTGCAGAAGGTTTCTCCTGGTGGTGACACCCGTAGCACCCTTGTCTCTCTTCTCCTCCTACTTAGGAGCCATTAAAAGTGTATATTATTTAAGAGGTTGCCAAAGGTTGCCCTTGGGTGCCCGTTGAAAACTTTGGCTCGAATTAAGAAATGGAGAAGTCAGAAAGTTTCTGCCACGGTCACAGTTTAGATTATAGATCACCTTTTCTGTTCCATTCAGAACTTTGCAGGTCTTCAAATTCCTTTGCACAAGAAAGATACCTTCAGCTCGTAACGAGACATTTTGAGGAATGTCTCATTTCGAGGAAATTCTTCCTTCCTCAAAAAGAAAAGAGTTTTCTCTTTCAAAATTGGACTCCAGGCAGATCTATCCTTAACTACGAGGCTATAAAAAAACCTAAACCTTGGGATCTCCTGTCCTTCAAACATTTACCAGAACACTACTATTATGATGAGGAGAATAATTATGCTGAATGTTATTATTGTATTTTTATTACATGTGTTAAGTGGAAAAATGAATAGATTAATAATGTTCAATTTTTTAATATACTACCGTGTTGCCCCGAAAAGAAGTCAGGGTCTTATTTTCTTTTAACTTAACTTAACTTTATTGGATTTCTAGACCGCCCCTCTCTCAAAGGACCCCCAAAATAAGCTTTTGGCCTTATTTTCAGGGAGGGGGTCTTATTATTTTTGAGGTGCAGGAGGCGGCGAACATGGTCACCTCATGGCTGCTGCTGTGTTGCAATATTTTCAGGGAGGGCTTATTATCCAGTAGGGGTTTATTTTAGTGCATGCGCTAAAAAGCACAATTGGGTTTATTATCTGGGGAGGGGTCTGATTTTAAGATTAGAGAATTAATATTAATGTGAATAATATTGTAAATGCTGAAGGCTGTTGCACAGAGATATTTCTACCCAGACGACACACTGCTTAAGGAAAGATGGAATGTTTAGATGTTGAAAAGCAAAAAACAAAAAAAACCCTGTTTATTAATAAAACCACTTACCACTTGGCAACTGACTCCTAGTTATGACGGTCACAGGGTCACGTGATGTCCTGTTGGGAACTTCTAACAAGCCAAGTCAATGGGGAAGGCAGATTCACCAAACAATCGAGCTCTGAACTTAACAATGCAGTGGTTCCCTTAACAACCATGACACGACAGGTCCTAAAATGAGGCAAAACTCACTTCACAACTGTCTTGCTTTTAGCAGTGGCAATTTTGGGGTCAACTCTGGTTGCAAATTGTGTCTGCTACCTGTACACACTCGACATCTTAAACCATCAACTGGTTAAAAAAATATTCAACTCCTTTCTGGCTGAGTCCATCCTATGGACACACCCAGGATTGTGAGAAAGTTGAAGAAGAATTATTCCAGGCAAAAGGGAATCAGTCTTGAGAATGCCACCATTTCTAGAGCACGACAAGACCCAGTGTCAGAATCCGGTCCTTTTTATACCCTTTTAACGTGTGGTTTCTCAGGAAAGACCTCCTTCTCCCCCGTGCTTAGCCCGTGACCCTATTTCGTCCTTCTTCAACCTCTCGACGCTCCCCCTCCCTCCCTCCCTCCCCTCCTTCCCAAGTTCTTGAAATCCTTCATGTATATTTAGGACCTCAAGAGGTCAGAAACCCGATCGGGGTGCTAAAAAGGCACTAATAATTCCAGAGGGTTAAAATACAGACTTTAACGATTACAGCAGATGGCTTCAGGAGTGCAACGCCGGGGTCAGCCTCCAATCCCACACTGCTCGACCAAAGATAACCCCTGACCCTTCCTTTGCTTTCTGAACTGGGGGGGCTGGCTTCAACTCAACCCCACCCCTCTCGGGAGCAATACGTCCTCGGCTGTTCCTATCAAGAGATCTGATGGCCCAGCCAGATATGTAAAACATAGAATGCAAAAGGGAAACTCCCGGTTGTGCGGGCTTTAAAGATTGCCAAGCCCTCCTCGCATTGGGCTATTTTGACTCTTCTCTCCTGGAATTCAAGAGTTGGGGTGCAAAAATAGGCCTAGGAAGGCTTGCAAAATGTGACAGACGCCCCCCTGGGCCCCGAACCTTGGGAAAGCATTTGCTTTATCCAAGTCTGATTATCGGGCAATGCAAAACAAATCTAGGTTTCTTAACAGATGAACGTCATTGATCTTGGTCTGCCAAAATGAGGAATAGTTTCCTTGTGGGCCATTTTCAACTTGCAAGGTATCGATGGTTTATATTTAGGACAACTACATTGCAGTTTGAGGAAAAAGTTATTACAATAGAGCAATTAACCCTACATCCCTACAACCCTAGTGAGGGTAGGACAAGAAGTAATGGGTGGAAACTAATCAAGGAGAGAAGCAACTTAGAACTAAGGAGAAATTTCCTGGCAATTAGAACACTTAATCAGTGGAACCTCCAGACCTAGTGAAAGCTCCAACACTGGAGGTTTTTAAGAAGATGTTGGATAACCATTTTTCTGAAGTGATGTAAAATTTCCTGCCTAGGCAGAGGGTTGGACTAGAAGACCTCCAAGGTCCCTTCCAATTCTTTTATTGTATTCTATCTCACCTTGGATTTCTTTAGGTGTCTTGATCAAACAGTGATTAAAACAAAACAACACCAAAAAGCAGAAGCCATAATCAGCTAAGGCTTAGCTGCTGCAAGCCATCCATTGATGGATGAGGCTAGGACCAGAGAGATTTCTGGAGACAAAAAAATTGTAAGACCTGCTTCTTGTAGACAGGTGAATGGAATCAACCTCTCGGCTTCTCCTGTCCATCGGATGCAGTCAAAAGAACAGCTGCAGAAGGAAGAGCAGTAATACACAGTTCCAAGAGAACCAGATCTCCCTATTCAAGTGGAGAACTCTTGTACATTTGCCAAACCCAACCACACACTGCGTGGAGAAGATATAATGTCTTTTCCCACCTTCTGAATTGTTGAAAGCATCTTTTTAATACCTCTGCTAAGACCCCAGAGAGCTCCATCAGCTCGCCAACGGAGCTGCCTCCTAAGAGCTGTAGTTTCTACAGCCTCACTCTACTCTGTCTTGAATTAGAAGAAGTATTCTTGGAGATTCTGATTCGATCGCTCTGCTCTGCTGTCCCACTGGTCAATCAAACGCTTCAGCCGCAATGCCCAGCCAAGAGTCAGAGTGAGAAAACAAGATTATTATTGATATGTTTTAGAGAGCCAGAGCTGTTTACACCTCGGATTTCAAAGGACTCGCCGGGAACAAAGGATATCCCTGGGACAGCTGTGTTAGGAAGTGCAAGTTTTTACAGATGTATTGATATAATCAGGACGGTACAGTTGTTTATAAAGAGATGTTCAAAAAAAAAAATTCCCAATGATGCTGAAGACACAAGAATGAGTGATATAATGTACCTTCATTAAACAGCCCGATCAACCTTATCAGGGGGAAAAAGACCATTTTGCCACTGCATCCTTTGTGTATTTGCACATTGCATCTCGTTTTGGTTTGGCAGTTGGGCATATCATGCTAAGCACAAAAAGCAAAAGTTTTCACCCAACACACCAAAGCGTTAAATGCCTGGCTTGAAATTTCGGCTAAGCACATTTGGTACATCCAGACATAACCATTTGCAAACTGTGTTCAAACTTCAAAGCCGTGTGTGAACCCTGACAATGTTGGCTTCTTTCATCAGCATGATTAAATAAATGATCACTTAGGACAATGGGTGAACTGTGGCTTCAATCAGAATAGAGCTGGAAGGGACCTTGGAGGTCTTCTAGTCCAGCCCCCCTGCTCAAGCAGGAGACCCTATACCATTTCAGATAAGTGACTGTCCAGGCTCTTCTTAAAAATTTCCAGTGATGGGAGCACCCTCAACTTCTGAAGGCAAGTTGTTCCACTGGTTAGTTGTTCTCACTGTAAGACAAAAAATCTCCTTAATTCCAGGTTGCTTCTCTCTTTGATTAGTTTCTATCCATTGTTTCTTGTTTTGCCTTCTGGTGCTTTGGAAAATAAGATGACCCCTCTTCTATGTGGCAGCCCCTGAGATATTAGAATACTGCCATCATGTCTTTTTTTTCCCTCTTGGTTTCTGCTGGACTAACATAAGATGGAAAGAAAACAATTATGGAACTGTAGTTCAAACTACAGTTTGATCTGGTCTAGACCTGAAGTTCGAATTAACTGTGAGAAAGAGGACAACTAATAAGAAAGAATTCCATTAGCTGCCAGGCATGAAACGAAAGCCCTATTTGAATCAGAATTCATGTTCCTTTATTCTTCACATCCCCAGTGGGAACTGCGGCCACCTATTCTTTGTTGTGTATCATATTAATCTGGTTTGAAGCCGTTCTTATCCTCCCAAAAGTACGAGATATTCAGCTAAGAGATGAAACATAAGGAATGCGATGTATACCGACCACATATTTTCTGATTGAGGCAACACACGTGTTGAAAAAATTAAAAATGAATGAATGAATTATTGAATGACTGATTTATTGAATGAATGAATATTTGACTTTGTTAGAAGACATATCCGGGACATGTTATGTCCCCATGTTGATTGGTATGTAGATAATGCTTTGTCTCATAAATCAAGGTTTGTTTTGTGCTAAACCTGGCTTCGGTTTGCCGTGGTCAGCTGTGGCTCCCCTGATCAAAGGCAGTGTGCCAACTGACTATACTTGCTGGGATCAACAGCTGAGCATATTGTGTGTGCTTTGCTTTCTCAAGGCATCTGGTGGGTCATTTTTGGAAACCAGATCCTAGACTTCCTGGTGAATGGTTCAGTCACAGTCTCCGATTCCTATTGAAATGGATTGCAAGGGTCCTTCTATCTCTTTGCTACAGCAAAGCAATACATGTTGGCAAGGTCTCCGTTGAAATGTTTCAAAAACAATGAGAGCAAAACAAACATCACCCCGGTATACAAACTCTGTAATTTTTGATTGATCAAGAACTTTTGGGAGACCTCTCTAGATATTTGAAAAATCCTGCTTCCTGCCAATTCTCTGTAGAAATGCTGGCTCTTGTCGAAGGCTAGAAAATATTGCCAAGGGATTTGTTTCCAGGAACTGGTTTTCTTTGTTCTTTTTGTCATTTCCCCCACCGCAAAAGAAAGCAGAAATTGGGGGGAGGACCCCATTTCCTAGGATTCTTCATGCTTTTATTTTCATCTCCCCACCCCAGGATTCAAAAGTATGTTTTTCAGCCTAGCAATCTAAATTTTATGTGATAGGCAATTGAATCTACAGTACATCTGTTTCTTTTAGTCTGGCTAAAGGTGGAAAATACGCAGCCCTAGTATTGATGATGTTATCTAGTTTGGTAATGAAATGTCTGCAGGAAAACTACCAAGCGCAGAGAGCACCAAGGAGCACACAATCATCATCATCATCTTCTTCTTCTTCCTCCTCCTCCTCCTCCTCCTCCTCCTCCTCCTCCTCCTCCTCCTCCTCCTCCTCCTCCCTGCAAACCCCACTCCCTCCTAGCACTGATGAGGTTACCTAGTTTGGTCATGAAATGTCTGCAAGAAAACAACCAAGCTCAGAGAGCAGCACTTTAATAGAATCCTCAACCTGCTTGATCCATTTTGCATTTCTGTTGTGCTTCTTGTTGTTTTCCCACAAATTCTTCCAGAATTTCAGAGCTTTCTCTTTATCAGGCTTTTCATTTGTTGTTACTCCATCTCCACTTTCTAAGCTCTTATAAAACTGGTGCTGATTTGCTCTGAATTGTGAGTTTTCCTTGAACTGAGTTACTCAATTTTCATACCATTTAATCTTTTTGGCAATGGCAACAACCCTCTGCTTCAGCTCTTCAATTACTACCACAATCTCCTTATTCTCCAAATCGTATCTTGCTTCCAGGCTGCTTTTGACCTGCTTGTTCTTTAGCTGATCTTGCCTTAAGTTCTTCAAGTTGCTCAAGTCTCCACAAATTTTTTTGATCTTCAATTCCAACTGAATTTTCCACTTAGGCTTCCTCTTCTTGCCTCTTTGATTATTTTAGTTCTTTGTATTTTCAAACCCAATTCTTTGGTGGTTATGAAGGCTGCTGCATACATCATCTGGCTTGTTTCAGCTAATGTAGTGGTTTGAATGGTTTGCACAGCCTCATTGACCTTTTTTTAGTACATTTCTCAATTATTTCTGGTTCATTTGGTTCAGTGACACGTTGGCAAACCTGTTCTTTCAGCATCTTTCATTTGATGCTTTATTTTCTCAGCTAATTGAGCACTATCTGTTGGTGCTTGTTCTTCAATGCTTCCTTGTTCTTTATCTTCATCCATTTCCGCAGCCTCTTCCTCCCTTTCTTCCTCAGTTTGCTTTTGAGTCTGCAAATCATTCTTGATGTTACTCTTCTTTGTTGGTATACTCTGACCATTAGTTGCTTTCTCTTTGATCCCTGTTAATTCTGCTGTAGTGAAAAAATTGTGGCTCAGAATTACATGTCGTTGGTCCATTAGCCTTTGTTCACTACTACTACTTTTATTATTATTATTATTATTATTATTATTATTATTATTATTATTATTATTATTATTATTATTATTATTATTATTATTCGACTGCACTGATTTTCTTATGTAGCTTTAGCCGTTTGGAAAACAATAATAAATTGATGCTGTTTTCATGGTGATTGTTAGCAGTTGTGGAAGAAGTAAAACCCAGGGGAAGCATTACCAAGGTTTGAAGCAATAATTTAGCATTTCTTTAGTTCCTTTATTTTGTGAAAGCATCGCTTCCTTTTTCCATGGCATTTTACAACTTTTACGGAGACGGCCATTGTATCCTGTCTTAGTCAGATTTTGGCAATGTTTCCTTTTCTCTCCTAAGTCAGCTTTTTTAAGGCTTTTTGTTTTTATTGCAACTCCTTGAATTTCCCCCCTGGATCATTAGAATCCCTTTTGATCATTTATAGTGACCTCAACAAAACTGTTCAAACGAAAACGTGCATCCCAATTAATCCAAATGTCTGGTATGTATATAAAATATATGATTTGTCTCCCCTGATATTTTTTTCATACAGCCAGTTCAGAATAGAAGATAAGAAGTACATTTTAAAAGCATTCACTACAAAGATAAAAATGTGCCTACTAAATCTTCTTCACCAGGATCTTCCTAGTCCAACCCTCAAGCAGGAAACGCTATAACATTTCAGGCAAACGGTTGTCCCATCACTTCTTAAAAACCTCCAATGTTGGAGAACCACGCGGAGAAACCAGATGTCCCTGAAACTCGAATTAGGTTCCTTGCAATATATTGGGGAGAATCTTCAAGCTTTTGGGGGTTGAGAGAAACAGAGATGTGATGTTTGGGGGGTGGTTCTTTATTTCTGGAATTTTAAACACACAAATTGGATAAATTTATTTTTGGGTGGAAGTGGTTTAGCAACTCCACTTTTCTTGGCTTCTCTCCATCAGATATCTATCTCTCCCCAGCCCTTTCTGTATCGCTGTAGGTCTCACAGAATTGTTCCTATTGAAGCTATGTCCCCCTCCTGCGTTAGAGTTACACGTGCGTGGCCCTTCACATCTGATATTAATTCACATTGGGCTCCGTATCTTAAGAAGAAGGAACTTCCCTCATTTCTGTTTACTTTTTCCCAGGCTTCAGAATGGACCCTGACCAAGAGATTTCATTTACTACTGAGCACACAGGGGGCTTCGGGACAAGGGAATCAACCCGCTGTATAAACAGTCCCATGGAACACAAGAGAGCAGAGAGAAAAGAAATAGCCAACACAAAACGTGAATTCAAGGGCTCTTTCCAGGAGCGGCTGCAAGGATTTCAAAGTGGCGGATGGTCAGTCCGAGTCCAGATCAGTGCAGTTCAAGCTTGACCTACAAGGTGGTGGAAAAGTTTGGAATAATGAGTATTTAAATGATATAACATTGTCTTCCCATCCCTTTATTTCACTTCCATTTCCTTTTCATTTCCTTTTCCTTTCTTTCCTTTTCCTTTCCTCATCGCTTTCCCTTTCTCTTCTCTTTTCCCTTCCCTTTCTCCTTCTTCTTCCCTTCTCTTTCTCCTTCTTCCTTTCCCTTTCTCTTTTTTCCTTTCCTTTCCTTTCCTCATCCCTTTCCCCTTCCCTTTCTCCTCTTCCCTTCCTTTTTTCCTTCTTCTTCCCTTCCCTTCTCCTTCTTCTCCTTCTTCCCTTCCCTTTCTCCTTCTTCCTCTCTTTTCCCTCCCTTCCTTTTCCTTTCCTCATCCCTTTCCTCCTCCCTTTCTCCTCTTCCCTTCCCTTTCTTCTTCTTCCCTTCCCATTCTCCTTCTTCTTCCCTCCTTCTTCTTCCCTTCCTTCCCTTCCCATTCTCCTTCTCCTACTTCTTCCCTTCCCTTTCTCCTTCTTCTTCCCTTCCCTTCTCCTTCTATTTTTCCCTTCCCTTTCTGTTTCTTTCTTTTATTTCCTTTCATTCCCTTCCCTTCCCTTCTTCTTTTCCCCAAAGGGGAAAGAATCATATGAGCTTGATTGGAATGAATAGAATCCTCAGTGAAGATCTCAACACTGATCCCCTCCTTTTTTTTTACACATTGTGGACAGGAGGCAGAGAAGAAACTTCCCCGATGGATAAACAAGAGAGAAAGGGAGAGCCTGCCAGTATAAAAATAAATGAGAGAGGAAAAAAAGAACAAGCAGAAGTAGAAAGAGGAGTCGGTGCCCTCCGCAGATTGGCTGTGTTGATAAAACAAACCGAACGGGAGCCCCACCCCAACCCCAACCCCCATCCAAACCGTTCCTGGATCCACATCAGAACATCGACTTCATCACTGCCGCGATTGTGTTGCACAGGAAGTCAGGGACATGGGTCACCGTGGGCAGCAGACAGCATCGGCGGGAAGCGATTGCCAGCTACAGGCCCCCGTCTGGATGGGTTTTGGTCCCATAAGAGCCCACCTCCCACCTCCCTCCCATCGTTCCCTGCATGGCAGTTTATCGGTTCGCCCCACACTTCAAAAGGTAAACAATATCTGGCCCCTACCTGAGCTGAGATCCAGAGACAAGGCTCCACAGGATATTCCCAGCCTTTTTAATACTTCCTCTTTCAGTGCCTGGTGAAGTCTGACCGACAAGTACTTGCCCAACGGTTCGGGTTTCCCCCGCAAAGCTCACAAACATAATAACAAAGCTGTTAATCCTGACCCGGCTGGACCGTACGAGGGGAAGAACAGCTGTCCAGCTGTGAAAAGTGGGCCTTGCTTGGGATGAAGATGCTGGAGGGGAGCAAAGGTCATGTCATATCTGGTCGCATCTCGGACGGGGCCCCAGGAGGGCTGTAGGAGAACCAAAACCCAGGCTCCAAACATTGCACGATGAGACCCGTGCCCAACAACCAGGTTCCATCTGTTTGCAATTTTCTAATTGGCTTCTAGGTAAACTGTGAAGGGTTTTGAACGCACGCGTGCACACACACACACACACAGAGAGAGAGAGAGAGAGAGAGAGAGAGAGAGAGAGAGAGAGAGAGAGAAGTCCAGGAATGGAAAAAGTGAGCCTGAGGCAGGTGTTCGAGGCAGGTGTTCGAGGCCTTTGCTGAAGGGCCACGCAGGAGACCTTGTGGAGTGGTATCTCCACACTTCTTCCATCTGGAGAAGGCCATCCAAAGCCTGAACTGGTTGAGGATCCTCATCTCTCTCCCTCCCTCCCTCCCTCTCTCCATTAAAGGAAGGCGGAAATCCCACACTCTTGCTCCTCTTGGACGCTCACATCTGACTTGAGGCATGAGAATCCATACCCTTAATTTCTGTGGTGCACCTTGACATGAGAGGATTCTTGGTTTCAGATACAGGCACATCTGAACTTAAGTGGCAATAGGAATTCTTCATTCCATTCTTGCTGTGAAGCATCAGGGAAGGTTTTGGGACTCTGAAAAGAAGTCCAATTGCATATGGCCATACTCCTCCTCCTCCTCTTCCTCCCTCCCTCCCTCCCTCCCTCCCTCTCTCTCTCTCCTTCCTTCTCTCCTTCTGTACCTATCTCCCTACCTATCATCTCCCCTCCCTCCCTTTTCCTTCCTTCTCTTCCTAATAATAATAATAATAATAATAATAATAATTTGAATTTATTAGCCGCTCCCTTTCCAAGTAGGACTCGGGGCGGCGTACAATGGAGCATATAAAACATAGAAGATGTATCAAAACACATAAACGTACATACATACAAAACACACATACACACATACACGGAGGAGGTAACAAATTACATCATTTAGACAGTTAAAAATCAGCATTAAAATACCCCAATTGTAGGAAACCCAATATGCAGTTAAAAATTTGACATTTAAAAGACAATTTAAAAAACAGTAGGAGGAATAAGAGAGATTACGATTGCTATTGATCCTCCCACCCTCTCTTCCTTCATCCTTCCTTCCTTCTTCCCTCCCTCCCTCCTCCTTTCCTTCCTTCTCTCCCCCCTTCCTTCTCTCTCTCCATACCTACCTACCTACCTACCTACCTTCTCCCCTTCCTCCCTTTTCCTTCCTTCCTTCACCCTTCCATCCTTCTCTCCCTCCCTCCCCTTTCCTTCCTCCCTTCTCTCCCTCCCTTCTCCCCTCCCCTTTCCTTCCTTCTTTCCTCTCTCTCTTTCTCCTTCCTTTTCTCCTTCCTTCTTTTCTTCCTCCTTCCCTCACTTCTCTTATTTACAAGACACTTGTATTAGCTCTTTTTTTAAGAAAAGACCAAGATAGATTGCGTAAAGAAGGAAGCAATGTATTAGATATCCTGAGATGTTAAAGGCCTGTTGTCAGAGGATTTGAAACGCGCTTCTCATCCACAGCTTCCATAGATATTTCCCTAGTTGAAGAAAGTTATACAAAAGCCATCGGGACCTCAGTGTTGAAATCCAGGAACTGGCTTCCCAGATCCACTTACTGACAAATTGACCTTATTTCAAAGCCACAGGAGGCTCTCATTCCAGTTGTCAGGCCGGGGCTGAGGAGAAAGATACAGCTCATCTCTGGTGAAGCCTGGCTACAGGGTTTCAGTCTGTTAATGGGGGAGATAAATAGGTCAAGGAGGAACTGTTGACAGAAGTTCTTGAGAAGAAGAAGAGCAGGAAGGGAATTCTTGTTTGGACCAGAGCCCTCGGCAATTAAGGAAAGCCTCAAAGCTTTCTGCAGATGCAACCCAGAGCAATGAAAAGGATATTTGGAAAGACATCTGCTGCATTTGATATGCACATAAAAATGTCTATATTTCTACCGTGGACATTAAGTTCAATCAATAGGCTCCTAGATCATTAGAAGTATGTGGCAGCGGGCTACAACGATGTGGCTTTAAAAATCTCTCCCTCCCTTCCTCAAGATTACCCAAGATCTTGTGGAAGCAACTGGGACACAAACCCAGTGATTAAACACTGTATGTTGTGGCCAAAAGATACCTCCTTTCTAAATGCAACAACACTTACCATAAATGAAGCAAATGGGCTAGATTTGTACAACACACACCAAGACAACAGATATATAAGCAGACAGAAATGAATGAGAATATAAGTGTGAGTGTGTGTGTATACAGGGCCTTTTCCCGTGTAAGATTGAGATTGACGTTTCTGCAAGATCTCACTCGCCATCTTTAGGCTGGTATTTTGGGCTTAAAGCGTGATCGGAGCTGCCGTCCCTCTACAAACCTTGGGGCGGGGGGGGGGTCAGAATGCTGGCCCCATTTCACCAACTGGATTGATTGGATGTGTGGCTGTATCATGATTAGTAGATTGGTGCTGGCTGTGGGTCCGTTGTTTTGTGTTGTAACGGCCTGGGTGGTGGGTGGGGCTCGTTTGTTGACTAGGGCTGGTTTCCAGATGTCTGGTAGGTAGGAGGCATTGTCATATATATATGAACCCGAACAACCAAAGACGTACATATGTATGTATGTATGTATGTATGTATGTATGTATGTATGTATGTATGTATGTGTGTGTGTTACAACCCCTGGTATGCCCAAATACTAGTCTCCCTTTATTTATTTATCAGCACAAATACAACACATATTTGCGTCCCTTTTATATATATATAAAACTAAACTTATCCAAAGGAGCACAAAACAGAGAGAGGAAAAGTGGAAAAAGAACAGGTGAGGGCCACCTGTGGCACCACACCTTGGTTGGCAATGGCCATAGCCTTTAGAGGCAGGAGAATCTCAACCATGGATGCTGGAAGACTGAGCTGAGGAAGAGTTTGGTTCAGAGCTGAAGGCCAGATGTTCTAGAAGCAACAGGTCCCCGGTCTCAGGAAACAGACAGGTTCCAGGAACATAGCTCAACACTAGAATTCCCTAGGTTACCTTGAGGCAGGAGGGGGATCGTGAACGCTAAGGTGGCTAAAAAATGAGCTCAGTGGAAATAAAAAGTGACAGTTTAGTAGCAACAGGGCACAGAGGATCGTTTTGAGGCAGGGTTGCAAACCATGTTTCTGGATTTCATCAGGAAGAAATCTGCACTTCATCTTAACTCCTTGGCTTTTATTTTTTTTTCCCCTCTTTAAAGCTGTAGACTCGTGGAATGCGATATTGGCTCCCATCTCCACAACTCCCACAAACGAGCCATTATTGAGTTAGCTTGCAATTCTCCAACACAGCAGTTACCCACTTGTGTTACAGAAAAAACAGCTTCTGTTAAGAAATGCCAAGTCCTGGCAGGTAATTGAAGAGAATTACATGGATAGGGTGCTGTAATTAGAGGTAGCTCATTGATGGAGCGCATGCTTTACATGCAGGAAGTCAAAGGTTCAACTCTCTAGTTTCAGCAAACCTGGGAAGACCTACACCAGAGATCTTGAACCAGAGGACATAAACCTGGGAGAGAGGTAGACCAATACTATGAGCCAGATATTGGAGGCTGTGGGAGACAACCTGAAAACTCGTCTCCCTGAGTTCACTTTCTCTCTCTGAGCATACATGTGCAAGAGAGTGAAATGTCAATGATGGACCTCTTGCCAGTCTCTAGATTGACTGATCTTCTGAGTATCATCAAAGAATTTCTCTGATTATTCTGATTTTCCTTGCAGATACAGTCAACCGTAGATAGCTGGGATCTATGGAGGTCGTGAAACATACCTCTTATTAATATTATTTTTGGCTTGGACTTTAATAGACCAAGGAGAAGGCACTTTAAATGGGGTAATCCATTATTGAAATCCTATCTCATGATTATCTTCATCACAATAGCTTCCTTGTTTGACTGCAATAACTATGAGAAAAATGCCCTCATTAAGTCAGCTCCCATATTATATTTATTTTACTCTAGTCCAGAATTGGCTCTTTAGAATTGTTATTCTCTCAAGATCACACTACTTGCATTACTGTTGGAAAATGGGATATAAATGAAACAAAAAAGGAATTGATTGTAAATTTGATAAGGGCAGCTAGATTAGCGATGGCTAAATATTGGGGACAAAACTGGGACATTCAAAGAAATGAGTGGTATGATGAAATTTGAAGTATGGCAACAAATGATAAATTAACAGCAGAAATTAAATTTAAAAAGGGATGATCAAAGCAAATAATTATAAGGAAATATGGGTTTTTTAAAAATAAAATCAGTGTTGGTGGAAGGCAAAGGGAATAAGCCTACTCAAAAATATATGTTGTTTTGGAGGGGATACGGGCACAATTGGAATATATTGTATATCTTTTAGTTGTTATAGACGAAGAAATATAAAGGGGAAAAAGGTCTCCAAGGGGTGGGGGGTGCACTGTAATATTTGGGGTTTTTTCCCCTTTTTTTGTATTCACTGTTTGTATTATTTGTATTTTAAAAATATTTTAAAATTACTACTTGCTACTTAATGCTTTGTAGACCCGATGAAGCCAAGAGACTCTTTCCAAGATCTTCTCTGTTAACAAACAACACACTGTCTTTGTGAACATGGTTGGCACCGTTACCATAGTTAGATGTTTCTCCTACAAGGCCACCATCTGAGAATAGCCACCCATCGTCCAACTTTCAGTGGAACTTCAGCTGTCCCATCTTCACAACTAGGTTTTGTTTTGATGAACATCTAAGATGAAAAGGAGGCATCTGTGTGAGAAAAGGTTGCCCCTGCCATAAATTTACAATTTTTGGGACGGATGTAGGTGTTCTGAACTGATAAGCTCTCTTGAAAATGACTGGAAGAATATGAGAGAGGACACTACTAAAAAGCAAACAGATAACAGAAGACAAATGAGAGGTGCTTATCAATTCTGGCACAAAATCAAAAGCTTTTTGCCCATACGAGACAATTCTGAATTCCAGCAAAATTGCTGTCTACCGGGTCCTGCTAACCCTGAGCAAACAGGAATCATCAAAACATAACAGTTTTTCTCTAGCTACAGCAGAAGGTGAGCGTGCAATAATATTTTTCAGCAATTTTAAACAGTATTGTTTAAGAGTATTTTTAAGAGTGTGATTTTTATGTACAGAGGAGTGAGCTCTTTAAAGAGGGCTGTGAAAATATCTACAGACCCCTCGCATCCTGGACATAAATTGTTTCAACTTCTACCCACAAAACGACACTATAGAACAGTGCACACCAAGACAACTAGACACAAGAACAGTTTTTCCCTGAATGCCATCACTCTGCTAAACAAATAATTCCCTCAACACTTTCAAACTATTCACTAAGGCTGCATTACTATTACTATTAGTCTTCTCATCATTCTTATCCCCCATCTCCTCCCACTTATGACTGCTGGACTGTCACTTTGTTGCTGGTATCCTTATGATTTATACTGATATCGATTGTTTCCTGATTGCTTATTTGTACCCTATGACTATCATTAAGTGTTGTACCTTATGATTCTTGCCGAATGTATCTTCTCCTTTTATGTACACTGAGAGCATCTGCACCAAAGAGAAATTCCTTGTGTGTCCAATCACACTTGATCTATTCTGTTCTGTTCTATTCTATTTATTTGGCTATTTTTTTAAAAGAGAGAATTCACAACAATGAATCTTCTTTATAAACAAGTCTGAAAGAATGGGAAGGTTAAGAGAAAAAAAACCCAGAAGAATCAAGAGCAAATCCATGATTTTTTTTCTTCCTGTCTCCTCATGGAACATGGTTTGCTCCGGTGAATTGGAACCAGTGATTGGAAGACAGGATCAAAAAGGAAAGGAAAACTTCTTTCCCTCAACATGGATTTAGCTTCTGTTATAAAGTGGGGCTTTAAATGTTATAAATGGCTTTATAAATGCTAAATGTTTAAATGTTATAAAGTTGGGTTTAAAATTTATGGTTTTCCCAGTTGCAATGTATGGCTTTAAAATTGGACCATAAGAAAGGCTGAGCGCCAAAGAATGGCGGCCTATGAACGATGGTGCTGGAGAAGACTCCTGCATTGAGTCCCTGGGACTGCAAGGTGATCCAACCGGTTAGTCCTTGAGGAGATCAACCCTGACTGCTCTTTAGAAGGCCAGATCCTGAAGAGGAAACTCAAATACTTTGGCCACCTAATGAGAAGGAAGGACTTCCTGGAGAAGAGCCTCATGCTGGGAACGATTTAGGGCAAGAGAAAAAGGGGACGACAGAGAAGGAGGTGGCTGGATGGAGTCACCGAAGCAGTCGGCATGAGCTTCAATGGACTCCAGAGGATGGTAGAGGACAGGAAGGCATGGAGGAACATTGTCCATGGGGTCGTGATTGGTCTGACATGACTTTGCAACTAACAACAACAATAAAGTGGGGGGGGGGACCAATGAAGACAGCTGACTACCCTTTGATTAAAAAAAACAGCCCTCAAAGGTTATTGAAGTAGAAGAGAGGCCTTAATAAATCACAGAGATGGAGACACAAATCTGCCAATGGATTTAGCCAAGATGGTCACCTTGTTCCTCCACATGTAAAGACAATAACCCCCCTAAATGGAAGGTGTCGAATTCTTGCCTTCCTTCTCTACTTTTGGCCCTCCCAAGAAAGACCTCAAATTAACCATTGCGTGGAACCAACTGCCAATTCAGGAGGGGTTTTGACTTCTTGCAGGGCGTGACTTTTAATGTTGGCTTTGTAAACCCCTCCACGCCTTTCTAGAGAATGAGCCCCCCCCCAAAAAGCACATTAAAAAGGACACCCACCCACGCACACACACCTTTCTGTCCTCCTCCACAATTGGGTTCTGATATTTCTTTCAATATTATTATTGTGGGCGGTTTCTCCCTAGTCCCCAGCTGATCTCTCTTTTACAAATCTCAGCTTGAACCAACTTTCAATTAATGGATATATTTGGAGCGGTTGACACCTCGGTGTGAAGGATTTCTCCAGAGCAGCTTAACACCGGGGGGCAGCAGTTCAACCTTTGGGACAGCTGCTTTATCTCTGCTGCCCAACCCCAAACCCCTTCTGTCCACCTCAAGCCCTCTTCCCCAGCCCCCAGATTAGCCTCTGTCCCCCTCTCTTACCTACGCTTGCCCCATTGCTCACTCCTGTCAAACTAGAAGTAAAGCTATAAATTTCCCTACTGCCCCACTGTGCACCCTTGTTCAATTACTGCCAATTATAAACCCCATTCCATCTCCAGATGTTAACAAATCCTAACGTTACATGAATCCTACAAGCATATGTGAGAAAGCAACTCAAAGCCACCATAATTGCATCTGAATGGAACTGGTCATTTATGCTTTGGTGCTCAGGAACCTGAGAAAGGATTTGGGTTTAGCCTGGATGTGTCTTCGGAAACTAGCTTTTTAAAAACATAGTCAAAACTTCAGAGGTCTCTTCTCTTTAGTCTCTGCTCAGTGTGGGATCTACTTGTACAGTTGGACATCTTCTCTCTAGAGAAAAATCACTGTTTATGGAGCATGAAGTTTAGTATAAATCAATCTGTGCAAAGTACACAATAACGGAGTTGGAAGGGACCTTGGAGGTCTTCTAGTCCAAATTCTTATTTCAGTAGGAAATGTTCTACTATTTCAGACAAATGATTGTCCAATTTCATCTCTCCTTAAAAACCTTCAGTGATGGATCACCTACAACTTCTGGAGGCAACTTCAGTTCCACAATTTTCCCAACTGCAGCTAGTCTACTTCCAAAGCCCATCTTCTCAAGGGTAAATACAGATTTCAATTGTCTCCAATAAATCTGCAATGTGTTGTTGTTAGTTCTGAAATTGTGTCCGACCCATCACGACCCCATGGACAATGTTCCTCCAGGCCTTCCTGTCCTCTACCATCCTCTGGAGTCCATTTAAGCTCATGCCGACTGCTTCAGTGGCTCCATCCAGCCACCTCCTTCTCTGTTGTCCCCTTCTTCTTTTATCCTCAATTGTTCCCAGTGTGAGGCTCTTCTCCAAGGAGTCCTTCCTTCGCATTAGGTGGCCAAAGGATTTGAGTTTCCTCTTTAGGATCTGGCCTTCTAAAGAGCAGTCAGGGTTGATCTCCTCAAGGACTGACCAGTTGGATGGCCTTGCAGTCCAAGGGACTCACAGGAGTCTTCTCCAGCATCATAGTTCAAAGGCCTCAATTCTTTGGTGCTCAGCCTTTCTTATGGCCCAACCTTCACAGCCATCCATTGCAACTGGGAAAACCATATCCTTGACTATGCACACTTTTGTTGGCAGGATGACAGAGAATCTGCAATAGATGCTTTCAATTAGGTACATTCATTTTGGAAACCATCCGGTGGTTCAAAGACATTGCGAACCATAATTTCATTTCTCCTGTCTAGGATTTTGCACTCGCTGTCAACTTCAAAACACATTGGAAATCCTAAAGGAGCTTTTTCAAAAGGCAATTGGACATTCGCTTTTCCTCAAAGACGTTTCGCTTCTCGTCCAGGAAGCTTCTTCAGTTCTGATTCCAGTATCTTCAGTGTCAGAATGGAAGGAGCTTCTTGGATGACAGGCGAAACATTTTCAAGGAGGAAAAAAAAACCCCAAGGAAGTCCAGTTGCCTCTTGAAAATGCACCTTTGGAACAACCACAAACCTGGATGACTGAGAAGCTCCACAGACTTCGTATTTGAAGCTCTATATCTGAAGGAAGAGCTCTGAATGTTTGCATCCATACTCTTAAACCTAGGAATGTTTAGTTCAATGTCCCATGCAGATCCTGGACAGGTGCTCCCAATAAAGTACATTTTTCACCTTATTCATATTTCCCTCAGTTCCTTTCCATCCAGGCACATGGCCATCCATTCAGCTGCAGGTTTTCCTGGCTCAATAGAAGGAGAGGGGAAGGGGGGGGGGGGAGAAAGTAAAGCAAATAGTTGTTTGAGATTATGTGGAAATAAGTTAACGTTGGCCCCAACTATAAGCAGCAGCATGAGTTTTTCAGGCTAAATTTCCTCATTTGGCCATTGCAGGGAATTCCTGCAAAATTTAAGTGAGACCAAGATAAAGAAGTAGATAGGAACATGGAAAGAAAGAAAGAAAGAAAGAAAAAACCCTGAAAGTTTATTTAATTGAATTTGCACTTCCTGAAAATTACATTTTAAGAATTAAGGAATGTTGGAAAGAAGAAAGAGGTAAGGAGAGGAGGATGGAAGGGAGAGAAAGAGAAGGAGAGAGGGAAGGAAGGGGAAGAGGAAGAGGAAGAGCAGAAGTAGGAGAAAGGTAAGGGAAGAAGGAAGGGGAAGGAGGAAGAAAGTAGAGAAGGGAGGGAGGGAGAAAAGAAAGGGAAAACAAGGAGGTGTTACAAAAGGAGGAAGGGATGGTAAATAAAGCAACCCAAACTGTACATTATAACTTATTAAATGAAATAATAAATGTATAAGAATGATAAATGTAAAGAAGAAGAAGAATTATGTGAATGTGTACTTAAAATGGTATAGAAGAGAATAAAAAAATAAAAAATTCCCCCCCCCAAAAAAAAGAATTGAGGAATGTTCAGTCTGAGGATTGCTCCCCATATATATCATACTATCCTTTTCAGTTACAGGAACGTGTTAACTCAAGGCTCAGTTAACGAGCTTTTGAAGATCTTGCATAACCCAGATGCTTTTCGATGCTTCTAAATTAAGCGTTTACTGCAGTGGAGGAATCTATGGATTTTATTAGATTGATTATGCAACGAATTGTAACTGGCGTTGGAGAAATGCAAGCTTTTTCCAGGTCATTGAGGTAACAGGCTCGGTCCATATAAATGGTTATAATAAATAAACAATGCTTACCTTCTTTTTGAAAAATTTTGTCTCACGGTTTTAACTAAACCTTCCCATTTGCTTTCCCCAGTGGCAGTAAGAAGAAGAAAAAGCAGATATAGTAAATTAAGGAAGTCAGTCAAATTTTACACCACTGTATCCCCTACTTGTCTTGTTTTCTATGTCTTGACCGAAATAAGCCTCTTGTTACTTACTGTGAAAATGTTCGGCACGTCAAAGTGGGATGTGTGTGTGTGAAATTTATAGGTGGAACTGGAGACAGCTTGTGCAGTACTGAAATTGAAGGGAGGGCGAACCATCTCTTTCCAACTTAGGAGAAAAATCAAAGGGCATTTGCAAACTAGGTACTCATATTTCAGCTGACACCCTGACATCTGCATTTTTCCACATCTGTCTTTTGGATTAATTTGCCCCATTGATGTTGCTAGATGCAGAACGGGTAGGGTAGCTCCGACTGGGATGAAAAAAAGACCACCTTATCTGTTCCTTTCCCGGGAAGAAAAAAATGTGACTCAAAATGTAACCACAGAGCCGTGTAAAGTAAGAAGAAAAATGTAGAAAAGTCACAAGCACAGGCTCGGAGGAAAGCCAGGGTGGGGAGAGATCAAAAGTCACGGCACTTCGGCATATCTGATTTAGCACTTTCCTGAAATATCTGAGTTAGACCTCTGGACAGATCTGGGGTGTAAGAAGAGACAAACGAACCATTCAGAAGCAATTCTGGGTTGCTTTATGGTATGTCAAGATTGCAAAACAAAATTGGAAAAACCATTTTGTTGCATTTGAGTTCTTCCCCTGCCATTTCTACGTTTTAAGGATATTTACAATCCTTAAAATATACTTCGCGCCTCGATTCACTTGGGTTACGCAAAGAGCCACAAAAATGTATGGGCCGAAACAGCTCTCACTACTCTGAGAATATAGAAGCGGCCATAACAGATGAAGAGTTAGTTTGCAAAGAACTTAACGCCGTCTCATTAGGAGCAACTTTGCAAAGATGGTTAGGCCTTGTTTGCTTATTTGTTGAATTATGTATGACCAAGATGCTTTCTGTTAAAAAAAAAAGCATCTCTGAAGCAGTTACACTTAGATTAACTGGAAGGAATTTGGCGTGGCTAAAACTTCAATGCATTATGTAGCTACAGTTATGGGAGGGAGATTGGCAGTTTCTAAATGTGATATATAAATAAATAAAATAAACATATAGTACCTGGCCAGCGCATGGTTCATTACCTCCCATTTTAATCCTGAACCCTTCTGTGCACCGGGTTAATTCTTCCAGACTTTAAAGTCCCTTCTAAAATAATCATAAAATTGAAAAGTCCGTTTAACCACGAATTGGAAATATGTATTTTAATATCTTTAACATTTACTTGGCTGCCTCGTTTACCTCTTAAGAAATATTTAGAAGCCCACCTAGCATTGGATGGTGGCTAAATTTTTGGAATTAGCCTAATCCAATAAAACTGTCACCCTTAAGCAAAAGTGTAAATCCAAGATCACAGATAATGCAGAGATCAAATACAGCCATTTTAATTGCGTTCAGAAATTCTGCCCACATCCTCTTTCTTCATAAATTCTCAGAAAGTCGAAGCTAAAAACTGTTCAAACAAGAAAAGGAAGCCATCTCAAAGATCTAGAGACAAGAATCTCTTCTTCTTCTTCTTCTTCTTCTTCTTCTTCTTCTTCTTCTTCTTCTTCTTCTTCTTCTTCTTCTTCTTCTTCTTCTTCTTCTTCTCCTCCTCCTCCTCCTCCTCCTCCTCCTCCTCCTCCTCCTCCTCCTCCTCCTCCTTCTCCTTCTTCTCCTTCATGCGGGTTTGTGATGGACTGGTTGTGAAATTGCATCGAATTATAGTTTGAATGACATTTCTTCTCAATCTCCTCCTCCTCTCTAGTTCCTCCTCATCTTCCTCCTCCTCCTCCTCTTCTCCTCCTCTTCTCCTTCTCCTCTTCCTTCTCCTCCACTTCTCCTCCTCCTCCTCCTTCTTCACCTCCTCTACCTCTTCCTCCTCTTCTCCTCCTCTTCCTCCTCCTCCTCCTCCTCCTCCTCTTCTTTTTCTTGCAATTGGTCACAAGGGAACAACCTTGCCCCGAGAATTATAGTTCGATTTCTATATACATGCAAGGTCTCCACAAATGGTACAAATTAACTATTTATAGAACTAAGGGGATCACCAGCACATACACAGATGGAACCAATTCAGCCAGGCTGCTGTGTCAAAACCCCAGTCACAATTGCTAATCCCTGGACCTTGACAGGCCAAAATGTGGCAGCTGATCAGTTCTTGAGATAAACACCTCAAACCAGGCATTCCAATTTAGCTCTGATAAGGCAGCTTTGACATCACTGAACTACCCCAGTAGTGTAAAGGAGCTAATTAAGTTTCATTATTATGCTATGGATTTGGCAATTAAGTGCAAATTATTAATCTAAGATGGAACAGATGTAGAAAGGTCAGTGCTTGGAAGAAATGGGGTTGGGTGCAGGGGGAGGGTTGAATGTCTCAACTAGAAGGAGGAATTTGTTGAATTTGGCAATTGTGGCACTCAAAGATCTCTTGTGCAACATTTTTTGAATTAAATATATTTGTGCTTTTAAATGTTAGTTTCCTTCAAGAGCATGGCTGCTGTTTTCATTCTTTATTGGGCGGGGGGGGGGATATCCTTACGTAGCTCTCAATAATGTTATTGCCTCAGGCTTTGGAGAGGATTAACCATGGGGTTGTTTTTAATTGTTGCAACAAAAACACAAATCATATGCTGAGTCTGTGAAGACTACAAAAGGAAAACTTCCAACAACCATTAAGAGGTATGGTTGGAATTTTCTGGAAATGCAGGTGTGTTTTCCTCCAGCTTTGGAAACCAAAATAAAGACTTGTTCATTTATTACCGTAGGATACATTTGAGGGTGTAAAATTTTTCAAACTTGCATCCTGTGTAACCTTAAGGTAAAGGCAAAGGTTCCCCTCACACATATGTGCTAGTCGTTCCTGACTCTAGGGGGCAGTGCTCATCTCCATTTCAAAACCAAAGAGCCAGCGCTGTCTGAAGACATCTCTGTGGTCATGTGGCCAGCATGACTAAATGTCGAAGGCGCACAGAACGCTGTTACCTTCCCGCCAAAGATGGTCCCTATTTTTCTACTTGCATTTTTTTACGTGCTTTCAAACTGCTAGGTTGGCAAAGCTGGGACAAGTAATGGGAGCTCACTCTGTTACGCAGCGCTAGGGACTCGAACTGCCAAACTGCCAACCTTTCTGATCGACAAGCTCAGGGTCTTAGCCCCTGAGCCACCGCATCCCTTCTGTGTAGTCCTAGATTACATCATATGATCAAGTGAACTTCAAGCTCAGAAATAATGAATGTCTTTCAGTTGCCCTCAAACTCCTTTGTAAAATAACATGTTCTGATGGTTGTGATTGTGACACAAACAATGGAAGAAGGTTTTTCCTTCAAGGGAAGAAGCCAGGCTTTTCCCTTTATATTTAAAGATTTCTTCTTCTCCCCTTCCGCTCTTCTTCTCTGCAGCTTTTTTTTTTTTGAGAATGGAGTCATCATTGAATCATTCTTACCCAAGAAGGGAGGAAGAGGAAAGGTTAATTAATTTCACTGAAGGTCGTACATGCAGTTTACAGTCTAATGAGCAATGGAACTCAGATTTTCTCAAATTCCACCTTGGCATTTAATGGCAGGACCACCCTTTCTGCTGGGGTCTTATTATGGGCGATGAAACATCTGCAGGAAGAACATAACTCTTCCCTCCCCCCCAGAATGTTCACTCCCTATTGTCATTCTTGCTTAGTTTGAACAAAATACCATTTTAAAAGCAAAGAAAGTAAGCTGTTTTGTCCCTAGAAACAAACTCAGACAATGCCAGGCTCCACCACAAGGAAGATCCTAAATGTCAGGCAATAAAAATAAAAGAGAGGCAAGATCTCAGATTTTGGCCCTTCACCTGAAGTTTGGCCCAGAGCAGAAGACATCCGTGGGGAGACGTAAAGCTCGGCGTTCCCACCAGGAAGAAACTTTTCCCACAGAAAAAAAAACCTTTTCCATTTTCTCAGGCACCCTGGGAATAAGGTGGAAAAACAGAAGCCTCCTTTGAAGGGAAAGAAAAGTTCAGAGAAATTGCAAGGACCATTTTGACCCAACATAAATTGTTAGATTTATAAGGACGTTTCAAACTGTGACCTGCCATTTCATGCGTCTAAAGTATTCTGCGCACAAATGTTTCTCTGCATCTTAATTTTGCTAACCAAATTGTAACTGTGCATCTTTGAAATGATGAGCCTGAGCTTGGGCTTAGCCGTGGTTTTGGGGGATTACAAGAAGAAGATCTAATTGTTAGGCTCATACGTCCTCTTGATCTGGATCACTGTAGCAAACTAATTCAAGACAGTGTCTTGTTTTCAAGAGTTGAGTTGTTCTAACTGACCGTCTTACATAGATGCATGAAACTGGCCAATTTTGTTTGCTGTGTTTCATCCAGAAACATTTTTTTTTTTGCATGACTAGAAGTCTCTTTTAATGCCCAGTTTGAAGCAGTGTGGCCATTCCAGTCTGGAATTTAGAAGGAATGGCCCACTTTGATCTCAAGTGCCATTAGAAAAAGACCTTTCATTCAAAGCTTCGCTGATACAAAAATGCCTCTTTGAAGATTTGCACAGCCCAAATAATTGCTTCATTCTGGATGGCAAACTGCCAGCTCACTATGGACGTGAACTGGCAAAAAGAGCAAAGACAAGGAAGTGGGGTGAGTTCTCACACTGGAGTGGACCTCCCATAAAAGCCAGTGGTGGGCTTTGTCTCAGTTGAGTTAATTTGGCCAATAGTCCATATGGGTTTTTGAGATGAGCTTCATACCAGAATGCCGATTTTGAACGGAAATGGTTATTTGCAAGAGAATTTCAAGAACTAACCTTGAGATCTAATTCTCAGAGGAGAATGCTTTGTGCCTCTCTTCTTGACTCTGCTCGAGCTTCATGGCTACCTTGTTGACATGAGCCTATTGCACAACCCAACAAAGGAAATCAGTGTTGTCCTGGAGATAGTAACAAAGGTGAAACTCTACAAAAGGTGAATTCTGCTAGAACATCAGGGAGGGAGGGAGGGAGGAGGAGAGAAAGAGAGGGAGGAGGAGGAGAAGGAGAGGAGGAAGATGAGAAAAAGGAGAGAGAGGGAGGGAGGGAGGGGGGAGAGGGAGGGAGGGAGGGAGGGAGGGAGGGAGGGAGGGAGGGAGAGAGAGAGAGGAGAGAGAGAGAGAGAGAGAGAGAGAGAGAGAGAGAGAGAGAGAGAGAGAGAGAGAGAAATCCTTCCAAATGTGATGTTAGATGGAGATTCTCCAATGTAATTTGATATATTTGGGTGTCTTGGGTAAAAGTTACTTTCTCTTGGTTTCCTAGCTGAAGATTACAAATGCCAGTCCTGTCCTTTTAACTACCCAGGGATGGCTCTCTGATCCTTCACATGATGGCTTCTCCTGCTCTTTGTATCGGAACTGTTGGTTAAGTTGCAATGAAAACAGCCATTTGCCCCTTCTGCGTCACTCTACCCGCCTGACTCCAGAAACTCAACCCAGATCCCTCATTTCACTCCAACCTGCAAAGTAACCTTGGGCCAACTGTCATAACACCAGCCTTGCCATCGACAGCTCATAAATCATCATAAACCTTTGGTTTAATGGTCCAGGATGGGACGGTGCCAGGATTGAAAGAACATGCTCTAAACAAAGACTTTCTGTAGCCCAAAGGCATAGTGTAGTTTGGGGGCAGCCATGGCAATATTGAAAGGGGGATAGATCATTCCAGTAGTATTTAATCAGAATAGAGCTGAAGGGACCTTTGAGGTCTTCTAGTCTGACCCTCCTGCCCAAACAGGAGATCCCATACTCTCCCAGATAGTTGCCTGTCCAGTCCTTTCTTAAAAACCTCCAGTGATGGAGCACCCACAACTTCTGAAGGCAACTTCTCCTCCACTGATTAATTGTCCTCACTGTTAGGGACAGTTAACCCACTGGTTTAACTAACAGTTCATTTAATTAACCAGATGATTAACTCAACCCATTGAGCCCTAACCAGGAAACCAAACAGAAATCTCAACCCGCAGTCCTCAACCACCCATCTCCCTCGGGAGAACATTTGATGGCATGCTCAGGACCCAGAAACTCGAAGGTATGTTCCATCCCAGAAATGTTGGCTCTCAGTTTGCTGATGATACTTTGTGAGAAATCATTCCAGAACTGAAATGGAAGACGAGCCTAAGGTCGTTTGCTCCCAAAACGGAGAGTCCAAAAGTAGCTAATCTAAAAACTTCTCACTGATCATTGCAGGGCATTCTTCAGATGTATGGGACATCCTTTCCCATAACTCCCAGCCAGCCAAGGTATCAATAAACTCATGGTGACCAATCATTTCCAGTTGCGTCATCTCGAGTCCCTTTCCTCCAGCTGCTTTCTCCAGTTCCCTCCCAACTATGTTCTTCTGGACATTTGCGGAGCTCAGGTTTGGAGAAGGTGGTCTATCCCAAAGGAGACATTCTTGGAAGATGGTACAAAACCTGAACCCACTTAGTTCAGCTGAGAGCAGGAGGTTTCAATTTATCTAGCCAAATTCCTAGCAATGACTGGGACATCTATGGTTTTGCTCATGCCCTTGATGTTTGGTGTTTGCCCCGAGCTCTTCTGGAACTGAAGCTGGATTATCTCCATAGGAGAATGGTCAGTAGTTCCAAACCAAGCTCTGCTGTTTGTAATCCAAACAACGATGTACAAGATTCTTTATTTTGACCACAAAAGGGAATGTTTTTAAAAACCAGTTGTCAAAGGGCATATAGAAGAGGCAATTTCAGAGAGATGCTTTATGAAGCGTTCTCCGGTTTCAACGGCTGGCTCTACATTTTGAAACCTGCAAATGAGGGACTCCCTGGTGCTTTCTTGATTGTGCACCTGGAGACACAAGCTTCATTCCAACACCAGGTATGAGCTCAGAACGGCTTAAGAGTCTTCCTTGTTCTTCCTTACTAAGCAACTTCGCCTTCTGAACAACACGGACAGTTCTTTTTAAAACCCAAAGCTTGAGTTTTTGTTACCTGACTTTCTAAAATTTATAACTCTTACCGATTACGCTTGCACGCACGTTGATCCTTTACTTTTTCTGGATATATGTTTAATTTTGCATATGTATATTTTTACAAGGGCGCAGGAGCTCAGTGGCTAAGATGCTGTGCTTGTCGATCAGAAAGGTCGGCAATTCTGACCAAGGCTTCCCAAGAGCATGAAGCAAATTCCTTCTCCTGACAAACCCCACTTTTATTAATTGACTGTGAATTCTGCTCATTCACATCCAGCAAAGTCTTTCGAGGGAGGATTTACAGTCACAGACCTTCTCTGGCTTGGAGAGCTGCCAGGCCAATATCTGCAGAACTTGGCAAAGAGCCTCGGAGAGTCATGAACCAATGAAGTGAAGTAATTGCCTCCTGCAAACTCCACTCCCCTGTCGCTCCTCTTTTATTCCCTCTGGGAGGGGCCATTCATCGTCCACCTGTGGCCTTACTCCCAAGTCAACCCCTGTTCTTTAGCTGTTCTCTTCATCTGGCAACTCTGTGCATGCGCACACTGGGAACAGGCTCCAGCTGTTCTTCTGCCTCACTGATGTCTGACTCTGAAGGCAGCTGACAACTGTCGGATGGCCCTGGCCCCCTCTCTGCCTCCGACGCAGAGCCCTCATCAGAGCCTTCCCCAGACTCCAGGTTCGTCCCCAACCTCCTCACTGTCTGAATCTGCTGTCAGCTCCCTTGGCCACTGGCGAGCCACAACAGCTCTCCTTTCTCCAACATTTTCTTTTTGGGGTGACTTTCCACATAGGTCCACATGCCATCCTCCTTCTCCGCTGCCCCTCCTTCCCCCACCCGCCTAGCCAAATCACCTGAATGCCGGCTGGAAAGCCGTGGCGGGCAAAAGTCCATGCAAAAAGCACGGGGCAGAAATATTTCAGCATCTGTTAATCACCCCCAAAACTAAAGCGCCAGTGTGCCTGACAAAAAAAAGAAGACTGCATTTAAAGAACTGCAGCTGCAGAAGCTCATATTTCACCCAGCCACCAATTTCCTTCCCCCCCATCCCACCCCCGACAAACAGGCCTCAGAAAAATATGCCAGCCAGAAATTCTCCATGTTACCAAGAAACATTTCCTTTTTTCCCCGTTCTCCCCTCCATTAGTGTTATTACATTGCTCCTGGGGAGAAAAAAGAGAAGCATGACCGTGGGCTGTATAGCTGGGTGGGTGGGTGGTTGGGTGGGGATATCGGGACGGGTGGGGTGGGAGGGGGGAGGCTGGAGAGAAAAGGCTGATTTTTCTAGCTTTCCCAGCATATTTCCCCTTTTTTTTTTAAAGTTCAGGAGCGGTGTTAAAAGAAGCCAGAGTGGACAGAGGGAGGAGGAAGGCCGGGAAAACTATTTTAAAAAAGAACCCAAGCCAAGTCTAAAGAGGAAAGAGGGGAGTTTGCTTGGAACCCAATGGGCTGTGCTGATTTGAGCTGGCTACAATGAAGCCGTTGGTTATAACCTGCCCTACCTTGGATGCTGTCCTAAAAGTGCTTTTTCAGGAGGCAACTGGACTTTCTTGTTTGTTTGTTTTTCTTTTGAAGACGTTTCGCTTCTCATCCCAGAAGCTTCTTCAGCTCCAGCTGGATGGTGGGGAATGGAAGGATTTGTATTCCTTGCAGACAGCTGGTCGTTTGCATCCTTTTAGAGGGTCGTTGGGGCCACTTGGAGGCTTATCTGTGTCTTCAGGGTCACCTGAGTTGGTGCTCCTGGTTCCTGTAGTCTGCAATTTTTTCCCCTCCCGACTCCCACACCATTCAAAAGGTGCTCATCCCATTGCCTGCCCTACCGTGCAAACAAGTTGCAAGGATCCAATAAGGAAGGGGCAACAGAGGGCCGTGAACGATCCGTTGAGTTGAGCAGAAGGAAGGCAGGAGGAGTGTTAAGGAACACATATCCCTTTTGAAGTACAGTATATAAGATCACAAGGATTTCGTTTGTGCCTCAGTCCGTCCCTTCTGCCCACCATCATTGGAAGCAAACTGTGTGTGTGAACCTCCTCAGGGGTGGCTTTGCCCTTGGAAACTGTAGGTCATGGGAATCCTGGCAAAATCCTTCTCCGTGGTCCTTCCAGAGAGACCAAAAAAGAAGACGCTTTACAGAAGTGCAGTTTTGTGATGGACTGGTTGTGAAATTGCATTGAATTATAGTTTGAATGACATTTCTTCTCAATCTCCTCCTCCTCTCTAATTCCTCCTCTTCTTCTTCCTCCTCCTCCTCTTCTCCTCTTTTTCCTCTTCCTCCTCCTCCTCCTCTTCTTCTTCTCCTCCTCCTCTTCTCCTCCTCCTCCTCCTTCATCATGAGTATTTACAAGAGCGTTATTTAAAGACAGAAAGAAGCCCACCAAACATCTTGAGATAGAGGCTCACTTAGACACTCTGGTTAATTCCTTGATTATATCAGAGAAACTTAAGCCCTCCACTTGCTGATTGAATCCAGGCAGGGGTTCCTCCACAAACCTTTTGACCCATTTAAAAATTACCATTAAGCTTATGTTTCACTGCCAAACTCAGAACCTCCTCCAACAGCCCCCAGCGCCCTGGGCAGGATGGCACGGTCTTCTTCAAGGCAGAACATCTGTGTTCTCTGGCACATGTGCCATATTTAGCAACCCCTAATCATCATGTAGCTGACATTGGATTAATCTTCTGCCTTGGCTTGGGTTTCCCCTCTTTCTTTCTTTTCTCTATCCCTCCCTCCCTCCCTCCCTCCCTCCTGCTTTTCCTTGCCTGCAAATCACATCCTCTGATGTTTCTGCCGGTGACAAGCTGGTTCTCCTAAGCTCAGACTCATGTCATTGTGGTTAAGGGCTCTTGTGCCAATAGTAGTTTTGAAATGCCACCGTCAATGGGAGCTTTGTGAAAGAGGCTGAGCTTAGAGTCATTGCTGGGCCAATTCTCCACAAGGGCCACAGTGGATGTCACACATGCTATTTCTTAAATATTGTGGTCACTCGGCTGTCCTGTTTCCTGGGCTGGTCATTTCCCTGTCCCTTGCTGTTTCTCATTTTCCCACAATGGATTCATTTTGGTCTGTTGAGGCTCAGCTTTGCAAATGTGTACTTTTTAAAAAAATATCTCTATAAACTTTTTTTTTTTTACATTTGTTCTGATAGGCATTTTGGTTATATGTAGAAATATTGGATGATAGATAGATAGATTGTCTCATTGATAGATTGGTTGAGATAGATAGATAGATAGATAGATAGATAGATAGATAGATAGATAGATAGATAGATAGATAGATAGATAGATAGAGATAGATAGGTGATTGATTGATAGATAGATAGATAGATAGATAGATAGATAGATAGATAGATAGATAGATGATAGATAGATGATAGATAGATAGATAGATAGATAGATACATAGATACACAGATACATAGACAGATTATTAGATAGATAGATAGATAGATAGATAGATAGATAGATAGATAGATAGATAGATGATAGATACATAGATACATAGATACATAGACAGATTATTAGATAGATAGATAGATAGATAGATAGACAGACAGACAGACAGACAGACAGACAGACAGACAGAGACAGACAGACAGACAGACAGACAAGCTGACAAGCTCAACATCTTTAACCCCTGAACCATCATAGCCCTGGTCTCCATGTCCCTGGGAAGAACACAGGTGAGGGAATCTCCTAGTGTCTCTCCCCTCTGTTCTTCCTAGGGACACAGAGAGTTATAAGTCAAGAACCTCCCACAGGACACTGCCTGCCTTCTCTGATCAAGACAGGCTGGGGAATTCTGGGAGCTGAAGTCCAGTCATCTTAAAGTTGCTAAGGTTAGGAAACACTGATTTTGTCGGAGCAGTGGCTTAAGTGGGGGACTCTGGCTTGACTCTGTTGCTGAGGTTAATTTCACTGACGTTCTCCAGAACCTGCCATATCTTGCAGTAACAGGATTGCATTGCAGTAGCCCCAGCTATTAACTTCAAATTTAAAAGGTTCGCTTCCCTCCCCCCCCCCCACTCCCTTTCCACTTCATTCTGCTTGATGACAAATCCTGAACCTGCAATCAGGTTTGGAAAGGCAGTTTGTTTTTTCAGCTGACTAGCTGGAACTGTGCGAGTCTGTTGGATACGCCATCGTTTTCCAGGAAACTGTGTACGCTTGAAAAAAGAAAAGAAAATTTAGATTTGACAAGCTATCTTTTTTTTAAAGGTATTGCTAATTATGGGGATAGGTGGGTGGGAAAGGAAAGATAACTGTATTTCTTTCATACTACAAGCCAGCAAAAGTGTGTCTAGTCAAGGCGATGGTTTTCCCAGTTGCAATGGATGGCTGTGAAGGTTGGACCATAAGGAAGGCTGAACGCCAAAGAATGGAGGCCTTTGAACTCTGGTGCTGGAGAAGACTCCTGAGTCCCTTGGACTGCAAGGCCATCCAACCGGTTAGTCCTTGAGGAGATCAACCCTGACTGCTCTTTAGAAGGCCAGATCCTGAAGATGAAACTCAAATATTAGGCCACCTAATGAGAAGGAAGGACTCCCTGGAGAAGAGCCTCATGCGGGGAAAGATGGAGGGCAAAAGAAGAAGGGGACGACAGAGAAGGAGGTGGCTGGATGGAGTCCCTGAAGCAGTAGGCGTGAGCTTAAATGGACTCCAGAGGATGGTAGACGACAGGAAGGCCTGGAGGAACATTGTCCATGGGGTTGGACACAACTTTGCAACTAACAACAACAACACGCTGGAAAACACTTAGTTAGCTCAAACTGGCTTCACTCATAAAATTGCCCCTCCCCCCAAACTTCAAAATATAATTTAATCATATTTTATTTATATCTTAAATTAATGTATTTTATTCCAATTTCATTTAGATAGTATGTTATTCCAGTTTCATTTTAAATTGTATTTTCTCCATTTTAAATTGCTTTTATCAAATTTTAGTAATCATTTGTTTCTGGAACTCTGTACTTTGATATGTCCTAAGGGCTAATCAATAAAGATTCAAAGCCCAAAAAAATTAGATTCGCTCAATATGGATTCTCCCAATTGCATTAAGGTACAGAACCAATACTTAACTGCTTCTTATATATAACATCAACCCATTAGTCATGGTTTATCAACCCTGATGGCTGAGATCATATGTTGTATTTAAGTAAAATCAAGTAAACTGCATTACCAGGACAGTGTTTTCCAAGCTGGTCAACCAAAGAGGTGTGGACTTGAACTTCCAAAGTTCTGGGAGTTGATGTTCACTCATCTTAAAGTTGACCAAGCTGGAAACACTGACTAAGCATGATCAGATCCCCAGAGATCCAGCCAGCCAACCCAGGTCAACCCAGGACTGTCCATGGAGGTTGTATATCAAAAAAATGTCAAGATGTCATCTGGAAATGTGTCCTTGAAGGATGCTATCTTGACATTTTTTTTATAGATGAAAGGGAAAATTGGCAAAGATGTGTCATATGAAAATCTCCCACTACTTAATGTAGACCAAGGTTTTTCAAAGTGAGTTCACTCAACCACAGCCCATTTTCTGTCACCAAGACTTTGATTTCCTCATCCTGAAACCCTTTTCAATGCTAAAAACCAGCCAACCACTACACTCTTTCCTACAGTATATTGTCCACAGTTTGGGCTGCAAAGGACCATCGAGAAAAAGCATTTAATGATTGCATAGGATAGCAATAGCTATTCAGGCTCACCCATGTAAATTCTGGGTGGGCAACTTTTCTTTTCTTCTGACCCTCAGGGTGGGAAACTAAGTCCAGGATGGCTCTCCCTAAGGTTTTGTGTTTAACTGGACACATCTGGCTTTCATATCTGGAGAAATAAATATCAGGCCTAATTAGTCCTTCGTGGCCCCTTGCTCCTTCAGTGAGGCAGCTTCCAATTACAGTTTCAACCAGGCATGGTGGGAGAACAAGTTCAGCATGCCCATCCCCTCTTTCACAGCACTGCTTTGTCCCTGGAAAATTGAAAGAAGAAGAGAGAAAGGAAGGGAAGGGACCAGGGGGGGTGGGAAAGGGGTGGGAAAGGGGGGAAAGGAGGAAGAGGAGGAAGAAGAAGAGGAGGAAGAGGAAAAGAAAGCAGAAGCAGAAGCAGAAGAAGAAGGAGAAGGAGAAGGAGAAGGAGAAGGAGAAGGAGAAGGAGAAGTAATAGTAGTAGCGGTAGTAGTAGTATATGATCAATTTCTTTATTTTCGTGTGAATGTCAAATCTGTTGTTACCTTTGAAGGTCCCCAATGAGGAGAAGGAAGAGGAGGAGGAGAAGCAGATGGGGGGGGGGGAGAGGAAGGGTGTTCCCCACTCAAGTTTATACTGGTGTTAATGGAGAAGAAAAGGAGGAGGAGGTGATGGGAGGAGGTGGGAGAAGGAGGAGGAGGAGGAGGAGGAGGAGGAGGAGGAGGAGGAGGAGGAGGAGGAGGAGGAGGAGGAGGAGGAGAAGAAGAAGAAGAAGAAGAAGAAGAAGAAGAAGAAGAAGAAGAAGAAGAAGAAGAAGAAGAAGAAGAAGAAGAAGAAAGAAGATCCTCTTCATCATCTAGGAAGGAGGAAAAGATACGGCCATAAAATGTCCAAGTCTGCTTTAGATCCTAGAATAGGATCCCTTCATTTTTACTTCTTTAACTATGAGTCATCCAAGTTATCTTTCAAAACAAAACAAAGTCAGAAAAATTTATTTTCCTTTATAATGAGTGAGAAATTGAAAAACAAGAACAACAAATTCTTCAGCTCCACATCCATTACTGTCCTCTCCAGCATGAGAATCTTCCCGGAGTCCTCTTCCTGCACTCCATCACCTACCGCCTGGTGGGATGGCTGCTCCCTGTAAAACAAACATTAAATATTATTGGACGCACATTATTTTTTCCTGGACAGCATCCTTATCAAATGACTACCGGTACATGTTTTATTCTAGAAAAAAGTCTTTATCAATCTCATTAAAACCAAAAGGCTTGTCCAGGTCTTTTCGTTTACATCCTCTCATTTACGTAGTCCATTTTACACCATGGTTTTGTTTTCACTTTCAGCCAAATTGTTCTGGTCCATTATTTTTCATCTTTACAGTTATTTTTTCTTAATTCATAAACAGGATCTTCAATTGCCCCTTCAAAGGTACACCAAATTTTCATTCCTTATTTTCCCCATTGGTACATTTTGCTATAAACAGCATATATCAATACAATACAATACAATACAATACAATACAATACAATACAATACAATAGTAGAGTTGGAAGGGACCTTGGAGGTCTTCTAGTCCAACCCCCTGCCTAGGCAGGAAACCCTATACCGTTTCAGACAAATAGCTATCCAACATCTTCTTAAAGACTTCCAGTGTTGGGGCATTCACAACTTCTGGAGGCAAGCTGTTCCACTGATTAATTGTTCTCACTGTCAGGAAATTTCTCCTCAGTTCTAAGTTGCTTCTCTCCTTGATTAGTTTCCACCCATTGCTTCTTGTTCTACCCTCAGGTGCTTTGGAGAATAGTTTGACTCCCTCTTCTTTGTGGCAACCTCTGAGATATTGGAATAATGCTATCATGTCTCCCCTAGTCCTTCTTTCTCTTAAGCTAAACATACCCAGTTCCTGCAACCGTTCTTCATATGTTTTAGTCTCCAGTCCCCTAATCATCTTTGTTGCTCTTCTCTGCACTCTTTCTAGAGTCTCCACATCTTTTTTACATCGTGGCGACCAGAACTGAATGCAGTATTCCAAGTGTGGCCTTACCAAGGCATTATAAAGTGGTATTAACACTTCACGTGATCTTGATTCTATCCCTCTGTTGATGCAGCCTAGAACTGTGTTGGCTTTTTTGGCAGCTGCTGCACACTGCTGGCTCATATTTAAATGGTTGTCCACTAGGACTCCAAGATCCCTTTCACAGTTACTACTACTGAGTAAGGTATCACCTATACTGTACCTGTGCATTCCGTTTTTGTTGCCTAAATCCTCTAATTCAATTTAATATCCAATATTCCAATATTTAATATCCAATATTCAATATCCTCTAATTCAATTTAAATATAGAGAGCCTGTCTTTCCATATTTTTTCTACAATTAACAATCTACTGTAATTTATATAGTAGAATATAGTGCATTCTAGGTAAGCTTTGTTCCTATACTATATATAATTTGTATTAAAAAATAAAAAACCTTGAAAAAAAACCCCAAAGGCTTGAAAATGAAGCGTCTTGGACAAAAAAAAAGACTATGCACAAACACACACAGCCACAAAGTCACTCAATTCACCTCTTCCTCTCCTCTGCCCGCCCCCCCCCCCCATCTATCACTGCGGACAAGGCTGCCTCTGTTGTGTTAAGCAAAAGTGCATTTACACAGCTCTCCATATATTACAGGATATCATTTTTACAGTAGAAAGATATTTCAGGCATAAACTAGTTAAAACTCCTCCTCCTCCTCCTCCTCCTCCTCCTCCGGAAACTGAACATTGGGCTGGACTAGATGCCGTTCAGCTTCTGATGACCTCCCTCTTTGATAGAAATCCAGTTTCCTCTGATCATAGTTTCTTCTGAGCTTCATAAATTTCAGCAACAGGTTCTCTGACTGACTGCTGGGTGGGCATGGCCATGGTGGGCATGGCCTAGTCGGCCTCCTGCACCATTGTGTGGGGGAGGACATTTTCACCTTCCCCAGACTCCGGAGGCTTTCATTGAGCCTCCAGGAGGACAAAAACTCTGGGAGCCCCCCAGAGGCCAGAAATGGGCCTGTTTTTCCAGAACTTCCGGGAGCTTCCAGAATTTTCTGGAACTTCCGGGAGGCCCATTTTCCCCCCTCCCTGAGCCTTCCAAAATGGGCTGGGTAGAGACTCCTTGAAGGGCGGGATAGGATGGGACGGGCAAGCCAGGAGTGGGAATTTGGAGGTTCTCCGAACTGGCCATGAGGTTAGCTACAGGTTCTCCCGAACCCTGGTGAACCAGTAATACAGGGGTGAAATCCAGCAGGTTCTGACAAGATCTGGAGAACCAGTAGCGGAAATTTTGAGTGGTTTGGAGAACCGGCAAAGGCCACCTCTGGCTGGCCCCAGAGTGGGGAGGGAATGGAGATTTCGCAGTATCCTTCCCCTGCCACGCCCACCAAGCCACGCCCACAGAACCAGTAGCTAAAAAAATTGAATTTCACCACTGCCGTAGCAGCCCACGCCTGTTTAGCTATTGGCAAGTAGAGTCATCCTCTGTTTTCCCAAACACCCCCACACACAAGGCTAGCTTAAATCAAAATGTGTGTTAAACGAACGGGAATCTTAGAAAAAGTGCAAAAGTCGGTCCCTTCTCTCCCACCAGACGCGGAGAGAAAAACTTAGCTGGGGAAGAATGGAGTCCTCTGGCCACAAGGTCAGTCTCAGGAAATCCATAAAAGACCATTCGTTTTCCTCGGGCCATTCTTCTCCGCTGATAAGACTCTATTAGATGCTTAAGACAAGTTCTGTTTACACTGCTTATCTAAGTGGCCACTTAAGTACTTTGCTAGTTTTATTTATACTAAAGGGGTATTTTGCTCTAAATCTCTTTCCACTGCTGACAAGCAGCTTCAGAGATGATCTTGGCAACAGATGAGCTGCTTGATGGATGCTTTGTGCTTTGCGCCCTGTGAATATTTGAACCCTGCGTTTCAGTTTCTCTTTCATTTCTGCAGCTCTAGGGAATTCATTTCGGCAAATCTAATACGTGTATTTCTCACGAATGGCACTCTGGGTGTACTTTTTGCACAATGCAGCAAAAATTAAGGTTTCACTCACCTAAAAATTAAGGCCGTTCACTCACCTTCAGGGAGTTTGCAAATAATTTCCCCTAATATAACGCAGATTTGATTTGATTTGATTTAAATCAAATCAATTCAAATCACGATTTTAAATCCTGATTTAAATCACTAGTAAAAAGGCTTGATTTAAATCAATTCAAATCATGATTCAAATCCTGATTTAAATCACTAGTAAAAAGGCTTGATTTAAATCAACTCAATTCAAATCACGATTCAAATCCTGATTTAAATCACTAGTAAAAAGGCTTGATTAAAATCAACTCGATTTAAATCATAATTTTGAAAGAGCAACTGTCATCTCTGTCCCGCAATGGCTCCTCCCATGTCCCGCTGTTGACTCACCGACAAACCCATTCACTTTAATGGGATGCCTGGTGATGCAACAGTGACCCAACCAGGTGAGGGACGTGGCAGGCAGCAGGTGAGTGGATGCCCGCTAACGGGCACTGCTATGATGGATCTGAAATGACAGGTGCTCTTTAATACTATATTTATAAGCTGCTTAGGTGGTTTCACTTTCATTTTCACTGCTTGCCCTTTCGCCCCACACTTAGACCCTGGTGCTAAACCATCATACAGTTGATGGTGGCTGGGGAATTCTGGGAAAATTCTGGCTGCGGAATTCTGGGAGTTGAAGTCCACAAGTCTTAAAGTTGCTAAATGTTGGAGCCCCCTGGGTTATAGACACCGCTGTACATCCACAGACATAGATGTTGTATGAGCAAATATCGTGAAATATGGAACTGATTTGTACAAAACAGAGTAGATTATAATAGAATCTAATTTTGGGGCTGCTCCTGAAGGTTGAGCAAAAGGTATGTGTGGCCCAAGGCATTTCATGGACTATGTCTAACTGCTTCGGCAATTTTTATTTTTATTTTTTTGATTAGTTTCAAATACTCCCCCGTTTCTCTTGAGCTGAAATAGTTTCTCTCTTCGGTCCATGGAATATCTAAAGCTTTCGGGCTCTCTCCGGCTGCAGACTGAGCTGAGCGCCTTCAGCGTCTCTCGGCTGGCAGAAAACGGATGGTTGAGCTCCAGGGAGTTCCTAACACAGCTGTAAACTTTCAGAAGTGCTCAGTAACGGCTGAGAAACCTATACAGTGGTGCGTTCCAATTCACAATACTCCCTTTTCATTCCTCAACGCTAAGGGGGCCGAGGGGAAGGGGGGAGGAAGCCCCCTAGGGTTCCCGCTGTAAGATTAGCTAGGCTGAAAAAGAAAGATGTTGATCTTGGTTGAACGTGCCTCAAGGAATGGATGCTAGGACCTTCCAGAGGGGAGGGGGTGTCATCTAAGAGAAGGCGTGTGTGTCTGTCTGTCTGTCCAAGCAGGTGTTTAGAGGCCATCTTTCTGAGCCCACAATCTGTACGATTGTTGTATGTTGTGCAGCTGGCCAGCTGTTGGCCCCAGTTCCACAGCTGGATCTTCAGCCAAAACTTCATGCTCCATCAAGCTCTCTGGCGTACCTGGTTGGAAAGTCAGGCCCGGTGGCACTCCCACCTGCAGACCAAACACAACTGGTTGCCCAAGATGTAAATTCTACCCTATAAACATCCCTATCCTTAGCTTCAAGGCAATATGGAAAAATAAGGAGAAGAGAAGGTGCCTTTTTTTTCAAGAGGCAACTGGGCTTTCTGGTTTTTCCTTCAAGACGTTTCACTTCTCATCTGAGAAGCTTCTTCAGCTCTGAAGAAGACCTGAAGAATGAGGACTGAGGTTGAGGATGTGGAAAGTAGGATGTGAAGCTATGCTTTGATAAGAAAAACAATGGAGAGGGGAAGGAAGGAAGGAAGGAAGGAAGGAAGGAAGGAAGGAAGGAAGGAAGGAAGGAAGGAAGGAAGGAAGGAAGGAAGGAAAAAAGAAAGAAGGAAAGAACGAAGGAAGGAAGGAAGGAAGGAAAGGAAAGAAGGAAGGAGAACAGAAAAGACAGGGTATGTTGTCCATTGGAATTAGGCAACTAAAAATTCCAAAATATAAAATGAATAGAAAATAGAATAGAAAATAAGGTTATTGAAACTACAAGCACTTTCAAGAGGGAGGATGTGGCTAGAGTGTCCTCCTTTGCTGATGCTCTGGTCAAGTGGCAGGGATCATGGTGATAATTGAGAAGGTCTTTCAGGTTCTCCCAGGTCCCACTTTCCTTTCTTAGACCTTTTTCTGAGGTTCATGTAGCGTCGCTTAACTTGCATAACAAATTAGTGTGTAGGGCGCAGATATTCTTGGCTGCAAACCCTAATCTTTCCTCATGCTGAAAGCTGAAGATTTAAGTCGAATGGTGAAGAGGCCTGGTCATAACCCAGAGGTACCAAATGACTTTATGTTGTTTTTACTCCAAAGTCAGAGCTGGGTTGCAAACTCAGAGGAAAGGCCATAATTCCTTTCATTCTTCTAATATATACAGTGGAGAAGTTTGGCTGGGGAGGTTTTTGTAACTCAAGAAACCTCCATCCACCCACCTTCAGAATTCTTGAACTCTGCGCATATTAATATTCCGAGAGTTTAAAAAGTGACTTTTTGCTGTGCCTGAGCTAAAATTGGCTTGCCGTTGGTGGGATCATCCAAGAAAAGTAGATTTTGATTCCCTGCCGGGGTACCTCAGTTGAAATGCTTCTCTATTAATCGTTCAAAGCAACTAACGCTCTTAGCTTCTGAACAAAAACTATCGTTGAAAGTATCATGCGTGCCACATCTGATGACAGAGGTCCTCAGCTATATTTA
This sequence comes from Natrix helvetica, assembly GCF_964273705.1. Taxonomy (NCBI): domain Eukaryota; kingdom Metazoa; phylum Chordata; class Lepidosauria; order Squamata; family Natricidae; genus Natrix; species Natrix helvetica. Next base: position 21,030,053 of record NC_138561.1, on the reverse strand, counting down.
TGGGCAGAAAATCCAATAAAGAATAAGGTCATTTTTAGATGAATTTGATAGCCCTTTGTTCATAGTCATTCTTTTTTCAGGAGAAGGGAGGGAGGGAGGGAGGGAGGGAGGGAGGGAGGGAGGGAGGGAAGGAGGGAGGGAGGAAAGAAAGAAAGAAAGAAAGAAAGAAAGAAGATAGGGTGGGTGGGTAGAAGGAAGGAAGGAAGGAAGGAAGGAAGGAAAGAAAGAAAGAAAGAAAATAGGGTGGGTGGGAAGGGAAGGAAGGAAGGAAGGAAGGAAAGAAGGAAGTAAAGAAAGAAAGAGTGGGTGGGTGGGAAGGAAGGAAGGAAAGAAAGAAAGTAGGGTGGGTGGGAAGAAAGGGAGGGAGGGAGGGAGGGAAGAAGGAAGGAAGGAAGGAAGGAAGGAAGGAAGGAAGGAAGGAAGGAAGGAAGGGAAAGAAGCAACTTTCTCATTTATCTTCCCATCTCATTTTTCAGTTGTATCCTAGAGGATGAAAACAAAATAGTTAAAACCCATAACAATAGAATAATACTTCACTGATTAAATATAAATGTCAAATACACAAGTTTTGTTTTCATATCTGGCAATTATCTGGAATTAGGACTTAAAAAAAAATATTAACCACAACATAAACAGAGGGATGAGTTAACTAAGATTTCTACAACATTGAAGCAGCACTTTAAAAAGGAAAGTGGAAAAGGTGTCTCCTTGGGGAGAGGGCTGAACAGTTCTTCTTTTCCTAAAAAAGAAAAGAAAGGAAAGGAAGGAAGGAAGGAAGAAAGAAAGAGAGAGAGAGAGAGAGAAAGAAAGAAAGAAAGAAAGAAAGAAAGAAAGAAAGAAAGAAAGAAAGAAAGAAAGAAAGAACTTGCTTTCCTTCCAAAAGCTCATTCATTGCCAGGGAAACTGAAAAAGGAACGATTGTACAATAAACTGGCTTTGTTAATAGCAATGTCACGGGAATTCACTCATCCCATATTCTGAATAATAATTTTAAAAATATCATGGGTTTTTTTTTTCAAGGCAGCAGAAAACCCACAAATATTTCACCGCCAGGCTGCTTGTCTCCCCGTTCCAATATCTTTTGGTGGTATCAAATCTTTCCTCTCCCATAATAGTTTGACTTGTATCTCATTATGTCAGCAAGCTAGGTCCCATGAAGTTCAACTGAATTCCAGATGTCCATGTGGGCAAACATTTCAATAGAAGAGAATATTTGTAATGCAGGGTTGAATTCTGGAGTCCTTGGTGCTCTCTGAGCTTGGTGGTTTTCTTGCAGACATTTCATGACCCAACTAGATAACATCATAAAGGCAATGGGGTTTGTGGAGAGGAGGAGGAGGAAGATTGTGGGGTCCTTAGTGCTCTCTGAGCTTGGTGGTTTTCTTGCAGATGTTTCATGACCCAACTAGAAGACATCATCAATGCTAGAAGGGAATGGGGTTTGCGGAGTGGAGGATAAGGAAAATGGGAGGAGGAAGAGGAGGTGGAAGAGAAGGAGAAGGAGAAGCTGTGGGGTCCTTGATGCTCCCTGAGCTTGAGGTTAGTTGTTTTCTTGCAGACATTTTATTATCCAACTAGGTAACATATTTAGTGATGTTTATGGTGGCTTACTCCCTATTTATGTACAGTAGCTTGCTGTACACAAAGTTGTAATAGCATCACTCCCATACTTGACACTTGATTAGAGGTTGTGCAATGTGCAAGAAAGGCCTTCAGAAAAGAGGAAAGATTGCCAGGATTCGCCCCCTTGAGATATTATCTCCTTCTTGGAAATCAAACTTGGAAGATGCTTATCTGGATTCTAGGATTATCAGTGGCTGTGAAGACTAGAAAACATTGTTCCCCAGTGGCCAGTTCTATTTTGCTAGCGCTTCCAATGATATGAGATCCCTGTCATCAAAATATGTTGCGAAAGGAGAATTTTACGAGTCTAGCAGGAGATGGCCTGGAACCCTCAGCACAAATACAACATCCAAGGGATTTATTTAAGGAGACCTTGTGGAAGTTCAACAACTGACTCCTTTTCATTGTCCATGCTACAGCAGGAAACTGAGCCAGTCCTGATGTTGTGTTGATGGCTTTATGGCCACTTCACCAGATATTTTTGAAGACCAACATTATCTCTATATTGTAAACATATCTTCCATCCTGGTCCTATGATTGTTGTTGGCCACCAAAGAGAGAGCTTCCTTTTAGTAGCCCTTGTGTTTGTGTAGTTGAATGGTATTTGAGTGGTGAAGTCATATATGTTTAAAATTCAGTTTGTTCTGCCTTTCCCTTGGTGAATGCAGAAGTGCCGATATAATAGAGACTCCAAACTTGAGCCTCAACACGAGAAGCAAAGAAGAAAAACACATTTCTAGATATTTCACACACAAATGCCACGAGTTGGGTTCTAGGGTCAGACATTGTGTTGGAAGTACACAACCCTAGCATCCTTGCCATGACATCATTGGTACGTTTCAACATTTTGTTGAAGTTTGTTACAGACAACCGTCTTGCCTTCTGTTACATATTCAGAAGTTTCATATGATTTGGTTCTTCCTGGGAAGCAACATTTCACTTGAGACATGAGTGACCACCATGAGTGGAGAGCTACCATGCCATCCCAAGCGCATCTCTCTAATGTTTGTTTTCTATGCACAAAATTTCTATGCACAAAACTATGCTGGTGAAACAACTTGACTCCGGTGGGGATCCCTGAATTGTGGTTTGAAGTGGGAGTGTGAAGAAAAACATGTTCTGATGATGTGTAACAGCATTAAGTGATGTTGACAATAAGGCCCAGTCAAAAAAAATTGAAGATATTTGAATGTGGGACCATTAGAAATAATTCCGAGGATCAGAAAATTTTCTTAGTTCTTGCATATAGGTTACACATTATAGAATTACAGAATAACAGAATTGGAAGGGACCTTGGAGATCCTCTAGCCCAACCCCCTGCTCATGGCAGGGGACCTCATACCATTCTGGGCAAATGGCTATCCAGTCTCCTCTTGAACACCTCCAGTGTTGGAGTATTCACAACTTCTGGAGGCAAGTTGTTCCACTGGTTAATTCTTCTCACTGTCAGGAAACTTCTCCTCAGTTCTAAGTTGCTTCTCTCCTTGATTAGTTTCCACCCATTGCCACTTGTTCTACACTCAGGGGCTTTGGAGAATAGTTTGACTCCCTCTTCTTTGTGGCAGCCCTTCAAATATTGGAAGAATGCTATCATGTCTCCCCTAGTCCTTCTTTTCATTAGGCTAGACATACCCCAGTTCTTGCAACCATTCATCTTACAGTTTTTTCCCAACATTTTATGTGGGTATTAGATTTAGCTACATTTTCCTTTTCAATCAAAGTTTGCTACTGGGAGACTTTTTTCTTCTTCTTTTAATAAAAACTGCATTGACCTTGGAATTAAAGCTAATACAATCAACATAGTACTAAATACCGTTGGGGAATTCCAAAGCGGAGCATAAAAATCCCAGACCATTAAAGGATTAAAATTACTCGGTGCTGCAACGAAGGACAAACATTGTGATTTCTGGCTGCATCTTTAAGGACCAAACACCCTCTGCTTCTGAGCTTAATTTTCAGAGTGACATGTTGAAACATTTGGGACAAGAGAACAGTCATCCCCCACCCAAAAAAATGCATGAAACAATGGAGGTGAAATGGTTTCTCATGGAAAGTTTGCTTCTGTCTGCATTGTCTACCTCACTAACAGCTGTCTTCTTTGGAAACCGTAATGGGGTTTAAAATGTCTATGGAGATTCTCAGTCATCCAGGCCATGGTTGTCCCAAAGTTACTTCTTCAAAAGGCAACTGGACTTTCTTGGTTTTTACTTTGCTTCTCATCCAGGAACCTTCTTCTTACATTCAGAACTGAGGAAGCTTCTTGGATGAGAAGCGAAATGTCCTCAAGGAAAAAGAGAGCAAGTCCAGTTGCCTTTTGAAAAAACTCTCTTGGGTTTAAAATGATCAAGACAGAGAATAGGAGGGAGGGAAGGAAGGGGGGAAAAGGAGGGAAGAAAAGAAAAGAACAGTCAGAAAAGGCCAAGTGGCAATATTTAATCTGAAACTTGAAATTATGAGTTCTGTTGATGGATTTGAAAACCCAACACAATATCTTAGATGGCTGGAAAAAACAAAAACAAGCAATTAAAAAAGAACCCTAAAATGGATATTCTTCAACATTTGATATCTAAATTTATTGATTTGTGGATTGATATCCCCATGTCACAGAAATGCAATTCCCTGGTTGATGATTGGTGATTAAAGACAAAGCTAAAATAACCTCGCCACCACTACAAAATCAGCCAGAAATCAAGGACAACCAACGTACAGATGGAGAACATCAAAATATAATTTACCTCCCAGGATGATCTTGGGTGACTTTCTGGTCCCAACCTTGAAGGGGGAAGGGGCTGGTGGGAACAGCCAGGTCTTCAGAGCTTCCCTGAAGGCTAACAAGGTCAGGGCTAGTTGACACTGGGGAGGGGGTTTAGTGGATGGTCCACAGGGCAGAGGTCACAACAAGAAAAGGTATGCCCCCAAAGTCCCATCTAATGACCTTGTTTTAAGGAGGGCCCTGGGAGACTGTCCAAGCAGGGCAATTGTGGTTGTTGGCTCAGCCTCTACTGAAAATCCCACACAAGAGATCCATCAATGCAGATAAAGATCCTGGTTCCAATCCAACTTCAGACATGGATTCTATCTGTGTTGATGTGACATAGGCATGTGGCTTAGAGCAGGGTTTCCCAACCTTGGCCATTTTAAGAAGCATGGACTTCAACTCCCAGAGCTCCCCAGCACTTCTCATGTTGCATCTCAACGCACCTCAAAAATGGAGAAGAAGCTCTCCTCCATGTGAATGACCACCTCCCAATCCCCGTTCAATGTTTCTCAACCTTTAAGAGGTGTGGACTTCAACTCCCAGGGTTCACTCAAAAGATGCTTCTTCAGAGTTTGTTTGAGAACCTTGGCACCTTTTCCCAAAGGTCTTCTCCAGTTCCAGCCCTTGCAGATAGACATGGAAGGAGAAGACTACCCAGAAGACGTCAGCTGGGGAAAGTCAACTCTGTTTCATCCACGCAAGGAAAGCGGAGATGGAAGGGGAGCTCCACAGGTGACTAGGCGATAGGAGAACTCACACCTTGGTTCACGCCACAAGCCGGGTGTGAAAGTGGATTCCATTTGTTCCTCCTGTGATGGCGCCCAAGAGGAAGGTGTAAATCTTAATGAGACCATTTGGCGCTCGGAATGAACATGGCTCCTAAGGGCTTGGCTAAAATCAACGTTGCCAGAAGAAGCATCTTAATTTGGGGAGAGTTTCTCTCTTGATAGGAGAACAAAAAAAAAAAAGAGCAGAGGAGAAAAATATAATCCCCATTATTCAAAATGGATTAGCACAGTTGGGCCTCCAACACTTGTTCTTGAGATGACTTGGCAGGAGGAGGAGGGGAGGGGGAGGCAGGTAGCGGACCTCTGCAAGCAGCCTTCCATCAAAGCAATATGGAAGTGTTTAAAAGAAAAGGGGGTGCCACTAAGGGAGGAGGGTATTTGAGATCTGAACCTTTAAATTACAGCCATTCCTGGGCCTAACGATAAGTAAATAAACAGTTCACAGCTGCGTGGGCTAAACAGAGAAAAACATCCATCTTTGGAGGCGTGATTGCCCAGCGAGTAATTAAGTGTGAAATGTGAGCCCTCCATCATGTCAGCCGTGATACCACGGAGGGTGTTCAGTTGCAGATTCCCTGCACCCCCCCACCCCCCCCAACATCCCTGGGTTAACCCTTTGGGAATCGGTAGACAGATTTGGGAGCATCTAATTCAAGAGGCAGCTTGAAATCCCCTAAAGTCAAGACCTTTGAGCGTGGTATGAATGAGGAACCATTATTTCCACGCCAGACTTGGAAATGGTGTTTGGTTTGGTTCTGGACCTTCGTGATGTGCATTTCAGACCTCAGATTAACAGAGTTGGAAGGGACCTTGTAGGTCATCTAGGCCAACCCCTCGTCCAAGCAGACCCTATGCCATTTTTGACAGATGGCAGTCCAGTCTCTTCTTGAAAGCTTCCAGTACTTCTGAAGGCAACTTCCTGTTCCATAGGTTGATGCATGCAGGTTAGGGTTAGGGTTGGGAGAGAAGTTGCCTTCAGAAGTTGTGGGTGCTTCATCACTGGAGGTTTTAAAGAAGAGAACGGACAGCCATTTGTCTGAAATGGCATAGGGTCTCCTGCACGAGCAGAAGGTTGGACTAGAAGACCTCCAGGGTCCCTTGCAGCCCCATGATTCTATGATCCACCCATCTTAAAGCATGCTGGCTGGGGAATTCTGGGAAATGAACTCAGAGGCAGATCCAATCTGGAAATAGGGAGGAATCTTCAGACAGTGAATGATTAACCAGTGGAACAACTCCAACCCTTCAGGTTTTTAAGAAGAAACTGGATAGCCACTTGTCTGAAATGATTTAGGGTCTCCTGCCTGAGCAGGGGGTTGGACTAGAAGACCTCCAAGGCCCCTTCCAGCTCTATTCTGATTGATAGGGTGACTTTGCAAAGAACTCTGGGGATTGATACAATAACAGAATAACAGAGTTGGAAGTTCACCCAAATGCTTGCAAATTCCCCAGCTTGTCTTAAGGACAATAACTTACTTTGACAAAGATTTTGAATCAAATCACTGAAGTTGTGCTAACAAGTACCAAGATATTGTGTGCAAATTCCAGAGATTTAGAAATGGTTGCATTGCAATGTAATACAGGGTAGCCCTCGACCTATGACCACAATTGAACCCAAAAATTCTGTTGCTAAGTGAGACATTGGCTAAGTAAATTTTGTTTCATTCTCCTTCACTTCAAAAGAGCCCAAACAAGACTGACCTCAACATTGGATTGTATCCTTTTAATGACATTATTTCTGCCCTGTTAAAAGTGCCAGTCAATTCTCTCTGATTTCAGGGAAACCCACATTCAAAAAACGGGTGCTTAAAATTACAATCTGGGTACTTTAAAAACAAAAAAAAACTACCAAAATCTCACCGAAATTAAACATGGATCAGATAAAAAATGATTCTAGTCTGAGGTGATATACATGTGCCCTCTAATTTTTTTATTTTTACAATTTTTACCAGACCAGTAGTTCCCAGACTAACAGTGAAAGTTATGGGAGCTTAAGTAGTTTATTGTAATGGCAATAAATCTGTTTAATAAATAAACAATGAGTGTTATTTTTTCCAGAGGTCCTTATAATGCTGGTTTTCTCCAGTGTAATAATGAAAGTAAGAATCAAATGAAATTTCTGTGTACTGTTTTTGAAGATGCTACATACAATATAAGGATTTCAAGAAAACTATTTATTTTATCATTAATAATAATGTAGTAGAAAATTATGATGATAATTTTTATCTTTTCCCTTATCATTGTTCCTTTTCACCTACTTACTAAACATGGATGGACTGTATGAACTGTTTCGTCCTTCCTTCCTTCTTCCTTCCTTCCTTCCCTCCTTCCCTCCTTTCTTTCTTTCTTTCTTTCTTTCTTTCTTTCTTTCTTTCTTTCTTTCTTTCTTTCTTTCTCACATTAATAATTAAAGGATAAATATTCCCATAAAAAGATACAATATGAAAAATGCAGTCGTGTTCTTAATTTTCAAAATTAAATGACGGTGAGGGTGTGAACTATTTTTGGCCCTAACAAACAGCGTTTGGAGAACAGAAATCTAACCACAGGAATCAATCATCCAACCCAATAAAGATTAGATAAATCAGCAACGAATGATTCACTTAAGCCAAACAGAAACGGGTCCCAATCAATGGGAACAATAAAATCTTGACTTGTGGGCAATGCGGAAATGGCTTAAGAGTAACCATCTTGAGTTTCTCTAAGTTTGCCACACTATTTCAAGTCGGGGCATTTTATAGGAGGTTCCTGACTACTGAGGAACTAAAGTCCCAAAGGTGCTTTTGCAGGAGGCAGCTGGATTTTCTTGTTTTTGTTTTTTGAAGACGTTTCGCTTCTCATCCAAGAAGCTTCTTCAGCTCTGGCAGGATAGAAGCTTCGTGAGTGAGAAGCGAAACGTCCTCAAAAAATAAAAACAAGAAATTCCAGTTGCCTCCTGGAAAAAAAGCACCTTTGAGACAACCATGACCTGGATGATGGAGAATCTCTACAGACTTTGAGCAACTAAAGCTATCAAACGCGGCTTTGTTGGAACGGTGAACAGATCCGTGTTTCAATTAATGGGAGTTTTAAACAGCTATTCAGTGAAGATGAGGTCAAAGCTGCGTTGTAGACATTGTTATGTCCTCAAGATCTTAAAGGTTTTTCCAAGTTTGTGGTTCAGAAGACGCAAACGCCCCCTGATGGACCATGTTGAAATTTCTCCTCCAATCCTGATGCAGCAGCTTTCTTCCCCCCATAAAGATCTCAGCCCAAACTCCAAATGCTTTAAGGCAGATTTACAAAGCGAGAGTTTATCAGGAAGAAAAACAAAAATGGTGAAGCGGAGTCTTGATAAATATTTGGGCTACTCTGTGGCACCCTGCCCTTGGTAGAAGGTGGCTTCTGGATTTCAGCAGGAGTAAAATTATGGTGGCTCCAGCAAGATTGATCTGAGAAGCCATCCAGGCTCACCGCGAGAGTGTATTTTGGCACTTCCCAAACGAGGAAGAGGAGAATGCTGAGAAGGCGTGAATCCTTCCTCACCCATCTCTTTAATTTTCTCCAGACCCATGGTTTAGTCTTTCATCCTAAGGCCTATTTTAAAAAGGAGCAATGCCTGTCTTTCCATCTAAATTAAGGCTTGTTCCATCCCAATGGAAGAAGGAACGTTTGAAGGCCATCTAGCCCCATAGCGTAAAGCAACCGCTGGAGAAAAACAAACGTATAACAAAGATTTTTTTAAGGGCTGCCGTGCATTACACCAAGTCAAACAGAGGGCAACGAATGGAAGGTAATAATGGCAGAATGAATGCAGAGCTGCCCGGCTTAATAATTACGAAAACAACGGAATAAAGGAGACAAGCAAAAACTTGAGCAGGCTCCAACTTGCTAAATGACCGTCCGTGAAATTCTGTGGCTTGAGATTCAACCTTTGCCAAAATTCTTCTGATATGATGTGTGAGCTGGAATGGGACGCTTTTCCTTTTGGGTTTCAATTGGGGGGCCCTTTATCGAAATAACCCTTCCTATTTATTTGGCTATCGCATTCCTAAAACCCAAGTCAGAAGCGCTGCTCCCCAGTCCTATTTCTGTCCAAGGAAAGATGTCTAGTCTAGTCTACTTAGGTCACCCTTCTTCCACACTCACAATCCCACCCGGGGTTTTCAGACAGAAAGTCCTTGTTCCTGTGGGCGGCCGAAAACATTTGTATGGGAGTTAGAGCTGTCATAGATGTAATAGAATTGTTTGGAAGAGAATTAATTGTGTTTCAATCCAACCCCGGAGTTTAATGAGCTATAATTAACAGGTTCTATTGACTGCAGAGGGACTTAAATAGTACTTTTCTCCTTTCCTTTCCTATTTTCTTTTTTTTTTCATTATCTTCCTTTCCTTTCTTTTACTTTACTTTCCTCCTTTTCTTTCCTCTCCTTCTTCTCCTTCTTTCCTCTTTTCCTCTTTTCCATTATCTTCCTTTCCTTTTTCTTTCCTTTTTCTCCTTCTTTCCTCTTTTCCTTTTTTCCATTTTCCTTCCCTTCCCTTCTCTTCCCTTTCCTCTCCTTCTCCTTCTCCTTCTTCCCTATTTTTCTTTTTTCTATTATCTTCCTTTTCTTTCCATATCAAGTGATTTTTGAATTTTAAAAATGCACCACTTTCCAGAATTGGAGATATATTTTTGACATGTGTTGCAAGAATAAAACATTTTAGATATTCAGTAAGTTTGAACATCATAATGCTTTTTTCTTTTTCTTTCTTTCTTTCTTTCTTTCTTTCTTTCTTTCTTTCTTTCTTTCTTTCTTTCTTTCTTTCTTTCTTTCTTTCTTTCTTTCTGTGTAAGCCAGGACTACAATCTAGATTTCTTTCTGTGGGTCATCATATTGTTAATGTACATCTTAATGTGTTAAAATCTGCTTCTAAATCCAATATATTTTTCTACAATTTTCTATATACCCAGTTTTATTGGGTTACTCATAAAATATTCACGGCCTGTGCTTAAATTAGCAATAAAGGAGTAAAATAACCATCCCCACAATGGACCCATTTCTTAGAAATTCTTGAAAAAAGGTACGTCTGTGAAAGTATGACTATGAAAGGAGTTACTGTGCTAGTTGAAAAAGACAAATGAAGGGGGAAAACATTGCATGTGGGAAAAATGAAATGAAACAAAGTTCATTTTTATAAACAAGGATCTCTCTTGAAGTCGCTCCACCCCCTTTCGTTATCATTATTATTGTTTACCTGCTAACCGAGCAGATAGTTACCGACTGGCAAAGATGCTAAAAAAAATTGTATAGGTAAATAAACCCTCAAGTTACGTGGTATAAAATCTGAAGAGAGGAACAAAACAGAGAGGAAGTTTTGCAAAGAGAAGCAGAATTATGTTCCAGAATAAAGATATCAGAAAAGTAAAAGTTCAAGAATAAACGGAGTGCAGACGGGAAGGACTCGTGTGTAACTGCAAACAATATGCATGAGATCAGATCCGCCAGCGTTGCTTCAAAAGGGGTGCGAGCTTATTAAAAACGGGACATCTTAGAAGTTCCCTCACAAAAAATATTTTAGCCTTGGGAAGGAGAAGACGGGATGTGAAAGACAGGCAGGAAAAAAAGGACGAAAGATAAGGAGATAATAGCTAGTGAGTGAGAAGGGCTTACTTTTCTCCTAGGGATGCTGTTCTGCTCTGCCTCGTCTTCTTTTCCTTAAAACAGAAGAGGAAGTGTGGTCTCCAACACAGCTTCAGAAATAGCTCATCAGGAAGTTGGCAACAACTCCAACTAAACAATCTTTGAAGGAAACACAACAAATGCGCAGTGTTCCTTATTTTCCTAACGTCGGTTTGGAATAGAGAACTGGACCGAAAATATGAAAGAAGTGGATCACAAATCTACTAGACCTGTCAGTGGAAGAGAAGGATCTCTTTTTCTCCCCCTCCCTGCTCCCCAAAGGCCATCAAAATTAAATGCAACTACATTTCATAGATGAAACCCCAAAACAAAACAAAAAGGCCAAAGCAATTTTCCATGGCTTTAAAAACCCACCAATGTTCCTAAAACATTTACACAGTAATTCAAAATTGGCTTGTTAGGCCAGACTGGAATATTTTCTCCAAGAGACAGAGTTATAGCGTTTTTAATGTTGTTGGGTTTTTTTCCCCTATGGATTTTTGTTTCGTAGTAATATGAGGGTAGGACTGTATCCATGTAAACAACTGTATTTTATAAGGAAATATATTATATCGAAGCATTACATCAGAAATGAGATTCTTTTCCCTCCCCACAGATCTATATGCTTCCCCGCGCTATACGATCTCTGGTCTTTCTTTCTTCGGGAAGACCCGAATCAAAATTATGGTCCATTTTGACAGTAACTGCTATTGTTCAATGTTCTCTTTTGACCATAATTGGGGCAAAACGGTTAAAGGATTTTGAAGGAGCCATTTCTACATTCCAGGGTGATTTTCTGCAACTTTTAACTGACAGAGAAAAATATTAAGACCGAACGAATGCATGATGGATGCCGTTCGGCTTCTAACTGGCGCAGCGGAGAACAAACCCATGATGTGTTTTGAAAAGGTGTGACTGTGGGTTTATTTTAACCACTTGAAAGTTGGCTAAAGGTTGTCAAAAACGCTAGGGGACAAATCTGACTTTTAAAATCCTTTCTTGAAACCGAAGGCAAATCTTTGTTTATTTTACATTTATTCCCAAGGTCACCAGAGTGCCGCTGTCACAAAGAAACACTGTCTAGAAACGTAGGCAGACTCATCCACATTTCTGAAAACAATACAGAATTTGAGGGGGGGGGGAAGCAGTTTGGGCTTTTGAAATCCTTCACCTAGAGAAATGTAACATTTGCCTTTTATATTACTGTGCAAGTCGCCTAAATGTTTATTAATCGCCTCATTCAGGTACTTGTATTATTGATGACCGCATTTTCGTCAAAATTATTGTAGCTCTTGTATTTCTATAGAGATTTCTTTTCTTTGATTTGTTTATTTTATGTATCTTCATTAACTTTGTATTGGGGCAAATTATTTGCAAAAGTTCAAGTCAAAGAGCGTGCCTGGAGAAAAACACCGCCAAATACTTGCACAGTTTTTCTTCTACTCAGTCACGTCCGATTCTCAGGGACTGACAGAACAAGTCTCTGCAGTTTTCTCGGCGAGGTTTTTCACGGTGGTTTGCCATTGGCCCTTCCTAGGGCTGCGAGAGAGGGACTGGCCCAAGATCGCCAAGCTAGTTTCGTGTCTCAGCAGGACAGGAACTCATGTCTAGGAAGAGTCATCCAGGTCAAGGTTCTCTACAGACCAATAAAGGTTATCTTGTTTTATTTGGGAATGGTTTATGAGATAGCTGTGACACCCAGCTCATACTTCTTAACTCCCTTCTGGAGGATGGAAAATGTGGATAGGGCAGTGTTGGCAAAACTTTTCGGCACCGAGTGCCAAAAGGGGAGCATGCGCACGCGGGGGGGGGGGCAGAAACTGGAAGAGCAGCTCCCCGGCATGCATGCGCTAGAGCACCAGAAAGTGGAAGAGCATGTGTGCCTGTCACTTGGTCTTCCGGTTTCTGGCATGCATGAGCGTGCAAAGACCATCTGGCCAGAGCATGTCTGCACACGGAAATTGGAAGCTCAGCTTCCCGGTGTGCACATGCAAGCCATGGAGCTGCTGTTCTGGTTTCCAATGCTCCTTCATGTGCGAAGATTAGCTGGCTGGCATTCATGGGTGCGCTGGAACCCGGAAGAGCAACAGGCAGCGGCTGGCATGCCTGGACATATGGATCTGCATGCCACTTCCAGCACATGGGACATAGGTTCTTCATCACGGGGATAGGGAATCAGTGTCCCTTCCTCCACCAGCCCATTTGAAGGGTGAAGAGGTAGGGATAGGCCTGGAGGGTCAACTCAATCTGGATTTCCAGTGGCGTTGGCATTCTCTTTGATCTGCTGCCATCCTCCATACAAAAAGCTCTTTGTAAGCTACGTGGACCAGCCGCAGGCAAGCTTTCTTCAAGGCCCAGATCGCTCTATGAGGTTAGAACAGCAGTGTTAATCTCCTATCCAGTGTTTGTGGAGACCTCTTATCCCAGGGAGGGGATGGAAGGCAGCCAAGTTGCAAGAAAACATTCTTTTGGTCTCGTGGAAAAAATTATAATTAAACCCCTGCTACTAAATGGCGTTGATCTCCGAGGCTCTGGCACGAACCCATGATAGGCCTGGTCCCTCACCTGCCACGCAACACCTCCAGATTCAGCCCTGCAGAAACCCAACATTCTCTGCCAGGGAAGTTCAACGGTAGACTTCAGTTCCACTAACTTGGAAAATAGCATCTTGGAAAGGATAAATCTAAATCAGTTTGTGAGTTTGATTCCAAAAAGCATCTGTGGTGACAGTAGAACCATGCAACATGCTTTTTGGTTGGAAGCTTTTTGCCTAGATCCATCTCCTTCTCCATCTCCTTCTCCATCTCCTTCTCCTTCTCCATCTCCATCTCCTTCTGTCAGGAGTGCTAACTTCCTACAATACTTCACCGAAGAAATACGAGGAAAATTTGGAGACCGACCACAACATAAGCGTTCCTGAACTCCAAGAGAAAAGAAGAAAATTGAAAGGATGAATGGATTATAATTAATCCAAGATCATCCCAGCCATTTTTCCTTCTTTTATCTAATTCCTTTTTTATTCCCTCTTTTCCTTTCATGCTACCTCCAGGATGGGCAGGGAGCCCCAAAACTTCCCAGAAACGACCCATTAGTGTCCATCCTGTCCTGCTCATGACAGCAGCCACATCTCCATCTGGCTTTCACAACTTTCCTTGTTTATTTTCCCCTTTGCCCAGCCCTCCCTGGCCTTGACCAAATGCGAAAGCCGAAAGAAAGGAAAAGAAAGGTGCCGAGCGTTATTTATGGGCTCACAGGAGGGGGTTTTCAAAGCCCCCGTTGAGCAGAGATCACCCCCTCACCTCCAGGCTGGGCCTTGGAAATCCAGCCATCCGTTATTCTGTCTCTTTGTGGCAAACGTGTGGAATTGGACACAGAAGGATTTCCAATGGTTGTAACCTGGGCTCTTGAGGCTGAGAAGAGAACTCCCATTTTAGAAGGCAGTTAATAGGATGCCCCTTAGTGGAATTTAATTTTTTTTAAGGTCGGTTAGGGGGAAAGGCAAGAGACTAGCATTAATTAGCGAGAGACTGAGTTTTTATTTTTCCTTTGGCTGCTTTGAATAGCTCTACATCAGCCAGATTGTTGAACCTAGCATGCTTCAAGCAATTTAAGGAAAAGGAACTCCAGCAGAAGGCTTCAGGGTGATCCTTTTTAAAATATCATTTATATGCCTTAAATGCAATGAATAGAATTTACTGAAAACTGAGCCATTCTGAAGGTAAAGAGGCTTACTCCCAAAGAGGCCAGTGCATAATAACGCCACATGAGTCTCAAGGGTGATTTTCAAAAGGCAACTGGACTGATTTTTTTTCCTTGAGGAAGAAGGAGAAGATGTTTCACTTCTCATCCAAGAAGCAAAATGTCTTCTTTTTGCTCAAGAAAAAGCAAAGAGCCCAGCTGTCTCTTGAAAAAAGCACCTTTGAGACAACTATAACCTGGATGACAGAATCTCCACTGACAATGCAACCTGAGATGTCCTCCAGCTTCTAAAGTTCAAACTCTGGATCTCCCTGAGGTTACAGAATCCAAATGTGCCTTTTAATTCATTCGCCATTGTGGGTGTCAAGGTGCCAATGCACAATAATATGGGAGAAAGTCCCATTAAACAGAGGAAGAGTGAAGTTTGAGGAGGCATAAAACAATTTGTTGACTTGTTGATTAATTGCGAGGATTTCGGTGGACAAATGAGTCCATTAAATCCGCATAAATCTCTAAGGGAAATCTTTCTAAAGCAACAACCAAAAATAAAGTATTTATTTTTACACTGCATTAATTTTGCAACCGATAAGACAATTTCATAATCAATTTGCTGTTCCTTTCACAGAAAATATTTCTTTCCAATTGACATTTGGTCAATTGAGTTTTCATGCTCTCTTCTAAAAATAATAAGCACCAGAAAGTTCACTTTGCATAGTCTAGGAAGGTAATTTTTAATTGAAAAAGTCTCAATTAAAGATTTAAAGAAAAAGTTAATGTTGCAAGTTTTTAAAAAAGGATTGGGTTCATACTAAATTTGCTGCATTTGATCATAGCCATTATAGTTACAAACTATGATTTAGGGCTTAGCATGAAGTGTGAACCTAGTCAATGAAGGCTTATTGTAACGAAGTGCAGTTAGCAAATGATGGCTTAGCATGTTTGGTGACCCCAAGTTATCTCATATTGTAAGAAACTGGAGGCTAATTTGAGAAGCGACTGCAGAGAAATGAATGATATCGTTACACAAAATAAAATCAGACTCTGAAAAAGATGGAGATCAAAAACACAAACGGGCTCAAAAATCTACAAGAGAAGAGCGTGAAAAAATAAATTATCCCAGGACTGAAATCTAATAGTTGTACTGGATCAATAAACGTAACATCCTATTAGGATTAATTATATTCCAAATTGCAATTCTAATTACTTGATTTTCCTCTGTTTAATATTGTCCCTTTCACTGTCTTTCCAGACTTCACAGTATAAATGTCAACTTTTTTTTTAAAGGAGAGAAATATTTAGGAATAGTAGCATTGGAATTCATCACCGCTGAAACACCACACTTGGTCTGCTTAGGAAAATAATCAACCCTGAATGGAATATATACAACAAACAGAGGAGAAAGCTTTTTTTAAAACCTTTCAGAAACTCATCAAATTCACACATCTCTAAGCCTGCGTTTCGTGACAATTTGCCTCCCTCAAATGACGCCACCTAAATTGGTAGAGCTTATGCTGAATATATTTATTTGCATTAGCCAAGAAATGGATTTTATCCCCCAAATTAGAGTCAATACTGATAATTTTGCATTCTTGTTTTTCTAAAGCAATCTCATGTTATATTTAAACGGCATTAAACTTGGCTAATGGCTTTAAAGACACGAATTAAAGGGAAGGTGAGTAACTGTGCTTGTTCATTCTGTAGGCGTTTTATTTTTTATTATTATTTCTTCCTAATTCAATGAATGCTAACTCAATTCCCCTCTATATTTTCAAAATTATAAAATACTATTTTTTATTTAGTTTTTAAAAAATCATAACCATCATCTATGTCATACCAAATTCATAATGCAGTAACTTTATGCATGTTAGATTATCTTTCTGCTTTTTAAAAAAAAATAGCTTCTCTTTGAATCAGATCAGATTGAATAAGATAGATGAAGAATTCTTTATTAGTTATTGGAATGTTGATGTTTTTATATATTTTTCCCAATTCTCTGTTAATATCACCCTTATCGATCCGGACTTTTAGATTCAGCACCTACATTTTAAAAATATTCTAACCAAACTGGAACAGCATTAATTCTCAGAAACATCACTGCTATATAGTATATTTTGAAACTGAATTCTAATTTTGCATCTTAATTTCCAAGACAGTTCAAGCCACTTTAAAGAATATTTAAGAATAATGTTGCAAGAATTGGTAAGGAGAAAAAAGCTCCAATATTAAATGCCCCAAATTAAAAATACAGTTTAAAAAAACTTAACAGTTTGTCTTTTGTATTTCATTACAAAATATATTTAAAGAACAGGAAGAAGGAGGAGGAAAATGCTTAGTAAAATGCCTTTGAAAAAAGAACATTTATCTTTTCACTAGGAAATTATTCAGCTGCAGTTCCCACAAAATAATTCTGATTCTAATTGTTCCTGTATTTATATGTAATTGTATTTATTTTATGCCTAAGGTTATAAAATGGTTAGCAGCCAGTGGATCTTGCATGCATCAAAATACCTTTTGGAAGTGCAGTTTATTTATCTTATGCTGCAAATTGAAAATAATAATAATAACTTGAAGCAGAAATTAAATGGTGCTGAAAACAATCCAG